>NC_058091.1:283150208-283452500 GCF_020171115.1 Neogale vison
CTCTAGAATAAAATAAAATCTTTCATATAAAAGAAAAGCCAGGGAACACACTTCTTAAAGCTTAGTCAGTCTAGGCCCTCAGGTGTTATGGGAGACTTGCTTTCTCCTTACACATTCCTCACTTCCACCCAACAGCCACGACCCTGGTACTTACAGCTAAAGCAAAAACAAACAAAATCCCCAAACAAACACTACCCCCCCAACACCCCTCCCCGCCTTTGATAATTCTAATTATACTGAAAAAGACAAGGAGGAGCATTTTGCAAAGAGACATGAAGGCAAACTTTTTTTTCCCCGTCAGGAAACGGAGAGTTGTTATTGCAAACGATATTTATTTCAAAGAGGAAGATACAGCAGAAGCCACGAGCAGAAATGTCAAGGCTCCTAGACCGGGAAAACTGCTGGCAACGCGGCAGCGCGCGCTGGGGGCCAGGTTGGGGAAGTAAGCCCGGGGCAGCGACCGCGGACTGCGAGGGGCGAGGCCACAGAAGGTCCTACCTGCCAGGCTCTCCCTGGGCACTGGTCTGCACTTTTTGCGACGGAGCGGACCAGGGGATGCAGCCTGGGTGAGCAGAGGTCCTGCCGCTCCAAGACCCACCAACAGCGCGATGGCTCCACCAGCGGTGCTGGGATCCAGAAAGCCCGGGTTCTCTCTTCACTCCGCTCGTGAGAGTGCTCTAGTGCTCACGCCACCTCCCAGCGTGTTGCTAGCAAGAGCCACTCGGCTTGGAGGAACGACAGAGCTGCGACCAAGAAACAGCCCATCCTAGGAATTAGCAGCGAGGGCACCCAGAAACTTTTGGCTTGGAGGAGTAGTGGTGCCAAGAAAAGGCCGACTTGGTGCAAATGCGCTCAGTGACACAAAAACAGGGACGCCGTGCTCCTGGCAAAAGTGCTAACAAAATGCCTGCGTGGGGCAAATGCGCGGCGGCGAGCGCGCGACAACCAGCTGCCGCAGCCCAAACTGCCCGAGGACCCAGCCCACCCCACGAAGGGAGCGCCTACCACCCAAGCGAACTGGACACCAAGTGCTCCTGGCCTGGAGCGGTGCTGCAGAAGAGAAGGAAGCTCCGCGGAGCCGCGGGCGAAAGCGCTGCGGGAAACCCGAGTGGGGCGGGGCCGGGCCGGGACTGGGACTGCAGCGCGGGGAGGAGGGGCGGGGCGGGGCCGCTCCAGGAAACGCCCCGCCTCCAAGCCCACCGGGTCTGCTCGCGCGCTGCCGAGACCCGCGAGGCGCATGCCTTCGAGAGGGGAACTAGGAAGAGGTAACGTAATACATGGAACAAAAACGTTTTATACAAGAAGTGGATTTCCCCAGTGCCCCTGAGGACGTCCCAGGGGTTAGAACCCAAGTCCTAATGCACAGAACTGGCTCGGAGGAAAAGCTTCTCTAAAAGCGCACACCGACTTCCAGGAAGGCAAAAATCAAAAAGCCAAGTCCTATGTTTTCATCACCCGGAGCAGGGGGACACGTCTTCCCCAGCATGCAAGGAGGGCGCTTGCTAACCCTGAAAACCTTTTCAATTTGAGGACTTGTCTTTCAACAGTGTGCTGGGACCAAGAGATGGTTTTCACCAGTATATATCGACTTATAGAGAAAAAGTGAAGATATAGGGACAAAGTTTAGTCGTGATTTCCTAGAACTTGCCAGGAGAAAGGAATTTTTTGCCCCACTGTACCTCTAGATAAGGAGAAAAAGGAACAAAGCTAAGTCGTACTTTTTAAGTTATTGCTAGCAAAAGATACCGTGTTTACCAGTGTACAATGATTTCCACTGCTGTGGCAAATACAAAGTTAAATTGTGACTTCCCAGAACTTTCGGGGAGAAAGAAATCGTTTTCGACCACTGTACACCGATTTCTGGGAAGTGAAGAGGAACGAAGTAAGACATACTTTTTAAGATATTATGAGCATCGTGTACATCAGTGTAAAATGATTTGTTGCACCGAGGTGGCAAATGCGAAAAAGGGTTAAATTCTGATTTCCCAGAACTTGGGAAGAGAGGAGAAAAAATTGCTTTTTCCTCACTGCAAACCAAATTCCACCAAGTGATTAAACAGGAAGGAAAATAAGTCTTTTTTTTTCCCCAGGTACTGCTAGTCATAAGGCAACGTGCTCCTTAGGTTTACAAAGACATCCACTTAGGTGGCGAGTACAAAGTTAAATTTTGATTTCCCAGAACTTCTGAGGAAAAAGAAATCGTTTTGCCCACTGTACACCAACTTCTATGAAGTGAAGAAAAGGAACAACTCTAAGTCATACTTTTTATGCTATTGCTAGCAGAAAGAAATGGTGTTCACCAGTATACAATAACTTCTGCGAGGTGGTAAGTTAAATCAAAATTTACCAGAATTTTGGAAGAGGAAGAAATCGTTGCTCCTTGCTGTACAGCGACTTCTAAATGTGAGGAAAAATAAACAAGTCCATGTGGTAATTTTTATGATATTGCTAACAAGAAGATATCCTGCTCACCTATATAATGACTGCCACTGAGGTAGCAAATACAAAGTTAAATTGTAATATCCCAGAAATTGTGAGGAGAAAGAAATCATTTTCCTTCACCATACGTTGACTTCTTGAATGTGAAGAAAAATAAACAAGTCCATGTGGTAATTTCTATGATATTGTTAGCAGAAAGATATCCTGTTCACCAACATACAATGACCTCCATTGAGGTGTAAAATAAACAGTTAAGTCGTGATATCCCAGAACTTGTGAGGAGAAAGAAATCATTTTCCCAATGTACAATGACTTCTTGAATGTGAGAAAAAATAAACAAGTTCATGTGGTAATTTTTATTATATTGTTGGCAGAAAAATATTGTGTTCATCAGAATATATTTTACTGTGGAATATATAAGGAACCTGAGTGTAGTCAGTGACTACTGGTCACGAAGGTCAAGAACCCAAACACTTCCAACCATTTTTTCTCATACATGTTCTCACATAAACATTCTGTTTTCCACTTCAGTATGGTATTCAATAAATTACATGAGATAGCCAACACTTTATTATAAAATAGACTTTGTGTTAGATGATTTTGCCCAAGTGTAGGCTAATGGAGTGTTCTGAGCACAGGTAAGGTAGGCTAGCCTAAACTTGATGTTCGGTAGGTTAGGCGTATTAAATGCATTTTCAACTTAGGTGTTTTCAACTTATTATGGGTTTCTTGGGACATAACCCCGTCATATTCAAGGATGATTTGTACTAAACCATCCTTGACTTAGTAGAATGTAAAAATGTAGAACTGTCCCTGTGTGAAAGGAGAAACGTCCTCATAGGGTGACTGAATTCATGCCAGCACCTAGTTTCTGGATCTGGATTTCTAATATTTGAGGGGACAGAAACCTTTAAAAGCCTAAAGTGTCCTTACTACAAGCTTTTTAATTTCTCCTAGCCCAGCCATTTTCACGCAGTGTGCAGGCTGCGTGTCTGAAGGTGTAGAACTCTTTCTCCTGGGACACTAGCTGGAAGGGGTAACTCTCAGATGCTGTGGGCCCTGAGAGGGGCAGAGACTCAGGGGCACAGCCTCACTGCACCCAAGGGCTGCCTGTATGAGCTTCACTTTCACTGGATCTTGAAGGAGCGTCTGCGTGGTTGCGGGTACAGGGCAGATCCCAAGAGAAAGCGGGAGAGGCAGATTCTGTAGCCGCTGGAATTTTCCGACCTGGGGCTGATGCCCTGCGATCCCAGGGCTGTCAACTGAGATAGCCCAAGGATTGAGATCTGTATCTTGTCCTGCCTAAACTTTACCTGCACCTTCCCCCTTGCTAACACATCCTTTAGAAATTCAAGGAACACCGTTGCCTGCTCTCTGCTGGAGGGTCAAACTCGGCTTGGAGAGAAACACCCCCCAACCCCGTCCCCACCAGCCAGGAATCCTCCACTGTTCATCCCCCCCCCCCAACACTTCCGAAAGAGCATTCTAGTTCGCCTCCAGCTCTTCCTGCCCTAAGGCCACCCCTTCCCAATCTAATGCCGCCCTCTGAGGGGGTAAGATCACACTGGACAATAGGAAAAGGGAGTATAATTGCTGAAAATTCAAAAAGAGAACCCTGACAATTACAAGTAGATCTAAAAGTTCCTTAGTATATTATAGATTACATTAAGAGTTTTTTTCTAACTTAAAGAATCTGTAAGCCGTTCAGAGAGGAAAAAGAAGGGATGCTCTCTATTGCAGTCTGAGAACTTCTACTGGTGTGTCTCTTGGCTCCTTCCAGGGCATCGGCTGAGGGGCTGCTGGGGGCTGGAATTCCTTTCCCGGCCGGGTTCCACGCTGTTTTAAGCTCCGGTTTTCAGCAGCTTCCGAGGGCTGCCCGGGCTCCTGGAGGCGATCTGGCCGCGGGTCGGTGCATCTCCGCAGGCATCTCGGAGCTGGTTCAGGCCCCAGCGGGCAGCGCTGTCTGTCGCATCTGCCTCTTGTTGCGGTGACCGCAGCTCCATCGCGGTTTCAGCCTGGACACCTGCGTCTCGACGGCGTTTCTGGCCCCTCTCGCCTGGGGGACCAGCTCCGTGCTCGGGGCAAGCGTGGCGCAGCGACCCGCGCTCCCAGTCGTCGTCCCCGCAGAAGTGGGCGCGTTGGCAGGAGCGGCGGCTCAGCGCGGGGAAGTTGTCCAGCGCCCAGGCCCAGGCCTGTTCTCGGTTCAGGCCGGGTGGCATGTGGGGCTCCGGCGGTGCCCACCAGCAAGACAGCTCGGCCGGCGCAGGCAGGTGCGGCTCCATGGCTTTGTCTCCGGAGCAGGCCGGGACGCGCGGCCAGGGCATTAGACGCAAATGATGGAGTTGGCGCGCAGCGCGCCTTTTATACTGCTCTGGGGGGTCTGGGAGGCGGGGAAAGACGACCTAAGTACGTAAGGTCGAGCCGTATTTACCTTGCAAATTGCTTCAGAGCCTGGTAGGATTAAGGAGAAAAGCGCATTCTGGCAGGCGCTGTTGAAATTCGGAGGGTTTTGATGATTGAATCCCGCAGAGGAAGGATTGAGGGTGGCGAGAGGGCTCGCGTTACCGACAGCTTCCGCGGAGTAAAGAAAGACTTGTTTCCGACAAGCCTAGAGAAGTCACACTTTATCTAATTCTCTTCCCGCGTATCAGAGAGACATTGTCTGGTAGAGGAGAAGAGACTGTGGTGAAGTTGGATCATAACCCAAGATCACGAAACTAGTTCATCCTAGAGCGGGACTGGCCACCTAGGTCTTTAAGCATCTGTCTCAGGTAAGGGAATGAGCAGAGAGGAATGAGGAGGTTGGATAGGGAAGAGGAGAGTCTCATGCCTACTTAGAATTGTAATTTTTCTATTTTTGTGTACACTAAATTACCTGAAAGGGACACTCAAAATTGCTATGATTTTCATATGCAATGCGTTGACTTAAAGTCACATTTTTCTTTTCTTTTCTTTTTAAAAGATTATTTATTTATTTATTTGACAGACAGAGATCGCAAGTAGGCAGAGAGGCAGACAGAGAGAGGAGGAAGCAGGCTCCCTGCTGAGCAGAGAGGCCGATGTGGGGCTGGATCCCAGGACCCTAGGATCATGACCTGAGCTGAAGGCAGAGGCTTAACCCACTGAGCCACCCAGGAGCCCTTAAAGTCACATTTTTCAATAGTGTTTTTCTTTTCTTTTCTTTTTTAAGATTTTATTTATTGGGACGCTTGGGTGGCTCAGTTGGTTAAGCAGCTGCATTCGGCTCAGGTCATGATCCCAGCGTCCTGGGATCGAGTTCTACATTGGGCACCTTGTTCAACAGGGAGCCTGCTTCTCCTTCTGCCTCTGCCTACCACTCTGTCCTAACAAATAAATAAATAAAACATTTTAAAAAGATTTTATTTATTTATTTGACAGAGATCACAAGTAGGCACAGAGATACTCAGGCGCCCCTTCAATAATGTTTTTGCTGAAAGCTATCCTTCCTGAATGCACTTATGTGCATTCTTAACTGTTTTCCTTATTTGCTTTCCTTTTTTCCACTGCATACTAATACTATTTTATTTTAAATGTGTATTTTCCTAGCAACCAGTCTTGTAATATGTGATTTAATTGTGTGTTTTGATTTTCAATTCATGTAAAAACTCTTAGATTGTATGTTATTTATTGCTTTGCACTCATTTGCAAATTTCTAAGATCTTCACATGGATATATTTGAACTGTTGCTTCCAAGTCTGGCATATTTGCCTCTAATGAGTCTCTGCCCCCTCTTTATCTGTCTGCTGTCCCCAGTGACTACTTAGATTGCCATATGGTCACTGTCACCATTACAGACCTATGAGAGAATTTCTCTAGGCTATAGGCCCATGAGCAGAATTGTGTCATAGAAAATAAATAAGCCTAGGCATGCCTGGGTGGCTCAGTGGGTTAAAGCCTCTGCCTTCAGCTCAGGTCATGATCCCGGGTTCTGGGATCTAGCCCAGGCTCTCTGCTCAGCAGGGAGCCTCCTCCCCCCCCTCTCTGCCTGCCTCCTCTGCCTACTTGTGATCTCTGTCAAATAAATAAATAAAATCTTTGGGAAAAAAAGAGAAAATATATAAGCTTAATTTTACTGAGTTCTGCCAGATTGTTCAGGAGCATGAATGCAGTATTTACCTTCCGACAGTGCATGAGGATTATTCCATGCACACAACCCTCACAAGCCCTTGGAAAGACCCAGCACTGGAACATTACCAGGGGTGGAGTTGTTCTGGGATTAGCTGTGGTGGTGGCTGCCTGATTGATTGTGTTCTGATTTCTGCCAGTGTCTCTCTTGGCATATGTGCTTTTTAAAATTTTAAAATTTTTAAAAAAGATTTTATTTGACAGAGAGAGACACAGTGAATGAGGGAACACAAGCAGGGGGAGTGGGAGAGGGAGAAACAGGCTTCCTGCCCAGCAGGGAGCCTGAGGTCGGACTGGATCCCAGCACCCTGGGATGGTGACCAGAGTCCTGAAGGCAGATGCTTAACAACTGAGCCACCCAGGCACACCAGTGCTTTTGAGAGCTGTTCTTTGATGTTCAGTCTAAAATCTGTGGTCACCTATCTATTGAATTTGAAGTTTTATTTATCTGCGCAAACCCTTTATTGCTTAAACTATTAAGTGTTTCTGTTAAAAAAAATGATAGTGACCTCCTGTTGAGCTTCATGCTTTTAAAATTTTTTAAATTTATTTTTAAGATTTTATTTATTTGTCAGAATAATTTATTTGTCAGAGAGCACAAGCAGGGGAACGTTAGGGAGAGGGAGAAGCAGTTTCCCCGCTGAGCAAAGAGCTTAATGCAGGACTCCATCCCAGGACCTTGGGATCATGACCTGGGCCAAAGGAAGATGCTTAACGGCTGAGCCATCCGGGCATCCCAACATCATGCTTTTTTAGCTTTTTGCAGTCTCTTTTCAACAACCTCGATAGAATGAATCTAGATTTTCCTCATAAAATAGTTATGTATTTGAAGTATTTTTTCTCTTTTCAGGGTATTTCAAGATTTTTTTTTTTTTTAGATTTTATTTTTAAGTAATTTCTACACCCAACATGGGGCTTGAACTTACAACCACGAGATCAGGAGTCACGTGTTCTACTGGCTGAGCCAGCCAGGCACCCCTATTTCAATGTTTGCAATGGTCTAGTATTTTTAGATGAGAAAAAAGTAAATATAAAAGAAAAAACAAATTCCCTTCATTATCACACCTTGAAATTTTACATTTTCCCTTTCCTATTAGTCCTTCCATCAAGAGTTAAATAAGTTATTTAAATAAAGGCATTTGGTCCTTTCTGGATGTGCTAATTTCTTTAACACAGGGACCTTGGGGCAGGAGCAAGGAGGGCTGCCTCCCAGGACCGCCTATGATCCTGGTGGGGAGGTTGCTGATCCAGATCATACACTTGCGGTGGACTCTGTGGCTAGGGAGTAGAGAAGGCAGAGAAAATGAAGACGTAGGAACTGTTCCTTGGCTAAACTCAGAAGAATTGTTCAAGCAGAAATATATTCTACTCAAGCAAATTCCCAGATTCCTGCCTCATTGCATATTCATGCCCTGACTTGCCCAGATTTTAAAGCTGACTTTGTGAGACTATAATTGGCCCTCCTTTGCCACTGGCCATGTTGAACACTTTTTACTCCCTGCCCAGGACCAAAGGAGAGGAGACCTCTAAATGCCAACCACCAGTAGGTGCCAAGGATAGCTCCGGACCAGCTCTCTTCCCCTCTTATAGTTATGTCTACTCTTGAGAAAGAACAACAAAACATTTATGAAAGCCTATAAAAACAACATTTATTGTATTATTAGTGACTAAACAAAGAGACTTCTATAACTGAAAAGCCTATCTAGAAGAGGATGAGCAAAATACAAGTTCCCTGGCTGACCCCTTAGTTTCCTAAGGCCATAGGGTCACAGTTCTTGGTTCAGAAGTAGCACGTTTCCGGGGAGAGGGAGGACTGCATCATTCTGGAAGCCCCTGCTGCCATAGATCTCAGTCTCCAGGGGTGTGTCCAGAGTTGGATGGATCTGGCTAAGAGCCAGCCATGGCAGGTAGCTGCCCCAGTGTTCTGCAGTGCCCTGTTCTCCGGGGGTTGACCGACTCTTGGGTGATGACTCCTAGGCAGACAAGTCTAAGACTGGCTCCAAAGTGTTCTGGGCTCTAGACGAGTGTCTGTGTTGAGGGCAGGCACGGCTCAGTGGTCCACACAGACTGGAAAGCAGTTCCCAGTTGAAATACAGACTGTCCCACCAGGGCTCCCCCAGCTTAGGGTAGAAAGGGAGTGGCCATGGCCCCAAATCTTTTGAGCTCAGAGACAAAGGCATCTGGGGTTCCAGCACCACCTCCACTGAATCCCAAGCCTGCTTCACACAGTGGCAAAAGGGCTGGTCCATGATCTCTTCCTCTAGATCTGGAGAAATGGCGTGTCTGGACAGAGAGAGGAGGCAAAGAACGGAGCTTAGCGTGAGAATTTATACTCTTTGTCTCTTGTGCGGTCCCAAATCACAATGCATTAGGTAAGGGCAGTGACACTACTTTTTGAGACAAACTATTTCAGAAGGCTGAGTTGGTGATGTTAAGTCAAAAGGGTAATTGTGTGGATCGCAATTTTATGAAATTGAACTGGTGTCAGCGACTAATTGGATTAAGGTTAAAAACAAAGACCATAAACGGGGTTACTGATTCTAAAAAACCAGATACATTGTGTCCTTTATACATGTGACCCCGGACGTTCTCATCACCTGAAATCAAAGCACAAGCCGCTCTAGAGCCGAGATGGAAACCAGGGTCTCGAGAGAGAGATTTCTGTAGAGGGACGACGGTTTGGAGAGGCGGTAATTGATGGATCAAGTAACTGATCGATTCTCCAGTCTTGGACTCTCAGCTTCCTGCTTTGGTCCTCTACGTTTGAACTCCTTAATTACAGCTAAGAGGAAAGAGACAAAGGAGGTTTAATATCAGAAAGTTAGATATTTTGGGTTCCAGTTCTTATTTCAATTGTTACTATTAATATATGTAATTCTTACTTAAACTCTCTAAGCCAGTTGTTTTTTTTTTAATCCATGAAGGGAAGACCAAAAAAAAAAAACTAATTTCAAAAAACAGCTGTGAGGATTTAATAAAATAATATAGGTAAGAAACAAAACAGGATCGTGAGGAAGAGAGGAAAAAATAAAACAAGATGGAATCAGTGAAACAAACCTAAGAGACTCTTAATCACAGGAAACAAACTAAGGATTGCTGGGGGTTGGATATTAAGGAGGGCATGTGATATAATGAGCCCTGGGTATTATATAAGACTGATGAATTACAGACCTGTACTCCTGAAGCCTATAATATATTATATGTTAATTAATTGAATTAAAATAGTTAAAGATAATATAGGTAAAGAGATAGTTCCTGATGCACAATATAATTCATAACCTTTGTAAAGTTATAATCATTATTTTTTTTTAAAGAATTTATTTGACAGAGAGTGAAAGAGGAAGAGAGCACACATGCAGGGGGAGCAGCAGAGGGAGAGGGGAAGCAGGCTCCACGTTCAGCAGGGAGCCTGATGCGGGACTCGATCCCAGGACCCTGAGAACATGACCTGAGCTGAAGGCAGAGGCTCAACCCACTGAGCCACGCAGGCACCCCTATAATCATTATTATTTGATCAATGCTATTATGGTAGAAGGCCATTGTTCTTTTTTTTTTTTTAGATTTATTTATTAGAGAGAGACAGCACACATGAGCAAGCACAGGGAGGGGGAGAGGGAGAGAAGTAGACTCCCATGAGTGCTGAGTTCAGGCAGGGATCCATTCCCAGGACCCTGAGATCATGACCTGGGTTGAAATCAAGTCCCTCGCTTATCGACTGAGCCACCCAGGTGCCCCCGATTCCCTATTATGGTTCTTCACCCATGAAGAACAAATAGAAAACGTGGCTTTTCAGAAATACCGCTCATATAAGTAGATTTTTACACTCTTGTATTGGATTATAGTAAAATTATAGCCAGTATACCTGTTCTCTGTTCAGCATTTTGCATGATTCAGTTTCCTCTTCAGTGTCATCGACATTGCATAATCATTCAATCAACAGGCATGTATCGAGGGGCACCTGGGTGGCTCAGTGAGTTAAAGCCTCTGCCTTCAGCCCAGGTCATGATCCCAGGGTCCTAGGATCGAGCCCCACATCAGGCTCTCTGCTTGGCGGGGAGCCTGCTTCCCCCTCTCTCTCTCTGCCTGCCTCTCTGCCTACTTGTGATCTCTGTCTGTCAAATAAATAAATAAAATCTTAAAAAAACAAAAACAAGCATGTATCGAGAGCCCTCCCTTTGCCAGGTATTGTGGAAGGAGATACATACACAGAGACAATGAAGGCCCATTTTGGCTCTTCTGCCTGAAGCAGGTGCAGGACTTTGCGGCCCTAGAATTTCAGCCTGAAAGCAATCTGCTCACCTGGGTAACTGCTCTCTGAAAAGCACGGAACAGGCAGGAACCCCAGCCAGCCTCCCTATGGGCTGCTTGGCCCCACTGGTAAAGACACTGCCAAGGTCTGGCCACGGAGCCTGATCTCTGCCAGACTCGTTGGGACCCAAGACCTGGTTCTGAGCCCGAGGCAGCAAAAAACCTCAAATAAACCGGATAATGCAAGTCCTTTGCACCCGCCTTTTGTCTTCCAGGTTAAGCCCTGACACGTTTTTGAAATCATTAGCATGCATTTCAAATCTAAATTTGCTTAAAATAAAACTAGTGGCTCAAGGACAGAGTATCATTAGCTAATGAAAAGAAACAAAAAACACTCACAGTAAGAACTAGCAGGCAGCTACGAGGATTTAAAGAACAAAGTTTAAGATTTTTTTAAAAATTTATTTGATAGATTACAAGTAGGCAGAGAGAGGAAGGGAAGCAGGCTCCCCGCGGAGCAGAGAGCCCAATGCCGAAGTGGGGATCCATCCCAGGACCCCGGGATCGTGACCTGAGGCAAAGGCAGAGGCTTTAACTCACTGAGCCACCTAGGCGCCCCTAAAGAACAAAGTTTAAACCTAACACAAGAATGGGGAGCACAGAGTGGATCCTAAGTGTTTCCAGCACACACACGCACATGCACGCAATGAAATGAAGTGATGGCGATGTTAATTAACTTGATTACGGTAATCCTTTCGTATTGTACACAGTGTACTAAATCATTATGTTGTACATCTCAAAAAACTTAAAGAAAAAAAAGAATGGGGACGCATAGAAAAGTTTGAACCAGAGAGAGAAGCTTCCTCCAGATGAAACAAATTTCATACTCTGTTCTCTCCCCTTCTGATTATATCTGTTATCCCGCAATATACGCTCAGCTATATAAGAATAACAATTCTGAAACCAGGATTGCGATTACCAAAAATAAATATTTGGGGGCACCTAAAAGGCTGGTCTGTCCCACTAGAAACAAATTAAGTTACTGTTTTTTAAAGCCACTTAAAAGAGTTCCTCCTGCCATGGTTAGGACACACATTTGTTACACATTTAGGACTTTTGTTGTTCATTTTGGTTTCAATTCTTAAGCATTATTTTATATAGGGGTGACTGGGTGACTCAGTTGGTTAAGCGTCTGCCTTCCACGCAGGTCATGATCCTGGGGTTCTGGGATCGAGCCCCACATTGGGGTTCCTGCTCTGTAGGGACTCTGCTTCTTCCACTGCCTCCCCTGGCTTGTGCTATCTCTAAAATAAATAAAAACCCTAAAAAATTATTTTATGTAATCACGAAATAATTTTTTTATAGTATTAAAAATTTTCCCAAACCAAATCTATATATTCAGAGGTGTTTAGCTTTTATTCAAGCATCCTCCACTCATATATGGAGAGAGAGAGAGAGAGAGAGAGAGAGAGAGTGATGATATTCATTTCTTGCTTTTCTTCGCTTTTTCCTCACCAGCTTCTCCCTTAGCTTTAATCTTTCCCCTACCTTTCAGGATTCTGTAAGGGAGTTCTCACTACATTTTCTTGTTGGCAAAGAAGATAATGTGTGAGGGAATATTGTGATTTCTCCCTCCCCACCTGTATTACTGATTTAGGATGAGAAAATTAGAGGGGTGAGGGCAGAGGGGGAAACAGGAGAAAGGGGATTCCCATTCAAGAATGAAGGAACTTAATTTTGATTAATAATTAAAAGCATTTGGAGTCTCCTTTCCTGGTTTCCTACCATGTGATATGAAGAGATAAAGACTCTTTTGATCTCTCATTGCTTATTGTTGTTTTGAGGTTTGTGAAAAGAGGTTTTAGGAAACAGGGAAAAATATTTAAAACCTGGCTAGACTGGAAAGTAGTGTTGATTCGTAAAGTGCATTTATAATCAATCACTCTACAGATGACTGGACCTAAAATGTCTTTACGGGGATTTTAAAATAGTTTTCACAGCCTAAAAAAAAAGAAAGAAAGAAAGAAAGAAAAACTCCTTATTCTCCAACATCCTTAAAACCTTGGTGTGCATTCAGAAATTTCAGACTGCAGTCTGACAGCTGTTGCTGCACTGTTGTCCCGAAGACAAGGGTTTCAACCAATTCTCAGGAGCATCCCTGTAAGAGCTTCGTTCATACTTAGATTCTATCCCCTTCCCCATGCCCAACCGCCAGGCTCCCGATTCTCATACCTCCCCTGGCAAAGACCTTGCCTTATTCTTCTCTGTGCTGGCTAGTCGGTGTTGCTGTAATCGCCCACTGGAGGGTTTGAACTGTTCATGGAAAGCAGAAAAGGCTCTCTCCCCCCTCCCCACCCTTCCCTCCCAGAGGGGCCAGAGGTCAGTTAGGATTTATAGTCTAACTTGCTACTGAACGTGTGGTCAGCAGACAGCACAAGCATCACCTGGGAGCTCGTTAGAAATACCATATCCCAGGCTCCCCCGCCAGACCTCCTGAACCTGGATCTCATCGGTGGCAGGTGATTTGTGTTCACATTCAACTCTGTGAGATCAGGTTCTGGGAGTCTGGGAACCAGCTCCTTGTAAGAGGCCCCAATGTGGTCATCAGATCCTTGGTCACAGGCTTTGGCACACAGATGGCACACCGGCTGCTCAGCCCAGAACCACTGTTCCTGGGAGAGGTCAGGCTGCTGCCAGACAGGCCCTGGGATTCAAAGCTAGATGAAGCTGGAGTTGCCTCTTGGTAAATCCCTAGGAGGCAAACTCCAGGCGGCTGTGGCCTCAAGAACCAGTGTCCCTCTCTCCTCATCCCCCTCCTCCCTCTAAATGTGAGGACAGTTACCTTTGTGTTATTGGGAGTTATTGTGGGCGGGATTGCTAGTCCATGGTACTTTATACATAAATTAAAATTGCTTGATTCTTATTGGGCAGATTGAACTAGAGGTTGAATCAAGAGGCAAATGGCAAAATCTTTGTAAGTGGCTGAAAATTTTTTTTTTTTTAGTATGAAAGAATATTGAATTTTCATCAAATGATTTTTCTCTATCTGTTGAGAGGGTCCTAAGATTTTTTCTTTTATTATTTTAATGCATGGAGTGCATTCATCAATATCCCTTGGATACACCCAATTTGGTCTCAATATATTTCTCTAAAAAAAAAACAACACACATATTGCTGGTTTCCATTTTCTCGAAGGAAGGGGAAGCTGAAGGGACTCTATAAAAATCTGCTCTTTGCCCCCTTTCCTGCTGGTGTTCTTGCTAGGACGGGCACCCCCACTTTACACATGTCTTATCAGACAAATAGTGTATGCCCTCCTTGTAAGGAGGAGAGTTAATGATTTCTTTAGAGCTTTCCAGCACAATAGAGAGTATCCAAGGAAGGACCGGGTGAGAATGGCTGGATGAAACCAATGTGTCCGGATTCCAGACAACTGGCGGCAGACATCTAGACGCCAGGACCCCTGGCTCCGAGGAGTAAGTGACTTACGGAGGACACCTGGACCCTTGTCCTTGTTCTCATGAGTTCCTGGATGCCTGAGAGGACACGTACACCAGTCCACAATCCTCAGTAAATACCCCAGGCCCCAAGCAAAGAGGGAGTCTCTCTCCTTTCCTTTCTGAACCTCATGGACACTCCGTGTGCGCCCGAGCTCTCTCTAAACCTTCGGCAAACTCTGCGCTAGCCTCCTGCTGGGTTAAGTTTGATTTCTAACCCGAGAGAACCGAAGGACGCTCTTGGTTCCCAGACCCAGTCAGCCTATATCACTAATACTGTGTTAGAATATTTGTATTGGGGCGCCTGGGTGGCTCAGTGGGTTAAGCCGCTGCCTTTGGCTCAGGTCATGATCTCAGGGTCCTGGGATCGAGGCCCGCATCGGGCTCTCTGCTCAGCAGGGAGCCTGCTTCCTCCTCTCTCTCTGCCTGCCTCTCTGCCTGCTTGTGATCTCGCTCTGTCAAATAAATAAATAAAATCTTTAAAAAAAAAGAATATTTGTATTACTGTTCATAACTAAGATTTGCCAGAAGATTTCTTTTTCTGGCAAAAAAGATTTCCCTTTTTTTTTTTTTAACAGTATCTTTTTCAGGTTTGTTTTTTTTTAAAGATTTTATTTATTTATTTGATAAAGAGAGATCACAAGTAGATGGAGAGGCAGGCAGTGAGAGAGAGAGATGGAAGCAGGCTCCCTGCTGAGCAGAGAGCCCGACGCGGGACTTGATCCCAGGACCCTGAGATCATGACCTGAGCCGAAGGCAGTGGCTTAACCCACTGAGCCACCCAGGCACCCTCTGTTTCAGGTTTTGTAATAAAGTTATTATGCCCTTACAAAGTGAGTTGGGAAATGTTCCCTTTCTTCACTTTCTGGAAGTCTGTGCAAGTATAGAGTTATTTCTTCCTTTGAAAAGCTGGTTTCCTAGAGGGACAATGTTGAAGGCAATGAGTCCTGGTAAGCAACAAGACTAAGTTGTTCCCCAGTCCCAGATCTTGGCCAGGGTTGGGGTGGATACATTCTGAACCATGAATGTCTACATAGCTCAATCTATAATGTGAAGAGATACCAAAAACCACAGCCTTTTTTTTATTTTTAAGATTTTAAAATTTATTTGACAGAGATCACAAGTAGGCAGAGCAGCAGGAGGGGGGGGGAGCAGGCTCCCCGCTGAGCAGAGAGCCCGATGTGGGGCTCGATCCCAGCACCCTGAGATCATGACCTGAGCCGAAGGCAAACACTTAACCCATTGAGCCACCCAGGCACCCCTAAAAACCATAGTCTTGTAATATACTTTGTGACTTAAATAGGATCATTGCTCAGTGAATTCAAATTATTTTTTTCAGTGAACTTCAGTTTTTTTTTTTTTTCTGCCAATAAGAGTGAATCACAGTGTGGGTCACCTGGGTGGCTCAGTTGGTTAAGCATCAGCCTTTGGCTTAGGTCATGATGTTTGGGTCCTGGGTTTGAGCTTCATGTCAGGCTCTCTGCTCAAGGGGAAGTCTGCTTCTTCCTCTGACTCTGTCCCTTTCCTCCTTGTGCTCTCTTGCTGTCAAATAAATAAATAAAATCTTAAAAATAATGAATCACAATGTTATTTTACTGATATAAAGAAACAAACTCAAATTTATCATAAAACTTTGAAAGTATTATACCTGGAAATTTTATGTAATTTAATATTTACTCTTTTCCTGAATAGTTTGTGTTTTTATTATAATCATAATATTAAAAAGTAATGGTTTTTAAAACCAAGCACCATAAACCTCTCCCCAGTCCCATTTGCTTTATCCTGGGTGCCAAATATTTTTGTCTTCTATGTATGCCAGGATATAAAAACATTGATCAGTGTTGTGTGAGATTATAGTACAACTTAATTACAAACCATATTTATATTCCATATTTTCCAAAATTGCTCCTATAGTTGTGTAAGGGCCTATTTAGCCAGAGTGACTCCATCTCGGTTAAAAACCATTTTGTTGTTTGTGCAGTAAAACTTAAACCGACCCTGCCCCCACCCCTTGAGAAACTTATATAGAAGCAAGTTTGGGAAACCAGTAAAATATGGTCAGCCAGTTCCTAATAACAGAACCCAGAATACAAGGACAAGTCAGGCCAGGTGGAGACATCCAACCAGTAAAAAGCACACATACTTTCTCCACCACCAAAGAATATAAACCCTGCCTTTTGGGTGCCAAACTTGAGTGCCAATTCTGACTAGAGTAATAGGTTAGGTCAAACAGCTACTATAGGGTAAATTGTAATTCAGTTGGCCACCTGTGTGTGGACTAACATGATTATGCAATATTACAATCTCATTGGCTATCTATGTGTGGTCAGGCTTTTGCTCTATAAAAATTAGTCCGTGAGGCTGGGAGAGGTCCCTGTCTTCAGAGGTGGCCCTAGCGGTTCAGTCTGATTTCTAATGCTTGGCATAGAATAAAGCTTTGCATAACTTTAACTTTGTTTCTGTCTCGTTCCCCTGGCCAATCAGTCTGACTTCTAATGCTTGGCATAAAATAAAGCTTTAAATAACTTTCACCTTGTCTCAGTCTCATTGCTTTGATAATGGACCCCAACAGTTGTAACTTATGTGACTTGGGAAAATAAATCTTTGATCGTTTAAAGCCTCATCCACTTCCATTATTATTAAAAAATGGTGTCTTTGTAAGGATGAATGTGTGCCGACAACCCAGTAATGCTTTCTGTGGCCACTTCACTCTTACCGAGTGCAAACTATTATGTCACTTTGGACTACAGGATTAAAAAATCCTGGTGTTCATAATTTTCAGAGACTTCACTGCTGGCCAGAAGTCCCAGTTAACGGCTTAGCTCTCCTACCCCATTCCAAGTGCTGGAATAATCACGACAAATTTGAAACACTTCCCCTGAACTCAGAGAAAGGAACATGTGAGTCCTAACTGAGCCACAGTTTCACCAGAACATTTCCTCCCTCTTTCTCATTCCTCTTCCTTGGTCCCATAGTTACCTTCTCCAGTACATCTTCTGCCTGCCCTTTGCCAGGTGACCACTTTTGTCAATGCAATTTCTTCTTCTTCCTCCTCTTCTTCTTTTTAAAAAATTTGTTTATTTGAGAGAGAGGGAGGGGATGAGAAAGAGAGGGAGGATGAAAGAGAGTGCTTTGGCCGGCATAGGAGCAGGGGGAGGAGTAGAGGGAGAAGCAGACACCCACTGAGCCGGGAGCCTAGGACTGGCTCAATCCCAGGACTGGGAGATCTTGACCTGAGCCAAAGGCAGAAGTTTAACTGACTGAGCCACCCAGGTGCCCCCAACTCAATTTCTTAACAATCAAAGAACAGTCAATAACACAATAAGCATTAATAGGCTGAATTTTAAAAGGAAATTCCCACCCCAGCACAGATACTATTTGCTCACAGCTAGGAGCGCAGGGATGGGGTTAGGAGGCACCCCAGGAATGGGGTCAGTCAGAGCTCTGAGCCTTACCACCACCAAGGAAAAAGGTCTGGAAGTCCTCCTGTCCTGTGGGACTGCAAATGGAAGAGCCTGAACAGGCAGGCAGTTAACTGAGTGAATCGGGCAGAAAAAGGTGGTGGAGTCACAGGGGAGTGAAATGATGATGTTGCTTTTGGAGGCAGGTTTCCTATTTTCCTTAAGGTCTGGAGTAACATCTTAAGAATTGGAAAAAAAAAAAAAGCCTTCTGCAATAGTGCTCATCTTTCTTTCTTTCTTTCTTTTTTTTAAGGTTTTATTGTTTTATTTGAGAGAGGACACAGCGGGAGAGGGAACACAAGCAGGTGGAGTAGGAGAGGGAGAAGCAGGCTTCCCACTGAGCAAGGAGCCTGATGCGGGGCTTGATCCCAGGGCTCTGAGATCATGGCCTGAGCCAAAGGCAGACGCTTAACGACTGAGCCATCCAGGTGCCCCCACTTTTTAAAATTAAACTCAATTGTGAAGAGCTTTTTTTTTTTTAAAAAAAAGATTTTATTTATTTATTTGACAGATAGATCACAAGTAGGCAGAGAGAGAGGAGGAAGCAGGCTCCCTGCTGAGCAGAGAGCCCGATGTGGGGCTCGATCCCAGGACCCTGGAATCATGACCTCAGGACCCTGGAATCATGACCAGCGCTGAAGGCAGAGTCTTTAACCCACAGAGCCACCCAGGCGCCCCTTCAATAGTGCTCTTCTATGGAGAATTAGCTCAGCTCCTCACCTGGGAAACCCCAGCCCTCTCTGCCCCTCCCATAACCTCCAGTGGACTTCTTCCTCCAGTCCTCACTCTGTGTCCCATGCTGGCCAGAAGCCACATCAATCCACAAAAATGGCACTGGAGAACTCTGGTGGGCAGAAGAGAGAGAGAAATGGAGATGACTGTTTAGAGGGTGTTTTGGAAAATAAGCAAAATGTGCTCTATTCTTGTGAAAGCACCTTATTCACTGCTACCTGCATCATTTCTATAGCATGTCCAGTGAATGTTAGCACTGGAGGGATACAATTTATTTCTCTATATTCTCCACTCAAGCAAGGAATTTCTCTTTCTAAGCTCATATGTCTATTATCTTCATTTGTATCTGACAACTTCTCCTAACAAGTCAAAAGCAAATGTTCACCATCACTTGTTACACTTCTTATTTCAATCAACTGAGAGTCAGAGGTTACAAATTCAGTTCTCTGACCATGAATATTTAGGTGCTTTCATACAGACCTACTTACACATCATATACCTGGCACCGTGCTATGTAGCAGGAAACTATGGAGAACAATACAGATATGGTTCTATACTCATCAACCACCGTCCCTTGTGATGCACCTGACTCTGGAGAGGGACCAGGAAGCTTTCTCAGTGTATTTTTTCTGGCAGCTCCATTTGTAACGGAAGATGATGTCCATAGATTCTTGGTGTATGCTACACCACCTGGTCCATCATTATTCCTATCTGCTTTTGAGCACCAAATCAAGTCCTGCAAGGATCCTAGGCATACATGAGGAACTGGAGTAAGATTAAGTTGTTAGGGCTGTGGTTCAATAGAGATAGAACTTCCCTGTGGCAGCTTTTCGTTTTCCATCAAGCAGAGTGAGCTGAGAAGCAAAAGCGAGTTGAGAGCTGGGGTCAGCACTGGTCTTCCTGGCAGGTTGGGGTTGTGGAAAGGCTCAGTTAAGCCCAGCTAAGTTGGATGGGGTTGGACTGAGGGACGAAATAAGGAACTGGGCTTGTCTTGGTTCCCAGCCTGTCTCTAATCTTAGATAGCTTGAGGATAGAGAGAGAGAAGTTAATCTTGCCCTGGAGTTGGAGGGGCTTCTGGCAGAACTAGCACAGAAAGCAGTGGTAGAGAAAGGAAAAGGACGTGGGGGAGCATTTACACAGGAAGTAATGAGACTTGGGAATCATTACATTTCCCTCGAGGGGTGGTTCTCCGCCCTTGCTAGAGCTACGGTCATCTGAGGGAACTCCTGGGAACACGGATGCCTGAGCATCATGTTTACAGATTCACTGGTTGGATGGTGAGCACTGGGTTCTGTCTTCAAAGCTCCACAGGTGATCTAACATGGAGCCAAAGTTGAGGACGAACAGCATCACCATAACGGGGGCTCATTCAAAATACAGAGTCTCGGGGCTCCTGGGTGGCTCAGTCGGTTAGGTGTCTGCCTTCAGTTCAGGTCATGATTCCAGGGTCCTAGGATTGAGCCCTGAGTCAGGCTCCCTGCTTAGTGGAGAGTTCCCTTCTGACTGCCCCTCCCCTTGCTCATGCTTGTGTGCTCTCTCTCCCTCTCTCTCTCTGAAATAAATTTTAAAAATCCTTAAAATAAAATGCAGTCTTTAGCCCCACATCTACCGAATTACAATCTGTATTTTAACGAAATCCTAAAGTGATCTGTATCTCCAAGTTTGATAAACACTGGGCAAAAGGAAAAAGGTCTGCAGATAAGTGGGAACTAGCTAGAGATGGGGCTGGGCATGCTCTCCCCTCCGGTTTGTCCTGTCTTCCCTTTTTCATGAAGGGCTGACCCATCTAAGCTCCTTCATCATCTTTTCTCTTATTGTCCCTCTTCTGTGTTCTTTGAACCATTTGCTGTCACCTTGCTCTGTTTACAGTCATCCCTTCTGATCCCCAGGCTTCCCCCTGAGGGATACACCGGCACTGGGGTGTGTTCTGTCCTTTGGTGTCCACACCCACCCAGGAGAGAGGGTCTCCACAGGAGTGTCATTAGGGCTATGCTGTTCTGTGTGTGGGTCTCCCTGATCCCCTCCCAGCCCAGAACTGTGCTGTCATAAATCTTTCATCCTCTCATCGGTGTGGCTGGCCTGTCGTTTGTGTGTCCCTCAGGGTCCACCATCGGCTGCCTATTACCTCAGCTTCTAGTCACGGCCATTTTGTGGGGTCTAAACTGGCTTCTCTGATTCCCTCCATTTTCTAAATTCTTGGCTTTAAGAAATGTCTTTTAGTATTTCACCTCAGTACACCATCATAAAATGTGAGCTCTTATAGAAGATACCATGAGCATTCAGCATGATCGTTCCGGTGCTCAAGTCAACCTTATGGGCGTCCTCTTGTTTCTTGTCTGGCTCTCCAACTAGACTGAGCGCATAAGGATGCTGGGAGCCAGGCCTCACCCACTCATTTTCTGTGTGCTCAGCATTCAGCAAAGAGCCTGGTGCAAAGTAGACTCTCAATGTCTGTTAATTGAATTAGACTGTGTTTAATGGACAGTGTTAGTTGCTTAATGGACAGAACTAGTCTATTAAACATAAACAAAGGCATGATCCATTTGTATGCTAAATGGAGGGACACTGTATTGGTTTCCACCAATATTTCTGAAAACAGAGGCTCAGGAATTGACTATACGAGCTACAAAGAAATTTCATGGTATATTCAATTTACAGAGTCTAAATTACCCTTTTACAGCAAAAACACACTAAAACTTTTTTTTTTTTAATCTTCATTGGTGGCTGGTTTTTACCTTAAAGAACAGCAATGGAAGCAGTAGACATTGACCGAGTGCTTTCTTTGTACGAGGAACTTAGAAAGTACTCTGAAGCAGGTACTCTTACTGGCCTCACTTAGGGGAAAAACCTAAGGTTTTCAAGGTGATAATGATACAAAGTTAATAAATGTTGGGCCCCATATTTGCACCCAGAGAGTTTGAATCCTAGAGTCAATGATCTTGTGCTTTTATTGCTTACTTGCATACAAGAAATATCTGTGTGCCCTTAGATTGGGATGTTCAAAAGTAGAAAATGAAAATAGGGAGATGTAAACTTATCTTAGAGGGATCAGTGTTTTTCCTGCTACCCTCTCTCTCTCCTCTCTCTGCTGCTTCCTGACATCTTTCAGGCATAAGCCTCCTTGGAGATCTGAATTCCACTCCTGTCCCAGCACTGACGAGTACTGTGAACTGAACCTCATCCAAAAAATCAGACAATTCTTGCTCAGAAGAGATGTCATTAGATGTAGACCCTATGAACATTCTAGAACAGACTTTCCATGATGGTTAGAAGCTATAATGGCCCTGAAAGAACTTTCTTACCAGGTCCTCTGTTGAAGTTTGTCCAACTCTGCTTCTGCTCCTACCCATATGACAATCAGTTCAACTTGACCTCACCCAGCATGGTCCAACGTGCCCCTCAATTCTATCAATTCTGGCTTTTTGAATCAAAGTCACCAAAGATTAATGCCAGCATCCACCATGCTGCTCTTTGTTGATTTCTGTCACCTTCAGAGTCCGGAGCGAATTTCACCTTATCTCTTAGCTCAGGCATGCTGCTTCTTCAGGCCTGGAGACTGGAGACTGATGCACACTCATGCGTTGCCTGTAGGAAACAGGCTTGGAATTCTGCACCTCAAGGGTTATTAGCCTGGTTCCAGGAACATTTTGGACTATGGTTGCTGCCTTACTACCCCAAGCTGGGTGACACCTTTCAGCACAGCCCCGAGTTGCTCTTGAATTCTGTTGGACAATTTCCGTGGCCTCTCATGCTGGAACAGCTCAGGCTGTGGATGTTTGTTCAAGGAAAGCTGTGAGGGCTCCCCATAGTGTTCCGAGTTTCATTCTGCAGCCTCCAACCCACGGATCCAATGGCAGTGGGGGGAGATGCTTGGCACCACAGACATATGAGCGACTGGTGCCTTGGGAAGCTCCCAGGAGGACAATGCCCAGGCCTGTGGGGACATGTTTGCTATCTTCCCCCACAGGACCCTCCCCAAGGCCCCTGCTACAAGGATTGTGGCTGATGAGGTAAGTGTTACTGGCCACAGATCTCCAGTTCATGTGTCAGTGGTTCATTTGGGTTGTATCAGCCCTGGTGACTGCCAGAGAAGAGAGAAGATGAGGAAAAGGGAAGACTTCCAGCAAGGCAATGGGACGTAACTGTGCAGCCTGTGCCTTTACCAGGCACAAGCAGCACAATTGGCTTGGCTCAGGACATGCAAGGAGAAGCCATGCCTTGGATAGTTTGCTGAAGGAAGAAAGAAGTAGCTTGTTTGCCTGGCTCCCATTTTTTACTGGTCCCATTTTATCTTTAGGGGAGCTGATTCTTGCACTCTGGGTCGCTTCATCTTGGCTTCCAGGCTTTGCAGGATGTTAGAGCCCATGCTTGGCAGGCCAGTGTTTCACCCAAGACCCAGAGTGGCATGGTAACCAAGAGAGGGACAAGTGAGCAATCTGGGGCTATCTAAAAAGCTGCATAATTTGTGTCTTAAAACTTGACCCTTTTCCCACTTAGATCCACTCATACCTTCTCAATATATGTAGCTCCCAAGCCACGATATGGGGCTTCCCTTTTCTGCCTTGGGAACAAAAATGTTCTCACTCTTTGCCTGTAAGAAGATCAAGTCCAACCAGGTACAGATTCTTCTTCAAGGCAGGTCATCATGATATCCTGGAAGAGGAAGGCAAGAGAGAAAACAAAGCGTTCTCCTCTTCCTGACTGGTCTCAAGGCAGCCCAACAGCTCGTCAGTGCCGCCACTAGGTGGAGCCATTGCACCCTCTTACTTTTTTCCAGAAGGCCGACTCTACAGCAAATCCTGGTTTTGGGATGTCTTCCTTAAGTTAATGGGAGCGGATGAAACATTTTAAGCAGAAGAAAGGCATGCTCAAAATCCAATAAAGAAATCATGGTGACATTTCTAAAGAGGTTGGATTGACGGAGGCCCATACCAGAAATAAGGAAAATTGTTAGGGATTTATTGAACTAGTCTAGGAGATAGATTATTGCAGATTCAAATTTGGGCCATAGTAGTGGAACAGAGAAGAGGCCACAGGAGTATATAGCACATAAAATAGTTAGGCCTTGGTGATGAACTGATATAACTTGATATAACTGGGTTTATATCTACCATCTTAATATTTGCTTTCTATTTGGCCCATTGATTTAGTTTCATGTCTCCTTCTTTTTTATCTTTTGGAATATCCAAACATTTTTATCTTTCCAATGTTTTCTTCTATTGACTTATTGGCTATACATCATTTTACTGTTCTTTTAGTGGTTACATAGAGATAATAAAAATATTCAAACTAGACTTATTTAGCCTAATAGATATTAATGATTTTACGGTTTTTCCTTTTTTTTTTTTTTGTTAGCGTCAGTATCTGGATGATCTGTGGGTTTAGTTCTATTATCTTTTTTTTTTCCACTTAATTATGGACTTGTCTTGTTACATATCATTTCACTTTATACAGAAAGCATGAAAAAAAAAGATAGGTGAAACTTCCATATGATGTGATCTTCCACCAGAAAGGGCTCCCTCTGTCCACTCTTAGGCAGATAGAATGAGGGGGGTCTGGGGAAGTTGAGGCTGGGTTGCAGTCTGTCTTTGTTGCCCTTTCACAGGAGAGCCATACTACTCTCCATCATCAGGCCTAGAAGACTGAGGAGATCCTGCTCTGTTCTTCAGAAGTTCTCATCCCAGCTCTGTAGCCTCCTGCCCTATGCCACTCCTATCTGGTATCTGGAAAGAGAGAGTGGCCATGGGCTCAAGAATGGCCTTCCCTGCTTGAGGGAATGGCCTTTATTCCTGAAAGGAATGAAACACTCTGCCTTCTAGAAGCTTTCTGGATAGCTCCTCAGCCTCTCAAATAATCCCAGAACTTAGCAAATGTCACCTAAGGAGAAAAGACTATGTATTTGAGGCACACCAGGTTTCCCATTTACCATTTTAGTCCTGCTAGTCTCCTTCAGAATTGACCTGGGCAAAGGTCAAGCCTGTTGTTTCCACTCAGGATTGACAGATCCCATATGTGTGAGTGTGTTTGGGGGTGGTAGCTGACACTGTCAGCATATCTCCCAATAGTTCTCTTTTCCCTAGAATCCTAGCTCAGCCGGTTTTCTTTGATTTGACAGCTCTCCAAGTTTTTTTTTCCTGTGTGCCCTTTGTTACTGAGCTGTTCTGACACTGGTCACCTGACCACTTCTTCTATTTCCTGTTATTCTCTGAAAAACATATGTGCAGGCTTGGCTTTTGGCTACCATTCAGAGACTGCTTTAAAGCACATTTCACTGGAAATCCCCAAGTGAAACTTCAGGAGAAGGACAACATTTTTGAAAAATCAGAGGAGGAGATCTGTTTGTGACTTGTTGCCTAGGAGGTCATTTCTCTCTGGGATCTATGTTCTGAGTCCCCTTGGTAATAGTCTTTCAGGAACCTGGACTGATAATTATTGAGCACATAGTAGGTGCCAGGCTCAGTCCTAGATGCCGGACATGTAGAATTTAACAATTCAAAATCTCCCTGCCTACACAGAGCTCGTATTTTCTAGCAGGGGAGAAAGAACAATAAACAAATACATGTATTGGATAATGTCAGGAAAAGTAAGAAGGAATAAAGAAATGTGAAGAGCATGAAGAGTAAGAAGACAGAAGGATTGTGATTTAAGACAGAGGAGTTAGGAAAAGTATCTCTGGCAATGTGGCATTTGAGCAGAGATTGGAACTATGTGGGACTATGAATCCTGTGTATGTCTAGGGAGAAGAATATTCCAGACAAACAGGCTAACTGACATAGAGTGAACTTGGCTCACCCTAGGGAAAGCAAGCAGGTTATTTTGGCCAAACTGAAGGGAATAAGGCAAAGAGTGAAAGGAGAGAAAGCTGAAGAAATAAGCAAGAGGTAGATGTTCTCGACCTTGTGGACCTGTTAGGAGTTTGGGGTTATTCAAAATGTTCCAAGAAACCATCGAAGCAGCAGTGAGATAAGATCTAACTTATGCTTTAGGAAGAGCATTCTTTCTATCTGAAGGTCTGACCACCGAGGAGTGAAAAAGGAATCAGGGAGTGTGGGTATGGAACTATCGCCATCATGTAGGTGGGCAAGGATGGTTTCTTTGGTCTAGATGATCTCGATGGAGTGGTGAAGTATAGTGGGTAGGAGATAAACTTTGAGGTAGAGTGAATGGAAATTTCTCATGAATTAGATGTGGGGCAAGAAACCCAAGGAAAACAGGTCTCATATTTTGGTTCTGAACAACTGGGTGAATATTAGGGCCATTTATTGAAATGAGTAAGGCCAGAGGGAGGGCTGGCCAAGGTGAGGGTTCACCCGACACAGGCCGCTGGAGACATGAGGCAGGAGTTCAGGGGACAGACAGGGGGTAAAGATGTGGGTTTGAGATTCTTCAGTATCTGGATGTATGGAAGGCCCTGGTTCTGAGTGAGACCATGTCACTCAGAGGAAGGGAAGTACATAGATAAGAAGGTTGAAGACTGAGCTTGAGATGTTGGAAGAAGAAGGGGGTATCTGGACAAGATCAAGTTCAGGGGATGGAAGGGGTGACCACTTAAGTGACTTGGGCTGAAACCACAAGGAGAAGAAGGTGGAGATGTAAGTCGAGACAATGCTATTTAGAAGGTTTGGGGTAAGGGAAAGCCGAGAAAAGAAGCAGCTGTTGGAGGGGGATGAGGGACCTAAGGAGGGATCTTTTCCTGCTTGTGATGAGTGGTATTGCAGCACGGTTCTGGTTTCAGAGCTCAGGGCTTGCTGAGCTCCTGGCAGGGGTGCTCAGAGGAGACTTTGCCTGAGAACTTCGCTTGGCCAGAAAGGATGGAGCCTGGTAGCTGGTGCAGCATAAACAACACTACTGGGCATATTGGGCTCCGCAGATCTCCTTTTTGTCCTGAAGTTTCATCATGAGTTTTTTAAAAAAGATTGTTTAGTAATTTCTATACCCAACATGGGGCTCAAACCCACAACCCCAAGATCAAGAATCACATGCTCCACCAACTGAGCCAGCCATCACCCCTTATAGTGAACTTCTGATGGGGGCCCTCCAGTGACCCCACATGTGTTATCCCTCAGTTTTTGGTGAAATTGGGTTCTATGCAACTGATGCATGGTTTTGGGGTCTTATGGACTGTGACAGGGCAGTGGGGCTATGTGCTGGGTGAGTACAAGGACAAAGGGCACATTCACGTGTCTCTTTCTCGAGAGGATAACAAGGGAGGACCTACTGGTGCTGTTCTCCCCAGCTCTTTCCCTTCTCTGCCTTGTATTTGAAGAGGATGTAGAAGCAGACCCTCTATACCCTCATCACACACGAAAAGTAAGTTAATGTGGACTGACCTCATCTGAGGTCATAGGAATCCCATCAGAGAGTATAATTAAAGCATCCAAATGAGAGTAGGATTTCCCAGTTATCTTGTGTCATTGTGGAAATTGCATTAAACTAAAATCACGGTGTGACCTTGATTGAGTGTGTTCTCTTTGGGCCTAAGTTCAGTCACCTACAAAATGACAGTCTGGGCAGGATGAGACAATAGCTAAAGTCTCATCTGCATAACAATTCCTAGTTCTACCATGTGTAAATTTTGGAGGCATAGTGTGAATAGAGCTCTGAGTTCTCAGCTTGGCACAGCAGAATCATCCTAGAGCTTGAAAATTTTTTGAGGCCAGGATGCAGGCATCACAACCTCTGTTCATAAAGTACCCCCCACCCCTCCCCCCTTACTCCTTCCCCTGTCTCCCCCCCCCCCCCCCCCCCCCCCCGCAGCCTGCAGGAGCTGAGGCTGAGAAGCACATCTTGGGAGCCTGGCCTCTCCCAGTGTGTTCATGAGCCAACAGAGGCGTCCTGGGACCGCGAATTAGACACAAGGACACACTGAATTAGAATTTACATTTTAAAAAATATTTTATTTAATTTTTTTTACAGTGTTCCAAGATTCATTGTTTATTTACGTTCTAATAAGATTCACCAGCTGGGGGGAAAGCTGTTTTAGAGTTCTGCTGACATCTACTGGAGATAGCAAATTTAGAATTCCCTAAAATGAGTTTTAAAATCTAATCGCAATATCCGTCAGCTTTGTAAAGAACCAGCTTTGTGAACTCCGAGAACACTGTCTAAGGGAATGACTATGCGCTTCTCAAGAATAAAGAGAGAATACAAGAAACATGCCAAACGTACTCCTTTTACTAGAAAAAGAAAGAAAATTGCTGGTGACAGCTCGTGACTTCTATAAATGTATGTCAAGATTTAGCTTTAGGCAATGCAGATTTTCTTGTCAGTTCCCTAGTGGCGGCTGGTGAAATAATTACCTCCCCTCAGTACAGTGAGATTTTGGATACATGAAGAAAGGTTCATGTCAATACTTAGTAAAAAAAAAAAAAAAAAAAAGCTAGGTACACACTTGTATACAATTTGATGACATCTATACAACAAACAACAGAAAGACAAGCCCAGGGGCACCTGGCTAGCTCAGTCAGGAGAGCTTGGGCCTCCTGAGCTCAGGGTTATGAGTTTGAGCCCAAGGTTGGGTGTAGGAATTACTTTAAAAAAGTCTTGAAAACAAAACAAAACAAAACAAAAACAAAATGAGGGGCGCCTGGGTGGCTCAGTGGGTTAAAGCCTCTGCTTTCTGCTCAGGTCATGATCCCAGAGTCCTGGGATGGAGCCCCACATCGGGCTCTCTGCTCAGCAGGGAGCCTGCTTCCTCCTCTCTCTCTCTCTGCCTGCCTCTCTGCCTGCTTGTGATCTCTGTCTGTCAAATAAATAAAACAAATAAACAAACCCCCCCCCAAAAAATGAAGCCCAAACTAGGAGAGAAGATTGAAAAGATTTGCATCTAAAGTGGTAATGGTGGTTGTCCATGAGTCATAGACATCTATTATTTCTACTATTTCTATTATTTTCTTTTTTTTATTTTTTAAAGAATTTATTTATTTATTTGACAGAGAGAGATCACAAGTAGGCAGAGAGGCAGGCAGAGAGAGAGGAAGGGAAGCAGGCTCCCCGCTGAGCAGAGAGCCCGATGCGGGACTCGATCCCAGGACCCCGGGATCACGACCCGAGCCGAAGGCAGTGGCCTAACCCACTGAGCCACCCAAAACGTTTCTATAACAAACATATTCTTTTACAATTTAATCTATCCCTCCAGACAACCTGGAATTTGTGTGTTAGGAAACTCTCCTGTCTCCGTGAACGAGCCACAGCACACCTACTCCCACATTTTAATCTCCGGCCACGATCCTCAGGTTTCACGGAAATCTGGTAGAGGGAACATAGCCGTGCAATGTGGTGGCTCCCTGACAATGTTCACTGTGTGTGTGTGTGTGTTTGTGTGAGTGTGAGTGTGTGTCTAGGAGACTGTCACACCTTGCATTCTCTGCAGATCCAATTCCACTCCAGTGGTTCATAGCAGTGGGTATCTTGGGATACGTGATTCTCTCTGAGGTAGGTGCGGTGCGGTAATCACCGCTACTGTGTAGAGACATAATTGTTGAGGAAATGTAATTAAAAACCAAACCCCCCAAGCTAACCAAGGGGTTTAAGACAGCACCCCTACCTCCCATGTACCACTTCGGCAGGGGATCATTTGGACCTGAAGGTGATCAAGTCCTCCATGGGCTTTGGAGAAACTTCTCTCCTCTCTTCACTACACAGAAGAATATAAATTGGGGGGAGGGTCTTCCCCAGAATAAGGATTTTTAGCAGAGATAAATTTTACCCGAGTGACCCATCTGTGTGGCAGGAAGCCATCTAACTACCAAACATCTCTTCTTACTGGCCCTGAAGTGCATTCCTGTCTTCTGAAGTCCCAGACACTTCTCTTCAGTCCACGACATTTATATCTCATTTTCCTGACTGTCTCTGGAATTCCCATGTCTGTGTGGATTCCCTCCTACAAACGCTGTTGAATTTGATGATCCGCCTCATGTCTATTTGATTCTTAGTCCAGCTGGAAGGGCCTTTGAGGGGATAGGAACTCCGGCTCCCTGATGCTAGAAAACCTCTTCACAAAGATTAAGAGTGAAAGAAAAGCAGTTTATTATAGGATAAGCATTCAACCAGAATTCAGCGAGCATCACAAGCTATCCAACGGATTGCAAAGACAGAAGGAAACCTCTCCTCTTATGCAGTCAAGCAGGTGTTCGTCTAGATAACACCTAGTACTCAAGTAAGAGTTAGCTCCGTTTGTCACACACAGACCATCCTAAATTCACCTGGTAATTAGGATAACCATTAAACCATTAAACTAAATAACCATAAAGCTCACTGGCTTTTTCGAAAGGAGAAACAAACTCCTGTCTTCATGGCAGGAGTGTACAATTTAGTGCTAGGCACCCACCCAAGTTGGAGTTGGGCTCCTACTTTCCCCCAGCCTGGGGCTCATGTTTACATTTCAAAGAGATGTCCTAAAGCAAGCTGAGGGAGCTGGGGTCCAGCCTGGGCCTGACCCAGGGACCAGGAAATCCCTGAGGAATTTGCTCCTTTTGATGTGTGGAGTTGGTGTGGCCTTGAATGTCCACTCTAGATCTAGGGGAGGCAGATTGCAAGATTTCTGTCTCTCCGTCAGAGCTGGAGCCTAGAAGGAGACAAAGGGCCCTCCGGGGAAGCTGTTTGTCAGCTGCATGCCTAAGTGGATTAAAAACATGCAGACGCGGGGGGTTTTCTGTATAACACAGACCTTGACATGGCCTTAGGAGTTAATGGCCTTCGCCGCTGAAGAGGCCTCGCCTCGATTCAGAAACACCTACTGCTGCTGCCGATGGGAACTGAAACCTTCAAGGGCCTCGGGGTTGTGGCGGAGAGACCTGCCCCCTCTGATCATGTCTCTGAGTCCAGTTCTCCGCATTTCCCATTTGAGTCACCAACAGCTGCTGATTTCTTTTCCCCTGGAGCTCCAACTGCACCCCCCTTCACTAAGGGTGCATTGATTCCATCTGTGCACGATTGCTCCCCAGATCCTTAGGTCCCTGTTGATGGAAACTCGCTGGGCTCCCGCTGCGCATGCGTGCTTTGCCGAGGCGCTCTAAGCATCCTCTGGAAGTTTAGGATCCCCAGGCCGTGGTGCAGTGGCTGAGCGCTGTTTCGACCCGGCAGCTGGACCTGCTCAGACATCGAGCCCTGTTCCTCTTACCAGCCTTCTATTTTGTTCCTGAATCTAAGCCGGTTTTTCATACCGGGTCAGCATCTTGCCCAACTAAGCCCCTTTGCTGAGTGACTACATTTATAATCTACCCAGGACTCTACTTTCTCTAAAACCTGGGCTCCCATTTTGCAGTTACTCTCTTATCCTTGAAGCACTCAGAGTCCGGGTTCCGTTCTTGGTGCTGAGAGCCCCGACGCGCCTCTGAGCTCTCTGCAGAGGCCTCTTTCCAATTCTTTCCTCATCCCTGGGCCCTCAGGACGCAGCCAGGCATCAGGCTTGTGTCCCCAGTAAGTGTCTTGTTGCTTCCTGGACATTGCACCCCTTGGATTGGATCTGGACTCCCAACCCCTAGTCATTCAGCATCTGCTTCACCCAGCATGCTGTAGCCTGTCTGGAATCCACTTCTCCTTCTTTGTCTTTTCTATTCCATTGGTCCTTCCCTTCCCAGTGTGGACACTGACTGAGCTTGGCAGTGGAAATAGAGGTGTTGTGTTAAAACTTAGTGGTCATAACGATGAATTCTGGAACACTGAAAAGAAATAATAAAATAAAATAAAATAAAATGTTAATGGTCTGTTTCAGGAAGAAATGTAACCCTGAAACCCTGGTTAAAACTTGGGTAGTATCTTCCTTTAGAATCAATATAACTAGTGTTCTGACTAACAATTGTACTTTTAAGAAATGTACTCATTACCCAAATAATATCCATTCATTGTACAATTAGAAATTATGCTTAGAGGAACAGAAACATTCACTTATGACCTCAGCTGGGCTCAGTGGTTTCCAGTGTTGCTTGTTCATCACCATATAGAGATATTGTTAAGAATACAGATTTCTGGTCTCTAATCCAGAACTGCTCAGTCAGTTTCCATGTGTAGGGCCTAAGAATTGATGTTTTAATTTTTTTTTAAAGATTTTTATTTATTTGAGAGAGAGAACACAAGTGGGGGAAAGGGCAGAGGGAGAGGGAGAGGGAGAAGCAGGATCCCCATGGAGCAGGGAGCCCGACACAGGGTTCCATCCCAGAACCCTGAGATCGTGAACTCAGCCAAAGGCAGATGGTTAACTGACTGAGCCACCCAGGCATCCGGAGAATCTATGTTGTAAAAATTTCTGATGTAGCAAATTCACTAATTTGAAACCACAAATCTAGATGGAGCCACTGTCAATGTTTGGCAGAGTCTACCATGTTACCTGTTTGCAGATAACTGTATTTGTTTATTTTTATAAAAATTTAGGATAATATGTATTACTCATGACAGAACCCCAACCCTAATTACCTTAAGCAAAAAAGAGTTTATTGACTCATAAACTGAGAAGTCCAAAGCTGGTTTTGACTTCAAGAGTATTCAAGCCATGGTGTCTGATGTCTTACCCACCTTTACCTTCACTTGGAAGTTAAGGCCCTCCTCTCCTTTAACAACTCCGGGAAGAAAAGTTCCAGGAATGGTCCTCATTAGCCTGCCTTTCATGTTGTGCCAAGGAATTCAGGCACTTAGATTTGATCAGATTCACTTCTTTGACCTACATGGGTTGGAGTCAGCACCACTTAAAACAAGTGCAGTTGTTTCTCTGTGAGAAGGAGAAGTTCTATCAGCAGAAGGAGGGGAAGGACATTTGCTGATCAGACAAAACCACAGATATCAACACATGCTGCACAGATGGCACTGCTTCCCACTATTTTCACTTAACATTGTATACTCATCACATTTCATGTCATCAAGTATTTTTTTAAAATCTATTATTTTATTGTCCCATAATGTTCTACTTTATAGGGACACAGTATTAATTATCTATTGCTGCATTACAAATTACCTCAAAATTTAGCAGCTTAAAACAAACAAAAACAAACAAACAAAATATTATCTCACAGTTTCGAGGGTTAGCAATCTCAGAGTGTTTCAGTCAGGTAGTTCTGGCCCAGGGTCTGCCAGGAGGTTCCGTTCAAGCTGTCCTCTGGAGCTAGTCTTTGAAGGCTTGACTGGGACTAGAAGAGCCTCTTCCAAGCTCACTCACATGGCTGTTGGCTAGGGGCTTGGGATCCTCATCCAGTAGACCTCTCCACAGGGCTGATAATAACATGGCTTCCCTCAAGTGAGAGATCCATGAAAGAAGACTAGAAGTTGGTGGGATGGATGTGGGGGCGTGTAGGGGAGCGGGGAGGGGCAATGGGGAGAGAGAAAAGAAAATTGTGGGCACCTGGGTGGCTCAGTGGGTTGGGCCTCTGCCTTCGGCTCGGATCATGATCTCAGGGTCCTGGGATTGAGTCCCGCATTGGGCTCTCTCCTCGGCAGGGAGCCTGCTTCCCCCTGACCTGTCTCTCTGTCTGCCTCTCTGCCTACTTGTGATCTCTGCCTGTCAAATAAATAAATAAAATCTTTTTTAAAAAATTGCAATTTTTAAAAATAACTTAACCTTGGACATGAAATATCACATTTGTTTTATTCTGTTGGTCACACAGACCCACCCTGGGACAATGTGGAGGGGCTACACAAAGCTGTGAGTACCAGGAGGTGAAGATCACTGGGGACCACCTTGGAGGCTGCCAACCACAGACACCATTTCTTTGTTGTCCGATAATTACGTCAGTTCCAGTTTGTCAAGAGTTACACTAATACTATAATGAGCATTTAGCATAGCAAGCATTATGTTTAAAATGGGGAGAATATTTTATTTTATTTTTTTAAAGGAATTAGAAGAAATTGTTGAGACCCCTGATGATCGACACAAACAAAATTATGTCTTGGCCAAAAGAGGAGATTCTCTATTATTCTAAAGAGAACTTGTGAATCTGTTGAGCTTACACAATGCAGATTCAGTTATATAAGTGGTTCACTCTGTGGTAAAGCTAGGGGCACCTGGGTGGCTCAGTGGGTTAAAGCCACTGTCTTTAGCTCAGGTCATGACCTCAGGGTAGTGGGATCAAGCCCCACATCAGGCTCTCTGCTCAGCGGGGAGCCTGCTTCCCTTCCTCTCTCTCTGCCTGCCTCTCTGCCTACTTGTGATCTCTGTCTCTCTAATAAATAAATAAATAAAATCTTTAAAAAAAAAAAAAGCTTCTGGGCTACCATCATGTCCTCTCAGCCCACCTCTGATTTCAGGGGTAGCTGCGATGGGCAGGTATGACTCAGTTTTGGCTCTGGCCTTGTGTCTTTCCATATTCTGCCCCAGGCTTTCTCCTATGCCCCAGAGCTTGTCTGGCTCCTGCTGAGTGCAGCTCAGAAGTGCTAAAGAGTTCAAGTCCCGGACAAATGCTTGGGGAATCTTACCATAGTATCTGTTCCACCTTCTCCCTTTCAGGAGAACCAGTGGGAAAACTCTGCCCACTGCTCAGGAGTCCCAGAAGAACTGAGCCTCAGTGGTCAATGGCAAGGACCTCAATAACACACCTTTATGTGAGCTCCCCACCTTTCCGATCTCACCACACCTGCTCGCTCCTGCTTCCTGGGATAACCTCTCCAGTAAACTCCTGCCCCAAGTGCTTCACTCCGGGCCTGCTTTCAAGGGAATATTAGATAAAGTAGCATGGTTTTAGAATTACATAGCAATCATCCTGTTGAATTAAACTGTGACGTCCCAGAAAAGACCCAAGATTGTTTGCTGTCCTATGAAGTACATAGGACATGGTATATATACCCTGTCTTACTGTGCTTTTGGGTAAAAGAAACATCATTTCCTTATTTCCTTTACTGAACACCTTACAATGGTCTACGTTAATAGTTGCTAATAGAAACCACTGCTTCCCAGATAGTTTTCTAGGCTATGTATTTCACATTATCACAACAGTGTCTCCTCCAGAAAAAAGAGAGTGGTTAAGATCCACCATCTGTGGCATCTTCTCTCCTGGGAAATCAAGGCTTCTAGCTCCTTCAGCAGGTCAAGGCCAGGAAGGAATGGGGTATCTCCATTTAAGCAGAAAGGGCTTACACTGACTGCACCATCATGGGCCGAGATATGGAACAAACCAAAGCTACTATTCAGGGCAACTTCCAGCTGTGTGATGTGTCAATGCTAACGAAGTACGAAAAACAGGCTGAGGTCCTGTGAGTTGGCCATGGACCAACCCCCAGCATTTTATGCAGAATCTATTGCTGGGGACGTGGCTTCAAGTTGAATCTGAATTACCCTGGGTTTATGGGAGGAACAGAAGTAAGGCATCTGCTCCATCAATGTCCTTTGTCCTCTCTGTACGAGTTCTTACAAATTACATGTATGCCTTACTTTATGTGATAGAATTTTAAATGGAAAAGTTCTGTGCAAATCTTATCACTGTTTAATAAGATAAGTATACTTCACTCTAAATGCATCAAGTTATATATGTTAATTATGTCCAGCTTTGTGTACGAATTTTTTTTGAAAATAAAAGCACCATAAGAATGGAGGAGGAAGGTGTTTTTACTCATGAAGAGATGGGATAGCTTTAGATTTAGATGTTACTCTCATTAAAATTTTTAACATTCAAAAAGGGTGCTAGCTGGTCTTTGGTCTATCTGTCCAGTAAAATGTTTGTGTCAGAACTTAACTGAAAACACATTCCCGAGGGACTTGGCAGAAGTAGAGCTATAAACTTGCTGTGCCTCCGTATGTATTAAAAAGTTAAGGGGCGCCTGGATGGCTCAGTGGGTTAAGACTCTGCCTTTGGCTCAGGTCATGATCTCAGGATGTCCGGATTGAGCCCCACGTTGGGCTCTTTGCTCAGTGGGGAGCCTGCTTCCCCCTCCCCCCCCCCGCCTCTCTGCCTACTTGTGATCTCTCTCTCTGTCAAATAAGTAAACAAAATCTTAAAAAAAAAGTTAAGATGAATGTATAAGAAAACACTAATATTTAAACACCAAATATTTTAGTCAAGTAAAAAATACTTTTATCACATAAGGAACCTGTCTGATTTATGTTTGGATTTTTCACATATTAGATTTTCTGCTGGATCACAAATTATCTGCATTACTGAAATGAATTGACATAATTTTAGCTAAAGCAAAACAACACAAAAACAAACAAACAAACAAACAAAAAAACCCCAAAAACCCCACCAAACAAAAAACCTTGGGAGTCTAGTAAATGTTTGTCCCATTAGGGTAAGGAAATGAAGGTAAGAGTTTATTGTGGGTTTTTTTTGTTGTTGTTGTTTTTGTTTTTGTTTTTTGAGATACAATGTTTTTAGAGCCCCCCCCATGATTAGTTTATATTTTCAATTGCATATATTAATACATTTAGCATATTTTTCCTTGCAAAAATATAACTAACTTGAACATATGAAACACTTGTACCACAGCATGGACTAAAAAATTCAAATAGATGCCATTGGAATACCAAGAAATGACATGATTGTTTAAGCATAGTAAAATTCAACATAATCACTTTAGCCTAATTTATATATATCTAATTCTGGATGACCAGGGCCCTCAGCTTGATTTGTACCAACTGACCCACATTATAATGTGTTTTTTCTTGTTTGACATCTAATGATTCTAGATGTGGGTTATCCTGGAGAAGAGCAAAATATATGGGCAAATAATCTCTCTTCTTTCCTAATGTTCTCTTCTTTCTCATTGAAGACTAAACACTGAATTCACAATATTTTTAAAAAGATTTATTTATTTATTTTAGGGAGAGAGCATGACCGGGGGAGGGACAGAGGGTGAGGGAGAGAGAGAATCCTCAAGCAGACTCCTTACTCAGTGTGGAGCCTGATGCACAGATTGAGCCCAGGACCAAGAGATCGTGACCTGAGCTGGAACCAAGAGGCAGATGCCTCACTGACTGAGTGACCTAGGTGTCCCTGAATTCACAGTTTTTATGATGAAGTCACATTATCTTTTTCTAGGTTAACACTCAGATTTTTATGTAGTTGGTTTTGGTCCTTAAAACAAAATTTTTGAGTCTTTTTCCCTTCCCGTCCTCCCTTAAGAAAACATCCAGAAGAGTTCATTTTGCATTTTGGATAGTAAATTTAGGATTATAAACATTCAAAAACAATGTGTGAATGTGTATCTTGGTCAATAGAGCAGCAGCTGGAATTCCTGCATAAAATCTGTCAGTGTGGCCCAGACCATTTGTTTCGGCAGATTTTGTTTTGTTAACTCTCTGGCTGCTGACCAAGGGTCAGTTGCTAGAATCTGATATTGGATGATTTTTCAGGGTTATATTTCTTCCTCTTGTCTCTCTCTCTCTCTCTTTTTTAAATTTTGGAGTCACCGTATGAAGATGATTAGACCCATACTGTCCCAGCAAGGATGCTGCCTCCCAAGGATTCTGTTTCCACCCCAAGGACAACTTTGCTTCTCTTTGCCTGTCACTTCCTGTGCTCCATCTACTGACCCTGAGTCCTTGTTGAGCAGGTCAAATGCTTGAGAGAGAACTTGATAAAACAGCCAAGAGGAACGTGAAGGTCTGACCTCTCTGGTCTCTGATCTGGACCTCCATGTACTCTTGAGTTTAGCAGGCTGCAGAATTACCAAAGATGAGAAACTTCTTGGCCTTGGCCTTCTCCTTGGAAAGGTCCTCTTTCCCATGTTCCAGGACCCTCAAGCTGTCTCCAGCATCCTGAAGTACAATGCCTGAACATAGCTTGATTAATAATGACTGCCAGCAGCACTGAGCATGTGTGCTGTTGGGGGGCATGCACTAGCGAAATGCTACCTCATTTCATCCTCAAGTAATCGATGCAATTATTACTGTGATTTATGGGGAATGAGGTCATCTATACAACTCTCCAGGTAGAACTTCTTCCTAAAGCCTGTGCCCCATGCCCATGGGCTTCTTTCTGAATGCCCAAGTAAGAGTAAAATTACCATTTATTGAAGGTAAAGTCCCAAGCATTAAACCAATAAATAAATAAAAGTAAATAAAGTCCCAGGCATTGTAACAGCAGCCTGAGATAGGTTATGTAACTCAGCTTATTTCTTCCTACCCCATCAGTCAGCTAGCGTTGCACCATGTGCTTTTGAGAAAGTTGTTGCTCAGAGTTTGATTTGCCCAGTTACCCAGCCAGTAAAAGAGAAAATATTCAAACCCAGTTTTCCTGATTGCAAGAAAAACATTGCCTTTCCAAGGCTATTAATTACGACCTTCCTTTCTTCACTAAAAATTAAGAAGTGAATTCAAATCATATTCAGTGTGCAATGGCGCCCTCTAATAGAATATTTAAAGTCATGATCGTCTTGAATGAATGATGGTCTTAAATGAATGACATGTTGACTGAACCCTACTTCACAGTGACCTCGTGTCCTGTCTCTCATATGCCCCAACCTGGTAGGTATCAGCTGGCCTATAGGAAGGAAGCAATGAGCTGAAGCAGGTCATCCCATTGAGGCTGCTGTGTTTGTTGGGTCGTGTTCTGTTTCCCTCCATGGTGTGAGCAACAGATGGCCTCAAATTATAAAATACTTCAAAGATTTTCCTGTTTTCTCATCACTGTTTTCATGTGGAATTTTAACATATGGGATTGCTAACTTGAGAAGAACTCTATCTTTTCCTTTCTTCTCTCTTCTTGAGGAACATACAAAAGATCAAGTTTCCTATTGGGCTCCCCCAGCAGATTCAAAGCCTACCTTCCTCTGCACTCTGGACAATGCAGCACTCTTTGATTGCTGACCAATTTCTTTTTTCCCTTAAATAATCGGCTTTGCAAAGGAAGGTAATTAACTCCGAATGGAACCTCTAATTGGTGGGTTTCTTGCTGGGGCAGTTTTCTGATTCCTCAGAAATCGCATACTGGGTGGGCATCTATGCACCTCAGGAGTCGAGTGAGTACTGGTGGAAGGAAGAGGGGGAGAGCCCACAAGCTCTCCAGGGGCGGAGGAGCTGACAAATCCAAGGATGCTGAGACCCCACTCCTATTCAGTTATCTTCTGGATTATACAGGAGACAGGCGGCCCGGGCCCGGGGGGTCTCAAAGTAATGGCTTGATCGTCTCCTCACCAAGACTGCTTTTCCTGGATTGACTCCTGGTTTCTTCTTCTTCTTCTTTTTAAAAGATGTCATTTATTTATTTGACAGAGAGAGAGAGAGAGAGAGATCACAAGTAGTCAGAGAGGCAGGCAGAGAGAGAGGAGGAAGCAGGCTCCCCGCTGAGCAGAGAGCCCAATGTGAGGCTCGATCCCAGGACCCTGAGATCATGACCCGAGCCAAAGGCAGAGGCTTTAACCCACTGAGCCACCAAGGCACCCCGGGTTAATCAATTTTTGCTCATTTTTTTCCCAACAGATATATTTCAGAAGCTTATCTTATGCCCACCCTCCTCCAAACTTCGGGGTTCTCAGTGAGCGTGATAGATAAGGACCCTGATATCAAGGCACTGACTGAGTATAGTGCGCCAGTGGTTTCCAATGTTTTATAAAACATTTAAAAATTAATTAATTAATTAAAACGCTCTCTCTCTTTTAAAGACTTGATTTATTTATTTTAGAGAGACAGACAGCACAAGTGGGTGTGGCAGAAAGAGAAAGAGAGAGTGGGGAGGGGCCGAGGGAGAAGGGGAGAGAGAATCTCAAGCAGACTCCATTCCGAGCAGGGAGCCCGATGTGGGGCTTGATCCCAGGATCCCGAGATCATGACCTGAGCCAAAACCAACAGTCTGACGCGTAAATGACTGCACCACCCAGAGGCCCTTATAAAACATTTCTTTAAAATTGGGTAACCCTTTGTGGATGGGATGACTTATTTGTAGTCATCTTCCCTGGAAGTCACTCTGTAAAATAAGTAAAAAGGAAGTAGCAGCAGAAGCTCAAGTTCTGCCTGCTTCTCCCAGCCCGTCTCCCAGGGAAATTTGGGACTGCTGTTTGAGAACTACCTCCAGAAGTTTCTTCACAGGTGCAAGAGGTGCAGACTGGGAACACGCTGACTCTCTGATGGGCAAACACTGCCGTGTGGACGCCTCTGGAGCCCGCCCAGACCCGTGATGCCGGCCGGAGCCCCAGCCTCGCTGCGGGAAGGGACTGCCCCTCGCAGCTCATCCCTGAGCCTGATCCAGAACTTTGTCCTTGGCTTTGGGGAACCTACTTATCCTGAGAATCTAAGGGACACCTCCTTCCTTGGACTCTGGTGCTCCTCCTGCTTCAGAGCGCTCGGTGGGATGCAGCTGAGACTGCCTTCCGCGGAGCCCTCCCCCCTCCTGCCCTCCTCCCTGCCTGCGCTGCTTCCTGGCCTCATTCCCCTTTCCCCGGGGGAACACTCTCTCTGCGAATCCCTACAGGAATTCCCATCGCAGGCTGTGCTGCCACGGAGCCGCACTGACCCCTGTGTCTGATTTGTTCCACACGATTAATATGTGGCACGAAGGTGTTGAAGCCCCAGGCTCGCCGAACACCAAAGGAACAGTGCAGAGGACAACCGGTGACCAATGTCCCGCAAGAGTCCTATCCTGTCCTTGCCGGGGATGGGGAGGGGACACAAAGTGATGCCAGTCACCACACCCCCATCAGGTCAGATAAGCAGGCATTCCGAAATTAGTCCATCTGTCTGGTCTGACTTGAGCTTTAATGAGAGACAGGGATGAGCTATCAGCTCCTAGAGGCACTTAGCGGGTTCCTGGTCCTGTCACTCCTGCGGAGCCGGCATTCACCTCTGCCTGGCTCTTCACAGTTTGAAAATGTTAATGTGTACTGAGGAATCTTGGTATTGCAATTTAACGGTGACTTTCCATTGGCGCTTATCTGACCTGATGGGGGGTGTGGTGACTTGGAGATGGCATCATTTTCCCCCCCTCCCCCATCCCCAGCAAGGACAGGATAGGACTCTTGTGGGACTGAACAATACGTGAGTTACAAAGCCCTTGAAAAATTTACCATTTCTGTTAAAAATGTATTTCACTTGGATACTTTTACAATTTTTTGGTCACCTTATATTTTAGTTCCATGGGCAAGGCAGAAACTTATAAAAAATAATGATTTCCTCTCTCGTGAGTCGTTTATTTTAGTGTAATTTTAAGGAAGACCGCCTGTGGGTGGGTTTTTGTCTGAAATGAATGTTATTTGTGTTACAAGAGAAACCATGGTGGTGTCCTGGGTCACTTGTGCCCTCTCGGCCCTGCAGGCTAGGGAAGGTGATGTGCATTGTACGCGGCGGCGGGGGGTGGTGGTGGAGTCTGAGACACAGCATTAGCTAAGGTGGGAGTCCCTCTTGATCTGGTCTTTCTGTGATATCTTGGGGAGAAAGCATGAGTGTGTGATGTGTATGTGAGTATGTATATATCTGTGAGAGTGTGTCTCTGTGTCTAAGTGTATGTGAGTGTGTATCTGTGTGAGTGTGTGCAAGTGTATGGAAAGACCTGGAACCATCAAAATCCAGGGGGGACTGTGGGGTCCTCCAGCTTCAAAAGGTTTCTCTGGTGGTGTAGAGGGTTGTTTCTTCAGACCAGAAGCAAGCATCCTGGGTATGTGTGTCTGTGTGTGTCAGGGGAGGGGTTTGGGGAGGAGGTGACCACATAAGTTCGCAGAGTAGAAAGCTGGGGTTCAAGATGAAGTCTGCTTTTCAAATGCCATGCTCTTGGGAAGACTTTGGCCTCTGAGACAGCTTTCATCCCTAAGCTGTTACCTGTGTATTTTCCTGAACTATATCATGTCGAAGAAAATTCTATGCATTTGTATAAATATTTATGTGCATCCTTATTGGTTAGGTACCAATCATAAAACACACGAAAGGAAATTTGTGAAAAGGGCTGAGTGAACAGAGTTTAATGGGGGAGTGTTTATAAAGGCAGGGGCATGATAAAAGGAAACTAACTTAGTGAGGATGGTGGCCCGAGGAGACACTGCCCCATGGTCCTTGTAGACTTCAGCAGAGGCTCTGATCTCTGCCTCTTCCTTCCCTCCATCTCCTGCTAATGTTCTCCACTGGTAGGGACCAACCTGAACCTGAAGACGAGGAGCCCCAGTGACGCAGACCTGGAGCAGGGTGGAGGAGAGTGGGGAGAGGTGGACAGGAAACGAGGGGCAGGTGGGGAATGTCCATGACAGCACCACGATGTGCCAGGATCTGTACAAGATGCTGAGGATACTCGGTGGGCTAGCTGCAGCCCCTTTCTAGAGGAACACAAGTCAGTAACTCTGGGAAAGTGTGATGAAGACTAGAGTCAGCTTAGAATGATGGTCTTTCATGGTCTAGATAGTGGCTGTCTTAGGACAGAGCAAATGACAGCTCACAATCAATCTTTGAAATTGGAATCCTTACATATAATATGGCTTTTATGCAGCAAGGGCCTTTGAGCCAAAAACCCGATGTTGATATGCAATATGTTTTGTCTCTTTCTCTGATACAACCCCGTCTGAGAAGTGTAGACCCTGACCCTTAGCTATTTGGCAACCTGATCTCCTTGTATAAGTATAAGCTGTTTTGCTAATAGCATTAAAGTGTTTACAGGGCACCTGGGTGACTAGGTGAGTTGAGTGTCTGATTCTTGATTTGGCTCAGGTCATGATCTCAGGGTAGAAGGATGGACACTGTGTCTAGCTCTGTGCTGGGTGTGGAGCCTGCTTAAGATTCTCTCTCCTTCTCCCTCTGCCCCTTCCTGCCCACCACCCTTCATGCACTCTCTCTCTCAAAAATAAAAATAAAGAAGTAAAAGGTGTCTGCAGTAACACAGTAGAAAGGAAGAAGGACCCACGCCCACTCCAAGCCCACACTGTGTGCCAAGCCAGCTCACAGTGTCCTGTATCTCGGGGGACAACTGGCCACTTAGGACACATGACGAAACATGCAACAAGAGAGTACATGATGTGTACATGACATTACACAACTTAGGAAACCTGTCACAGCTCTGTGGGCCAACAGGGTAAACATCACGTGTGTGTGGGTGTGTGCGCACATGTGATTTTAAATACTGAGAACAGGAAAATTACGAGGACTGTATAGGTCCACTGTGGCCTTAGATGACGCCCTTCTCATCCCAGCACATCTCTGTTGCGATGAGAGTGGAAGTGGAGGTGGGCGCGTGTGTCAACCCAAGCTGGCCATGGCAGGTCGCCTGAGCACGGATGTCCCTTTTTGTGCAGCAGCTGACAGTGGAAGGCAGCCCCCAGGAAGCCGGAGGGTTCGCCGGTGGCTCTCTGGCCCCTGGGGAGAGCACCCACAAGGGGGAACGAGACATCTCATTTTAAATGCTGTGTATGGGTCGATCTCAAATTGAAATGCTACTTGGATAGTTAGGAAACATTCAAATATATTTTTAATGAAGTAAAACGTGAAAATAATCATTTTTGGTCAGAAAACATTTATGGATCTTTATAAAGGCTGGTAAACGCGGCTAAGCCTCTGATTGATCTGATGCAAGACTCCATAATTCTAACTTGATTTTTCCAAGAATTTGAAAAGAAATCACTTCATTGAGATAGAAAGGAAGTGGTTAATCGACCCGCTCTCAGAACAAGTCTTCAAGGGAAAGGGAAAGGAGGCGCTAACCCATAGACTGGCAATCCTCCTCCCCATCAGAGTTCCTGGGAAGGCCGAGAGGTTTGAACCGACCCCGTGGGCTCCCTTGGCCATGCAAAACCTGACAGAGATGGCGTTTACAAGTTCCTTACTGAAAAGTAAGTAATACAAAAAGATCAGAAAGGTCCGTTTGAACACAGTCTTTGTCTTCAGAAGCTGCCGTGTTTTCAATTGCCTGAGACACTTCCCAGAGGGGCGCTGTGGAGGCATACCATGGAAGGTTCCTCTGGCGAGGATGGAGGGGACAGGGGCCCCACGGTCAGCAAACAACACGTCGACATACACGTTGCTGAACAAACAAGTAAGCCTACGCAGGAGGATGAAGGGCAGCTCTCCCACCAGCCGCTGGGCTGCTTGGTGTGGGCAGAGCTGGCGCCCCTTGTCACTAGGGACTGAGAAGGAGGCGGCGCCATGTGCCTGAGGAAACAGTCCCTGAGCGGTCCGTACTCCGTCTCTGGAGATTCCTTAGCGAGTAATCAGAGTCAGCATGCTGATAGCAAGGCTTGCTGACGTTCTTTTCATGACTGTGGGACTGGTACATTTTTTTAAAAAAATCAGAGGTTTAAAGTACCAGTATTATTAATGAAAAAACAGGATAGAAGAATGTGGTTCGGACTAAAGGCCAAACCACAGCTTCCTTCTCTTTTCTCCTTTGCATTGTGTTAACCCATTTAGCCTTTAAGAGTCGAAAAAGAGCCAGGGGAAAGGGAGCTGGGGCTGTCAGAGAGGGAGGAGGGCAGAGCACCCCTGCCTCTGGGCCCCAGCAGGTGGGGGTGGGGAATGAAGACGGGCAGGGAGCAGCAGCGGGGCACCTGTGTCTTCTTGCCCATGGTTTTTTCTTTTTTCTTTTCGTTTCTTGCTTTTTTTTTTTTTGGCTCAGTTGTCCCACCACTAGGATGGGGGAATGAACATCCTCCTCCTTTCCTGTTTGTTTCTGTTTATATCAGCCACACACACCACTGTACAACGCTGGCGTGTTCTTTGGGCAGGTTACTCAATTTTCGGGTTCCCTGTGTGTAAAGAGGAAATAACTCTAGTCCTTAAGCATTCTTTTTTTTTTTTTTTTAAAGATTTTATTTATTTATTTGACAGAGAGAGATCACAAGTAGGCAGAGAGGCAGGCAGAGAGAGAGAGAGAGAGGAAAGCAGGCTCTCCACTCAGCGGAGAGCCCGATGCGGGACTCGATCCCAGGACTCTGGGATCATGACCTGAGCCGAAGGCAGCGGCTTAACCCACTGAGCCACCCAGGCGCCCCCTTAAGCATTCTGAGCGTTCCTTGAGATAGTCCACTGAAAGCACCTAGAACTGTGTCTAGCAACAGCAGGTTCTCAGCAAAGACTGATGAAATCACCGCTCTTCCGCTTTGGATTCCCCCAGGTCCTTTGGTCACTGACTTGGGGTGAGGGAGGCCATGGGTATGAGCAGCTAACTGGGAAGTGGAGAAAAAGAATTTGTCAACAGAATCCTCTTCTTTCTGAAATTCCTGGATATGGTGAGGTCAGTGGCAAAGACTGATTTTATTTACTCATTGGAGAGAAAGAGAGCACATCAGGGGGAGTAGTAGGGGGAGAGGGAGAAGCAGGCTCCCCATGGGGAGCCTTGGGGCTCGATCCCAGAACTTGGAAGTCCTGATCTGAGTCAAAAGCAGACGCTTAACCATCTGAGCCACCCATGTGCCACCCAATGTGGAAATCTTATTCTTAAAATACCCATGGAGGGCGCCTGAGTGGGTTGAAGCCTCTGCCTTCGGCTCAGGTTGTGATCCCGGGGTCCTGGGATTGAGACCTGCATTGGGCTCTCTGCTCGGTGGGGAGCCTGCTTCCTCCTCTCTCTCTGCCTGCTTGTGATTTCTGTCGAATAAATAAATAAAATCTTAAAAAAAAATAAATAAAATACCCATGGCATTTCATAGCAATAATGTTTTGTTTTGCCTTAAGATTTTCCTATTAAAGTACAAATATGGGAATGTAACATATTTTGTGATTAAAAAGCATAATGACATTTGCCAAAATCAGAAACACATGGAAATGCGTAGATTTAACTATTCACTCGGTATTGAACAAGTGCCTACTCTGTGCTTGGCAATGGGCTGGACGCCAAAGGTACTGGCATTTTTTCTGATTGGTAGTTTGTGAAGGGCTTATTTACTAGGATGAAGGCGTTTTATTTTTATTTATTATATTGTTATGATTATGATTATTTTACATAATCCGTACACCTAATGTGGGGCTTGCACTCATGACCCTGAGATCAAGAGTCCCAGCCTTCCCTAGGACAGAGATGTTTTAGATCTAAATAATGAGAAACTCCCACTTTCTGGCATGCCTCCTCTCTAGTTTTTATTCCTCAGTCACACCGAGGAAGGACAAGGAAAGAAGGCCAAACTGTGAGTCTCTGGACTCAGCCTTTGAGGCCCCGGGAACAACCCCCTGGTGGAGAGGCCCTGGGCTGGGTGGGGGAAGGACAGGGAAACTTATGCACTCCAGCAGGGTGGGTGGGAGAACACTGTTTACTCATTTATGGTAAGACTTGAAGTCCTATGGAGGACTTAAAGGGAGCTTGGGATTCCTTGGAGTAGGGGCCTGTTAGAAGGTCTTGATGTCAAACAATGTTCATTCTGTACTCAAGCAAGCAAAAGCAGGGTGATCTCTCCTACCTATCCATATATGTTCGTAGGAATTCTTTCAGCTCTCTCAGTAAGACGAAGTTTCTGAGTAATGGGGGTGAGTCTCTGAAGCAGAATTTTAAAATATTATATGAGCAAATTCCATATTTATAGAAAGATAGAAAATCACCTTGGTGTAGACATTTGTTTCACTTTAATGAATGAGATCACTTGAATGGCCTCCTCATAATGAGAGTAGAATGCACTGATACCCGAGGAGGGGGATCCGAACTTTTGGTGTGACGAAGAAAGCCCTTTCCCTGGCTTGAACTTGCGGAGTTCTGGAGAAGGGGAGACCCGTTGCACAGAGATCGGGCCTCCTTACAAGAAAGGAATGGGACTGACCAACACTACCTCCCTGTGAGGTAGGTGAGGGCAACCTGAAGGAGACTCTGTTGGACTCGTGGACACCCCAGGAGATCTCACCAGGCGGACGGAGGATATTCTAGGCTCAGTGCAGGGGTCTAAGGGTTTTGGTTCAGGGCTGGTTTCAGGACAGTGTGTGTTGAAGGCAGGAATCCATCTAAACAGCATACCCTGGCAGGGTTTCAAGCCTTTGCAGAACTAACTGGTTGGGCACCAGAGGGTGGACTTGGGCCCATGAGATGGAAAAGCTGGGACCGGGAATTCTTGTTCAGAGCAGGGACAAGCAATCATTGGACGGAACAGGATCAAGCAGGCGGTGGTGCTAGTGAACTCTTGGAAGCTCCCTGTGCTCCTGGATAAGGGGGTGGGGTGTACTGTGGGAGGGGGAGGACACAGTGCTTGCCAGGATATTCTGCACATGAAGGACATATGGGACATATGAAGTAAAACAAAATAAAATAAAGGAAAAAATGAGGAAGGAAGGGAGGGAGGGAGAAAGAGAGGGAGAGAGAGGGAGGAAGGAAGACATGAAGGAAGGAGGGAGGAAAGAAGGAAGAAAGAAAGTTCTCGCCGTATTTTTATCTGGAATAGTCTACAGGAGGTTGAATGGGATGCACACGCAGTGAAGGAGTACAGGATTGCCGCTGAGGTGAAACAGACAATTTGACGGGCTGCCTTTACACAAACTGATACACCGTGTGTCTGCAAGGTCACAGCCGTGCTTTACAGCGGCTATAAAGACAGGACGGCTGGAGCTGAGCCCAGCTGATCACGATCCCAGACCACAAACGTGTCCCTTGCCAGCTTTGCCAGCGCGCTGGGCACGTCACCCTTCCTGCTTGTCGTTTTCTGTCGCTATGTGATTGTCAAAAACGCCAAGAAGCGGGGGTGAAAGGGGTGTTTTCTGGGTCCCAGGGTCGCAGGGTGTGGTCTGCGGCGAGATGCAGGGGGGCCTTTGACACTTCACTTCATCCCTCCACACATCACAACATACGGAGCAATTATACCTGGATTTTTCCAGGAAATAAACAACTTTGACCTCCTTAAAGTCCCATCTCCAGGGAGGGTCCGAAATAGGAACTTCTACCCGGGAGAACATCCCTCTGCTATTTAAGCACAAGGTGACACTTATTACAGAATAATGTTTCCCCAAAAGGTCTTCCGATTTCCCTCAGCTTTCCAGGTTCTCTGGAAACCGTCTGGAAACCAGGTTCTCACAACCGTCTGCCCCAATCTAAGCGGGAAGCAGAGTCCCGCTGCTGATGTTACGCAACAGGGAGCTTAAAGTCTTGTAAGAAACACAAAGCATGGGGGGGCCTGGGTGGCTCAGCGGGTTAACCTGCTGCCTTGGGCTCAGGTCATGAACTCTGAGTCCTTGGATCGAGCCCCGCATTGGGCTCTCTGCTCAGCGGGGAGCCTGCTTCCTCCTCTCTCTGCCTGCCTCTCTGCCTGCTTGTGATCTCTCTCAATAAATCTCTCTCAAATAAATAAAATAAAATCTTTAAAAAAAAAAAAAAGCATGTACAGATCTGACCTAATGCTGTACACCTAATAGTACAATACTATGTGTTATAGGGTTTTCTTCTTTACATTGTGCTTTTGTATACACACCTAATTTGATTCTCTAACTTCCTTGTAACATGCTTACTATTAGTGCCTAGGGATCACACGTTACCCTTAATTTGGTCGTAACATATGATGTGTGTATATCACAATGGACCCTGCGGTTAGCCGCCCTTCTTCCGGTAACCACTCCATGATTCATAATCGAATTCACAGCTTCTCGTGGAGTTTTTGGCACAGCGTTTCTCAGGGAGAAGGAGAGACCAGTTTTGCTATTTTGCACCCAGTGCAAGGATGGCTGGCGGTGTCTGGAGACATTTTCAGTGGCTGCCATTGGGATAGAGGTGCTTCTGACAACTTGTGGGTGGGTCAGAAATGTTTCTAAGGGTGTGACGATGCATAGGACAGTCCCTCACATCAAAGAATGATCTGTCGCGAAATGTCACTAGCGTACAGAGACATTAACTCCATGGCCGGAGCTAGTGGTAGGACGCACAGTTCAACCCTTGCAGAAAAATCACAGTCCCTTCTCCTTGTAACACTTATGGGTTCTGGGTGAACACGAGCCCACTAATGATCAATGAACCCAAAGAAAATGTCTTCTGAGGGCTTCTGGGACAGAGAAGCTTCCACACTGTTTTGAGAAGGATTTTGAAATTGACTCTCGATGGTTCACTTTCCAGCCAAGACGGAGTAGCAGAGACAGTTTTACCTTCCTTCTGGAAATGATTAAAAATATATATGAAACAAGGATTTTAAGATATTGGACATCAGATTGTACAGGAGGACAGTGATTCCTGAGAAAGGAGAAAAGCTGAAATAAACAGTATCAGTGAGCTATGGAACAATGCCAAGTAACCCAATTATCTGTTATGGGCTTAACTTGGGGGGGGCGAGGGCAATCAAAAAAATAAATAATTACTGAAATATTTCCAAATTTGATTTAAAAAACAAAAACAAAAACAAAACAGGGGCATCTGGGTGTCTCAGCAGGTTGAAGCCTCTGCCTTTGGCTCAGGTCATGATCCCAGGGTCCTGGGATTGGGCCTCGCATTGGGCTCTCTACTCAGCGATGAGTCTCCTTCCCTTCCTCTCTCTCTGCCTGCCTCTCTGCCTACTTGTGGTCTCTGCCCTGTCAAATGAATAAATAAAATCTTTAAAAAAATTAAAATTAAAACAAACAAACAAACCCGGAAACTCAGGATCTAAGAATTTCAATAAGCTGTGAACACAAGAAAAAAGATAAGGGAGAGAACATACCATTACAGTGAAAGTAGTTTATACCAGTAGTGGACATCTGTAAATTGTTTTTCCTTAAAAGAGGTCTGGATGAATTTTTGAAGAGCCTGTTTTAAATAAATTGCTTTCTCCTCTAAGCCATTACTGCAAAGGGAATAGTTTGATCTCTGTTCTAGCAGAACTCAAAACCAGCTTGGATATTGAATAGGTCTCTTGTTCTGCTAGTGTATTATTCTTCTTGGTCCCATGTTCCGGCCAGACCAGTCTTAGGATTGTTGACAAGCATGAGGAGGACACACCCGGCATGTTGGCAAAGATTGCAAGCAGCCCGTTTCTCATCGTCCTGAAGAGCTGGGCTTGGCTCCGGCAACATCTATCTTTACAACCAAAAAAAGCATGACTGAGATCATGCAGACCCACTGTATATTGGTTTATGACAATTTCCTAGTCAGATCATGAACATGATTCGTGCAGACGGACAGAGTCCTGGAAAGGACTTTGAAAGGCTAAGATTACTCTTCCAGGAGAATCTAAGTGATAATCCCTGATTAGCGCATGGAGGTCACTGGGACTGGTGGGGACAGGCTGAGACCGTTGCCAGGAGGTTGGTGCACCTGCTCAAAGTTCATATGGCCTCAGGGGACGTGGCACTTACAGAATCAGGAAGGAAAATATCCTCTACTTCTGCTTCTGCAGGAGGGAGGCCCCCACCTAGACAAAACTGAGTACGGCTAGCCTAGCCTCCTTATTCAGTGAAGGTTCAGGGATTATGGAGTATGTGATCAAGTCAAAACTGTCAATCAAAAGCACCAGAGGCTTACTCTTTATAAAAAATTTAATTGTATTTTTTAGACACTTACCTATGGAGCTAACAAATATTAATATTTTGTCATATTTCCTGTGGATCTTTTTTTTTTTAAGATTTTATTTCTTTATTTGAGAGACAGTGCACACGAAAGCTCAGGAGCATGGAGCAGGGAAGGGCAGAGGAGAAGCAGACTCCCCGATGATCAGGGAGCCTGGTGCAGGGCAGGGCTCCATTCCAGGACCCTGGGATCACCACCAGGGCTGAAGACAAATGCTTAACCAGCTGAGCCACCCAGAGACCCCAAACTTTCTTTTTGTCTGTAGAAATTAATCACACCTATAGTTAGTCCCACCCAACTGTGATTTTGAAGTTTTCTTACTTTGAAATTACAGTTATTTTAACAAAATCCTCTAAAGTGTCGAAACAATGATTTTAGAATTCTTTAGAACAGAATAGTCACCTTTCCAACTTCCATTTTTTTATATTTTAATTTACATTTAAATTAAGTTTATTTAGATCCCCCTCTTCAGTCATGTTTTTTAAAATAGATTTTATTTATTTATTTGACACACAGAGAGAGTATTTATTTGACACAGAGACAGAGAGAGAGAGAGATCACAAGTAGACGGAGAGGCAGGCAGGGAGAGAGAAGGAAGCAGGCTCCCTGCTGAGCAGAGAGCCCAATGCGGGACTCGATCCCAGGACCCTGAGATCATGACCTGAGCCTGAGGGAGATGCTTAACCCACTGAGCCACCCAGGCACCCCTTCAGTCATGGCTCTTATTTCAAAGAGTCAGTGACTATTTACCTGAGTACTTACCTGACTCTTTGATTCCTACTCTTTGTGGTTCAGTTCCTTTTCCCAAAGTACATCCTTCGGGGTCCCTTCAAAGACTATTGGAAAAAAGTATGCCACTCATTGTGTATGGCACACACTCTCAGACTTCCTTTATTCAATTTTATTCCTCCTCTTGAATAATAATGTAGCTGACACGTTTCCTCAGCACTCTCTCTATTTTGTGGGCTTGGTTTTTTCCTGTTGAGAAGTCTACTTTAGTCTGATTTTTGCTTTGTAGATAATCTTTTTGTTTGGATCACTATTAAGATCTATCTCATTATCAGCCGTGTTCTGCGGTTTCACTCAGACATGTCTAGATGTGGATTCATTTTTACTTTTGTAATTTAGTATTCATTGTGATTGTTCAATCTGAAAATGAAAGTCTTTCATTAATTCTGGAAAATTCCCATTGAATGTTGCCCCTGCCCCTGGGCCTGGTCATTTGATTCCTTTCTTTGTAGCTTGGACGCCTTGTCCAAACTCCTCTGTCTCTGTAGTTAATTTCATATACTTCATGGTCAATACGGAGTCTGACCAACGTAAGGTTGTACAAATTCCTACCCCAACATCTACAGATGTCTCAATATTTGCACCTCTTCTCATTTCTTTACCTCTGTTTACATAGGTGTTGGGAGGCAGATTTTGGTATGAAACTCAGGTTCACATTGGTGTTCTATTCCTACCATGTCACTTAACAATTTTCAAACCTCAGCTTTAGACTTGAACAGAGGGTTCGAGTGAATGGAGATAAAAAGAATATGTGCCTCTTAAGTTTGTCACAATAAAATAAGATAAACATGCCTGGTGCCGGGCAGAGTGAGCATTTAATAAAATAAAATAATTAAAATCATCCTCCCCATGTCATGTGCTGAAGGCAAATTCCTGCAAATTCCTGTTTTCAGTATCCATTTCCATAATGTGCAATAGTTTCTTTTTCTCATGTGTTTTCAACTTCTTTGGCTCTACTAGAGCCTACATCACAGGAAAGATGAATATTTGGGTTTCTTTTCTTTCAAAATAAAATGTTCTATCTCTGTTATCCCAAGGTCTTCTTCCAGCTACCATCTCCTTATTTTATCTTCCTTTCTCAGCCAAACTCTTCTTTTTATTTATTTAATTTATTTATTTGAGAGAGAGAGCGCATGAGCGTGCACTCACAGTGGGGGGAGGGGCAGAGGGAGAGAGAAAAAGAATCCTCATGCTCATTCTCCGCTGAGTGTAGAGCCCAATATGGGGCTCAAGTCCATGACCCCAAGATCATGACCTGAGCCAAAACCAAGTGTCAGCCACTCAACCGACTGAGACCCCCCAGATCCCCCAAACTCTTCTTTTTAAAAAGGGCTTCTATTATCGTCTACAAATTATTACTCTCAAGCCACTTTTCCACCAATTTTTTAAAAATCTTTTTTCACAAACTCACCTGTGGGTTGTAAAATTCTGTGTCAAAAAACTCCCTTAACTATTGAACATAGTTAACTAGCTTAATTATGATGCTGGATAAAAATAAATGGGCTAAGGGTATTATTACCATTGTTAGTCAGTAGGGGAACTGGGAACCTTGAACCAAGTTTCTTTGAAACTGACTAGTTGGAGTCCCTAGATAAAACCAACTAGGATGCCTGCTATACTTTTAGGATTCTAGTTACATCATCCAGTGGTGTTTAGTGTTTAAGCCTGTCAGGTTTTCTGATATGTGTCGTCTATCCTGTCCTATAGTTGATCTACAATGCTTCAGGGCCCCTTAAGGGCTGGGTTTCTGGTTTGTTTTTAATCTACAGTACCTGACTGGAACATAGTAAGTGGTTGAGTCTTTCTTGAATGAAAGAAGAAAATTATTTATTTATTTATTTATTTATTTATTAAAGATTTTATTTATCCGACAGACAGAGATCACAAGTGGGCAGAGCAGCAGGCAGACAGAGAGAGGGGGAAGCAGGCTTCCTGCTGAGCAGAGAGCCAGACGTGGGGCTCAATCCCAGGACCCTGAGATCATGACATGAGCTGAAGGCAGAGGCTTAACCCACTGAGCCACCCAGGCACCCCTATTCATTTATTTTTAAACCATTTCTGCTCATTAGTCCCTGTGTCAAGTATTCCATTCATTTGAATACTGAGTCCAGTGATTCCTGATTGTGCAAAGAGGTGGTTAAGCCACTGAAAGAAACAGGTTGTAATCCTCCTGTGTGTTAGGAGGGCAAAAGGTCCAGAACCCCTGAAAATCGGATATTCCTTTTTAAATATTTCACGCACACAGATCTTGTTGCTTTCAAAAGATTGTAAGAACTTAGCAGGAATTATTTCTTCATCTTGGAGATTTTAGACTCTCAGAACATAAAAACTATAAGGGACCTAGTATTATCTAGTCCATTTTTCATATTTTGCTGATAAGAAAACTGAGGCATTAAGAGTTTCAGCAATATGGGGAAACCTGGGTGGCTCAGTGGGCTAAGCCTCTGCCTTTGGCTCAGGTCATGATCTCGGGGTCCTGGGATTGAGCCCTGCATCAGGCTCTCTGTTCAGCAGAGCCTGCTTTCTTCCCTCTCTCTGCCTGCCTCTCTGCCTACTTGTGTTCTCTTTGTCAAATACATTAAAAAAAAAAAAAACCTTAAAAAAAAAAGAGTTTTAGCAATATGCCCATGGTTAAATCATTTGCAATGGCTAGCAAATTGTTAGGCACATAAAAATGTGCTTAATGGACACTCATTTTATGCATGAAAGAATTAAAAATAAAAATCAGATGGATATCAATGTTGGCTTATTTTCTACTGTACTTCAGGGGTTCTAATCTAATAACTTCCAAGTCCAGAGAATATGAAAATATGAATTGGACTTGCCCTATATCTGCTGATCTCTCTCAACTTGGGTTCTGGTGACTCTGTAAGATTTACTGTATGATCTAAGTGTTTCTCATTTTAAATATGTCTCAGCACATTATTGATGCTTTTCTGCATTTTAAATGTTCTGAGAGTATCTTAGAATGTATTGCTTTGCCTCTGTCTATCACACTCAACCCTGGGACAGGGTTGGGATATTAACAGTGGTTAACTCAGTCCTTCTTCATTGATTACTGATAGATTAACTGATGCCCAGCTTCCGAGTAAAGTTGTTATGCAGGTAACATCGACCTTCTTTGAGTTGAATATTGTCCCTTGACATAGTCTTAAAAGTAAATGAGTAAGTAAATGTTAAATTCTCTTCTAAGTGTAACTCCAGCAAATAACACATTGTGCTGACTTGTTCTTAGAGACTCAAAAATACCAAATTTGAAAGTACCTTCCTGTTCTTTAGGAACATGTGATCTTAGTCTGTAAACATTAGCACACTGGAGAATGAAGTCTTATTTACTTATTGCAAAATCACAGATCCACAGCCTTGTGAATGTTAATATTTTCTGGGAGTGACAACAGACTTTGAAAAGATAAAAGCTGCAGAAAGAGTCTGAAATTACCCACAGTACTGGACCTGAATTCTACTGCACAGGAAAAAACCAGGATGAAGAGCCCTGGAGTGGCAATAAATTAAATCCCTGTGAATCAGGAGATTAGAGTTCTCATTCTTCTTTGGCTTAAGCCAGCTGTGAGACCTTAGATAAGTCTATAAACTTGCTGGGCCTACAGCTTAAAACCAGACGATTGAATCTCATATGATTTGTAATCATCTCTTCCAAGTGTAAGAGTGTATCATTTATTTGAATCAATAACCACTGATGGTAGAATATATAATGGTGACAGAAAGTGTTAGCACTGGAAAGATGGACTGAAGGATGGAGAGAGATAAACTAGTAAAGGACTTACTCCTTTGACCTAAAAGTTTGAATTTCACAGCATCTGAACTGAATATTTATGTGATTATTTCCCTGTTTAAAAAGATTATGAGGGGGGGCGCCTGGGTGGCTCAGTGGGTTAAGCCTCTGCTTTCAGCTCAGGTCATGATCCCAGAGTCCTGGGATTGAGCCCCGCATCAGACTCTCTGCTCAGCAGGGAACCTGCTTCCCTTCCTCTCTCTGCCTGCCTCTCTGCCTACTTGTGATCTCTCTCTGTCAAATAAATAAAAACAAAAATCTAAAAAAAAAAAAAAAAAAGATTATGAGGGGTGCCTGTCTGGCTCAGTCAGTATAGTATGTGGACTCTTGATCTTGGGGTCATGAGTTCAAGCCCCATGTTGAGCACACGGCTTACTTAAAAAAATATTTTGAAGTCCATAGACATGTCCAACTACACATTAACTGATGAAACGAAGATATAAGTAGACATAAATAGAAGTTCGTAGAATTAGAAACTCTACCGCAGTTCTCATCACTTGTTTTAATTCTGGGCCTATGAAGACCAAGTCTTCATGGTCTCTATGCCCAAAACTTAGATCATTTCTGCGAAGGTTATCACCAAATTCAGCCAAAAGTCCAACTAATGTGGAAGGCAGCATGTTGCCCAGAATGACAGCCATGGCTTTGGAAGGCTAGTATGGGCGATGAACTCACACGCCCTTCCCCCCTTCTTTGAAGGTGTTGCTGATTGCTCTTTCTCTGCCTATGACTGAGGTGGTCCTGGGTCAGCATCAGGCAATGAGTGGGCTTAATATCTTTTAGCTAAAAGAGCTAACAAGACTTAACTCTGGCTGAGGGACTGTTGTTTATAGCGAGGATGAACCACAGTAGAGAGGGTCAACTTAAAAAGTGACTCTAAGGGACACAAAAAAATGCATGGAAAACCAGGAGAGGCTGGAGTGATAGGTTTCAGGGAGAGAAGAGGAACAGCATTTGGGAAGCAGAAGAATCAACCAGAGTTCGCATAGCCGGGTTATCTTGTTGAACCCTCAATACCGGACCTCGTTCTCCTCGTTAGAGTGTCGCCATCACTGTGACTCAGCCATGCCCTTATCTGTGTTTCTCTTTGCGTCTGGTTATTTCTACCCTCAAACTCACCAGTGTGAGGCTATTCTTGTTTCCCAAGTCATATTCCTGAGGCAGAGTTTATCAGTCCAGCTAATCATTATCACTTCTGTTTTGGTCTGTGTGCAGAAAGGAGTTAACAGGGCAGGCCTGAGACTGTCTCCAGAAGGGCCGGCTTGCCGGTGTCTGGGTGTTTCCACATTCTCCTAACTGATAAGGGTAGTTCTCTGTGCCTCGACTGTTTGCATAAACAATGCGACTTATGCTGAATACCTGCTTTCCTTCTTGGAGTCTGGAATTTGGAGTGTGATTCCAAATGTGGAATTTGGAGTGCAGATGTGACCATCCCCCAGTAAAAATGTTGAATGCTGAGTCTCTAATGAGCTTTTCTGGGTAGAAACACCATATACATGTTACTGCATTTTTCAGTGCTGGAGAGAGTAGCATGTGTGTCCTCTCACAGAAGAAGAGAGCATGGGAAGCCTGTGCGTGGATTTCTCTAGATTCTGCCTGTGTCTTTTTCCACTGTGATCTGATACTGATGCTTACTGTCATTGTAATAAATCTTAGCCATGTTAGCCATGAGTGCCCCTATGTGCTGGATCCCATGAGTTCTCCCAGCAAATCTCTACCTTTGGGCATGTTCTTAGAACTCCCAATCCAGGCCACCTCAAAGGACCCAGGCCAGCTTAGGTATTGGCTGTCCTTGGGCCAAGTGTTCTACATTGGTCCAAATAATTGTGTATGGGGGAGGAAGTGTGGGATCAAAGTTAGCCTGGCCACTCCAGCCTGTGGCATGGTCTAGAACAGTGGTTTTCAATCCAGTCTGCAAAATAGAATCTTCCGTGATGGCTTTAGTAATTAGACCCCATCCAAAATGAATTAGAATCTTGGAATTAGAATCTGTGGGAGTGGGGGCTTAGTGACATGTTTTCAAAGCTCTCCAGTGGGGCACCTGGGTGGCTCAGTGGGTTAAAGCCTCTGCCTTCAGCTCAGGTCATGATCCCAGGGTCCTGGGATCGAGCCCCACATCGGGCTCTCTGCTTGGCGGGGAGCCTGCTTCCCCCTCTCTCTCTCTGCCTGCCTCTCTGCCTACTTGTGATCTCTGTCAAATAAATAAATAAAATCTTAAAAAAAAAAGCTCTCCAGTGATTCTAATGTAGCCAGAATTCGGACTGATGGCCTGGAGCACAAGGCTCTAGGTGGCAGTTTCCTTTGGAAGGAGACACTAATCATGGGAGGCATCGTGATCCATTCGGCCAGGGAAATGTACATTTTTTACATGAAGAAATGAACTCATGTCTTCAGGCATCCTAAAAAAATATGTGAGTAAGATTGCGTAGTTGTACTTGTGAGGAATACTCTGGGAATTGTGTCATTTTAGGGGTTCTACTGGGGCCACTTTCATAGCACAAAGTTTATGTTGACAATTTTTATGCTTCCAAACTGTGGTAGAAAAAAAAGCAGGAAAAAAAAAAAGGCATTAAAATGTATGTGACCAGCTGCAGCAATATTTTGACATTGGCCCACATTCTTGAACATACTGTTCCACAAAATCTCTCTGTTACGAAATAAACAGTCACATCTGTTTCGTAGGGTTATTTAAAGATCCATGTTAAATTGTTTATCTTTAGAAAGATTCTTTGTCTTTAAAAAACCTGGATGGCAGAAAATCCCTACTGGACCACCTGCAGTATCATGGTGATCCTTTCCTTTCAGTGTGTGTGTGGGGGGATGGGCAGAGCAGTTGGGTATGGGGGCAAGAATGGGGTTTCCTCAGCCTGGCTTCCTGTTGCTGACTTCCTCACAGCCTCCAGTTCTTAAGCTGGCTGGTAGCTACTGCATGAGAGAGCTCCGAAATACAGGACACTGCCTTCATTTGGCAGATCAACCCTGATGCAATATCCTGTTCACAGTAGACACCTGGTAAATATTTGTTGAGCTGACTTGGCGGGATGGAGTTACTGGAAGAAAGAACTGCTGCTGATGGGCAGGCACCCACAGAGCTCTCTGCCTTCTGTTTTCTATAGAGCCCAAGCTCACTCCCCAAAGTGTCTCTTGGATAAAACCAGTTGTCTCTATGGACGCCGTCTTGGTCTGCATGTCCTTGGGAGAGATCCTGAAGCCCAGGACGAAGGTAGACTTCTCCTCATGATAGCTGCAGGGTATTTGTAAGAGACCTTGAGCACCAATCACGCCACCCTCCAGCCCAGCACAGCTTGGTCCTTGCACAGTTGGACGTAAACAGGACTTCACTTCCAGCCTCCCCTGTGGAATTGGTGCCTTTCTTATCCTCAAATGCCGCGTGTTCTCTCCAGCTGTTGCCCTTCCCCCATTAGGACCCGCTTTGGGAAAGAACTTAAAACTTATTTATCCTAAGAACTCAGGTTTAAATGTCTGATGCGTTTTTGCATTTTAGGAAACCTCAGTGGACAGAACTTCTGGTGAAGGAGGTTCCGTTTTGGTGGTAGTGCCGGCAGAAGGGCAGTGAGGGGATAGTTTTCTGGTACCCTTGGCAGCCCTACTGGAGTCTCCTCCTACAGGTCTCCTCACCCTGTGGCAGCCTAGCTCTGCTTCAGACGTGTGGGCTTGGGGCATAGCTGACCCTTGGAACCACTAAAAGTGCCAGAGGAGCAAACATGCCCTTGACTACTGCCATTTTGTGGGCTCCAGAGCATTTCCTTTCACAACCCCATTTTGTTTCCTCTCCCCACAAGTTAAGTAAGGCATCTGGCAGCAAAATGCAGAGTCAGCAGGAACAGGGCTGTTTATTCTTTGGTGCCTGGCAACGTCTCAAAGTCGAATGCGTTCTCAACCCTGACTGTGCTTTTGGAAGTTCTCCCAAACACCAGGAGCCTGCTAAAAGGCCAGTAGTCGTAGAATGGCATGGAACGCTCTACCGAGAGGCCTGAAGAAAGACTGTTCAAACAAAAACACCATGAGACCAGAAAAAAGCATTCTTACGTGTGGGGCACTTAGAAATAGCTAGTAAGGAAACTATACCAAACATGGGAACAGCCAGATTGCAAAAACAGCATGTGCAGAATAAACCCATTTTGGTAAAATATAGGCTGGCTATGTAAAAATATACAGAGTATTTTTTTGTTTGCCTACTGTGTACCAGGCACTTAGTGAGTGAGGTATATATACTTTGTTATATATAACTGACGAAAACCCCGGGGAAGCCATTCCCATTATTCCCATTTTACAGGTGAGCCCATGGAGGTTCTGACTTGGTCAGACTTGACTAAAGTCACATTGATAATATGTAGGAAAAGTCGGTAATCCACTAGAACATTGTGGACCATTACTGTATAGAGCTGCAAAGATAGATTGTTAGTGCTACATTGTAAGTTGGTTGAGGATAATGAGTGATTTCTAGTTCTTCATTTTGCGTATGTCTATTTTCTAATTTCTGTCCAAAGCACATCTTTTCTTAACGGAAAGTTACTCCTGAAGTAAAAACCTATATAGAGGCTTCCCCCACTATCCGAAAATAGAACATTTCTGTAAAACCTTCGATAGCCAAAATATTGTAAGGCGAAGAAGCAAGTACCATTAATTTATATGGAAACATTTTTGAGTGCTCGCAGACCCCCAAAATAACCTCTTCTAGATTTTTCTCCTACCTCATAACACATCTTACTAACAGATACACAACATCAAGGTAAAACAGAGAGATGCCGAAGATACAGTTTGGAGTTCTGAAGGCGTGATGCTGAGCTGCTGAGCGAAGCTGTCAGGGAAGGACCTCGTCGGTGGCACCGTTCTTGCCGCTCTGGCTGTGTCGCCTCTGCAAGACTCACTGCAAAACGGACGCTGTCTGCTATTGTCACTGTTTGCCTTTTTCCATAAAAGCAAAACTCCTCTTTGGATTTCTTCTGGTTAGCGAAAATAAGTACTAATTCAAGTCTCTCGTACAAGCAAAGAGCTGTGAGAAGGCAAACCTTCAATGGGATGTGGGGGGGGGGACATACCTGCCCCAAACTGTTTGTAGGTGAGTTAAAATACATTTACTGTGAAAGGATGATTTTTTAAAGTTTTAAGCAAATTCTTTTTATTCTGTTTGTGTAACTACAAAGATTTCAGTAGAGTCTGCCAGGGCTTCCATCACAAAGGACCACAGGCTGGGTGGCGAACTCTGCCAATACCTTGTTCTTGGACTTTTCGCTTCAGAATTGTAGGGAAAAAGATTCCCAATGTTTAAGCCACCCCGCCTGGAAGCTGAGGCTACGGAAGGAAATAAGAGGGCCATGATCCCGGATTTTAGTGCTAGAGGCAGATAATAAACAAATACAGAAATAAAGAAGCACCTAGAAAGTCCAGTGATGGTGTGAGGTGTGCCATGCATTTAAATAAGATGATGTGAGCGAGTAAGCTTGAAGGCTGAATTGTCATACAGGGTAGGGGGTAAGAGCAGGGACTTTGGAACCACCGCTCTCAATTCCTAGCTCTGTAACCTTAAGCACGTTATAATGGTAAAGAAAAAAAACCACATAATATAAAATTTACCATCTTAACCATTTTTAAGTGTACAGTTCAGTAGTGCTAAGTATATCCACATTGTTGTGACCTTTGACATATTTGTTTGCAGGAGTTTGCAGGATGGGAAGAATGCCTGGGCCTGAAAAAGACCGATTTCTTCAAAAAACCATGAGAACTGCATCTGAGGCAGGTATAGTCAGATGGCTCAGACTGAGGTCAAGGCCTTTGCTCCTGGGGACCTAGATCTCAGAGCTCATGAAACATTTCCCCTGTACGCACTGCTGTGATGTCCATCATGTTGCAAAGGGTGGCTGCTTGTTTGTTTCATTTAAACAAATGAAGGAAGGAAGGGAAAAAGGAATACAGCCAGTTTTGTTGTTCACCTGCTTTTAACATCTTATGCAGAACCAGGTTCTGTGGTGTTCAGTATTGGATGAAATGACATTTCTTGTGCAACTATAAAATGACTAGTGTGCATTCTCCAAGGGCTCAGGAATGCTGGAGAGATTGATTGCAAGCCTGCTTCCTGGAGCTTTCTTCAGGGAAAAATAAGATGAAAAGAAACATACTATTTTTCCTCCCTAGAGGCCTCTACCTGCTAGGCATAACTTTTTTTCCTCATATTTTCCAGAATACCTTGCCCTGGGACTAAGATCAAGAAAGGAAACCTCCAAGCTTTTCTCAGAGCAAGTGAAAATAAAATTTTGAGTGAAGTCTTCAGCTCTGAGGAACGCTGTGTTTATTTTCACCAAAATACACACTTCCCTGGCTCCAGGCCTGGGGGGTTGTAGCCGGGTGCCACCAGGAAACCCGGGAAGACAGGAGTCCCTGGAAATCTGCCAGAAAGCCAGTCATGGGCCCCTTCCCCCCCCCAGGCTATTGAGCCAAACTCACAAATGCCTCAAGTGAAACATCCTTTCCCAACACAAACACGGAACCCTCTGAAGATTCTTGATCCTTCTTTATCTGTCTCTTCTCTGCTTTTCATAGGGACTCTAAATTGTATGACTTTAGGGGAAAAGAATGGACTCCCTTTCCTTAGGACAGTAAATTGCATATAATATGCGTTTGTGGTCACCAAGATGGCAAGGCAGGACTTTTGAATCTCACTTGAAAGCAAGGAGGATACACAGGAGTCCAAAAACAACCTTAGAACAACTCTTTAAATTGAGTTTGGCCCTTCCTCTAGCCCCACACTCTTCTGGCCAAGTGTAAATGGTCCCTCCAAGCTCCCTTTTGAGCTCCTGGGCACCCTCAAGAAAGGGCTGATGGCTGAAAAGTCAGCGATTGGCCTTTGGAGAAGCTCTTCTGGACTGTCTAGGCTACATCTGCCACTCTAGCTGCCTTCCAATCCACTTCTCACTGTGCACTAAAGGGATCTTTGAAAATCCGACTCTGCTGTGTTACTCACAGACTCCCACAAGTTCCACACAGTCTGGCCTGGTCGGGCCCTGGTTCACAGCCCCTGTTTCGTTGCTGCCCCCACTCCAGCTGCTACACAGGCTTTACTCAGTTCCTTCTGTCTGCCCTGCTTCTCCCACCATAGGTCTTTGCTCCTGTTCTGCTAGCTTCCTCCAACTTCACATCTGAGTAACTCTTACTATTATCTCATTGGGTTGTAGCTCAATTGTTACCTCATCAGGGGAGTCTTCATCAACTCTATGAACCAGCTGCCTTCCCTGTTTTCTAACCTCTGTTACATAGCACTCATTGACCTTTGTTCTACCATTAGACCATAATAAGTGCCATAAGAGTAGGAATGGGTTTTCTTCTAGTTTTTCTTTTTAATATATATCCAGTGTTTAGACCAATATCAACATTTCTATAGTCAATAATTATTTGTTGGTTTAATTAAAAAAAAACACATCTTGGGGACATTGACCAAAATACTACAAATACCATGTCTTCCCTTCCTGGGATTTCTTAGGATTTTTGCCATACTTTTTATTTTTATACCACTTTTATATAACAGGGTATAATTCTGATACCCAGTTCCATTGTGTCTTTTCCCTGCACCACCAAGCAATTCCCTGACATCCACAGAATGTTCTACAATATCATTCAATTCTGGCACTGTTTACATGGAGATAGCATCGGATCCGGCAGATGAAGGGCTCAGTCCCACGAGATGCCCCTCCCCCATTCAGATGCCAATCACAAGTTGTGTTTCACCAACCAGCTGAGGGTGGAGGTGCCAATGAACCCCTTCCTGGGTTTGATTAATTTCCTAGAATGGTTCATAGAACTTAGAGAAACATTTTATTACTGGATTGTTCATTTTTAATGAAAGGATTTCACTCAGAAACAGTCCGACAGAAGAGATGCATAGGGCGAGAGATATGGGGAAGCAGGTGGGACCTGCCACACTCAGGGTCATGCAGGTCACCCGGGCAGTGAAGGAGAGGACAGGGTCTGAAGAGTTCACTGGACAGTGTGTTTTCTCCTCCACTCTTAGATCTGTTTATAGTCCGATTCCTGGGGTGAGGGTAGCTTGTTGGAATATTGTATCACTTGATAAGTAAGCAAATATGTATTTATAGCTAATGCTACTGTTAAAATCTATGTTGAATCAGTAGCCTTTCAAAATTTGCCACTGATAGAGTATTGGTTCTATAGTAGCCAAAAGCTAAAGAAAAAGAAAGTTTATTGCCTAGATAATTTCATAAAAGCCTCCTGGTGCTATAATTCCTCAAGAGAATTCCTTAGTTTTAAAGAATCTGGCCGTGAAGTGCAACAAAAATGTGAGAAAACAAACTTTCAAATGCTTCAGCCGTCCTAAAGTTCTTGAGCAAACAACTGATGATTCCCTGAGTAGCACCTGTATACACAGAACTGGGCTAAGCATTGGGGGGAGACCTGGGAGCATCACGCATTCCCCCTATAACATTTTATCCCCCTGCAGAAAAGTTAGGAAATACAAGTTCAATAACAACAATACCAGAATGACAGCAGTGGAAGGGACCTAGGGCTCAGCCAGTGCAGAATGTGACCTTGAGGGTCCACTGACGGGGGAGCTCTTACATGGGCGGGCGGGCTGCGGGGCCTTAGGGACTGGAGGAGGGGTTTGAAATAGAAACACTTTGTGAAACGGAAACACTAAACAGGCATTGTGCTCGGTGCAAGCGTGTATCTTCCTATGCAATCCTCACTGCAGCTGTAGGACGCTGTCAGGTAACAGAAACCCGGCCACAGCGGCACAGGGACGTGGGGCCTTATTTTTCCTCACAGAAGGAGGAGTCCGGGGCGGGCCGTCTGGGGCAGACGCAGGTGCTTGAGAAATCATCAAGCTTCCAGCTCTTTCTAGTTTCCTGTTCCAGCAGCTTAGGTGTGGTTTCTAGCCCCTCGGTGTAAAGCGGCTGAACCAATTCAGGCATTACTCTGGCGGATATCCCGGCAGAGAGATGACGAGCCCAAGTGTTCATAAATGGAGAGAAAAGCTTCCTTAGGGGCCCCCAGCAGACCTCAGACTCCCAGCAGCAGGACTGGCTGAGAAATGGAGGCCTTTTGGTTTTTATTGTTCAGCCTGAGCATGGAGCTGCCTAAAGACTTCAGAGCTGTGCAGTGAGGGAGAGGACGGAGACGTGGGCTCTGCAGCCAGCCAGGCCTCCACCGAGAGTCCTGTCCTTCTACCCAGGAGAAAGCCTAAGCAGTAAGTGTTAAGTAACTTGCCCTGGGTCATGTAGTTAATAAGTAGAAAAGCTGGACATGCACAGAAGCAATCTGATCGCAGAGCCTGAACTTCTAACCTCGAGCTGGGATCTGAACTCGAGGCCCGAGGGAAAGGTCCTGACCCTTGGTGATGACGGTGCTGACACAGGTGCAGAGGGCGACTGCCAGCTGCGAGCGAGGCCCTCAGGCTGGAACAGGGGAGCCGCTGTGAGGCGTGGTGGGAGAGGAGGTGGGAACAGTGGTCCGGGCTCCTTTTGTCCGCCTGGCTAAGCCTTCAAGATCATGAGAATTGTCAGTCCCGAGACCGAAATAATACTACTGTAAACAGGCAGGTGCTGGCAGGATGTGAAAACCTTGTCCCGAAGGCAAAAGCCAAGTCAGCAACTATGACCAGGTCAGTACCTCAGGAGATGCCAAACGCCCACAGTTTGCGGCAACCCCAAGGCTGAAGTTGGAAGAATGAAGCCAAAGCCAAGGCCAGGTCCAGGTGTGCTCTGAAGGCCAGGTAATTCCAAAGGCCTTAAGGATAGAGGAGCTGGAGGCCAGGGTCTAGGCCTGATGGTCTGGGATCAGAGGGTTGAAGAACTGGAATGCTAGAATATGGCCTACCTCAGGCCTGACTGGTTTTGTAGCAGTATCTGTACCTTCCAGTGCCTTTGGAACATGACTGGCCCCTTACTTTGCACTAGCTTTTGGCTTCTGGAGCTAAACACCTTTGAGGGGGTGTGATAAGCCCAGACTGTCACGATACCAAGGCAACATGGAGAGATGTTTTCCACTGGAGCTGATGACTCTCAAATATTAGCTTTGCCTTTGCTATCTCATAGGAGATGGGGACACAGAGGAAAAGGTAGGATTGATAAGGAGGGAGCTGTGCACAGCGGCCAGCCAGGTGGGTTTAGAGCATCTGCTTTCTGGAGCTCCTGAGCACGGACCTTGTTTGCCCCAGGAGACTTCGAGTGCATGTCAGGAGGCACGACTTAGGACATGGGAGACACGGCAGACAGTTTACCACCTCCGAGCGGTGACGTCCCACACCGGCGCTGTTATGAAGGGCCTAGGAGCGAGGTTTCAGAATGCCTTCCTGCAGGCAGTTTGAAGCCTTCCAGTCTACATCCTCTGTGATCGTAGGGCTCGTCTGGAAGCATCTGAGCTGTGGCTCCCCGGAGTGATCGGAGAGTGTGCTGCTCTGAGTTGGCTGCCAGGCAAGCAGTAGGAGAAGCTTTGCAGAACCTTCTTTCTCCTCCTGCACCTTTATTTTTCCTTCCGCTGAAAAAGCCTAGCAGTTACGGTAGTTTGGGCAAGTTATATTGACACTTCTCCAGCAACTGAGAAAATGTCATGCATTTTTTTCAATATACCAAGTCTCAGCACACATGTGTCTCTTCAATAAAACCAAACACGCACGATGACCCTTGAACAATGTGGGGTTTAGGGATGCCAACCCCCGAGCAATTGGAAGTCCGCGTAGTACTTAGGACTCCTCTTAAAAAATATAACTACTGACAGCCTCTTGTTGACCAAAAGCCTTGCCAATAACTTAGTTGATTAACACATATTTCATCTGGTATATGTGTTATATACTGTATTCCTACAAAAAAGTGAGCTAGAGAAAAGAAAATGTTAAGATCATAAGGAAGAGAAGATATTTGTGATGAATACAGTACAATACTGTGAATGCATCTGCAAATAAGTGGACCTATGAAGTTCAAAGCCATGTTGTTCCAGGGTCGACTGTACACACACACACACACACACACGTATATACATGCACACACATTTACAAGGAGAAGTAAGTTCATGTTTTTTGGAGCGGTTGAACCCTTGAGCTCTAGAACTGATGAGTTTGATCTCAGCTCCTCTACTTTCTAGATCCAAATCTGGGGGAGGCTACTCAACACCTCACTGCCTCCATTTCTCATCTATAAAGCTCGGATCCCAGGCTGCTGTGAGGATTAAGTAGGCCATGGTTGGAACGACGTAGGGTCATGGCTGGCCTAATGACAACCGTTATCATTGTAGGCTTGTTAGAAAAAAGCAACTGAGTGCAAAGAACTAAACATCATCCTATATTGAAGGAGAACTACTGTTAAATCAGTATATATCTTCCCACCCTTTTTCACATGCGTGACTTCTCTTTACTTTCCCTCTGGAGTCACACTCAGGGCACGTGAGTGTGTGCTCACACACACGCACACAGACACACACACTTTTATGCTTCTTTTAAAGGTTAGAATATGTGCATTAATGATTCGATAATCCTGCCCAAATATGTATTCAGGATTAAGCTATTCACCGAAAGGTCAAAACTTGCTTTAACAGTTATCATGGAGTTATTTTTCAAAAATGCCATTTTTGGAGCACCTGGGTGGCTCAGTGGGTTAAGTCTCTGCCTTCAGCTCAGGTTATGATCTCAGGTTCCTGGGATCAAGTCCCAAATCAGGCTCCCTTGCTCAGTGGGGAGCCTGCTCCACCCCCAGCACTCTGCCTGCTTGTGATCTCTGTCTGTCAAATAAATAAATAAAATCTTTTAAAAAAATGCCATTTTCTCATTAGTTCTGTAATCAGGGAAGTTATATACTCTGCTATTGGTTGCTTTGATTGTTTATACTTTTGAGTTACAGAACCATGGAAAATCTTAGGACTGAAACAGATACCTTTTACACAGCCTGTGTTTCATTTCTAAAGGGAAATCCAGTATATCACTTGTTCTAACTGTAAATTACTGACGAATTGCCAATAGTGTTTCAAATAGCTAACATGTCCCTTTACCTCCCTGATCTGCTCCTGTCTTCCTCCCCTTCCTTCCCAATGTAGAGACCATTCTATTTAAATGGGTCTCTGCTCACTTGTTTGTCGCTGAGGAGGATGAACTGGCCTGGGAGAGGTCCCCCTTCTCTGACAGCGTGTGATTCTAGGCTCCGGTGGTAAAAAACCACAGATACTGTTACACAAGATGGAAAACTGGAACAGAGGGTGAAAAAGTTTCAGTTTCCAGGGAGAACTATGGAGTGGTCTACCTCCTGTTTATTGTCTATCCTCCAGAAGGAACATTCTCTACCCAATTCCTTCCCCTTTTCAAGTGAGGATTCCCACAGACCCAGGGACCACGTGTCTCTTTGGTGAACAGCATCACTGGTTAAGTGCGGGATAACGTGTGATGATGACAATGGGACTATTTGTATTCTCTGAGGTTCTAAGCTCTAAGTTTCAGTATAAGACGCTCCTGGGCCTCATTTCCTTAGGCCCATGACCTTGTCGCAGGGCTGCGTTATGGTGCTGACAGTTGCCTTTGTCTCCACTAACCATTTGCTGTATCCCAGCGCTTCCTGCGGTCAAGGACAGGTTTACTGGGAGGACTTGAGGTTCAGAGGAAATATTTCTGTGCTTCTCAAACTAAACCACATAGACGATTATTTATCTGCCTAAAAAGATAGCTGGTTCCACAAACTGCTGTTTTCGTTATTTCTTTTTAAAATGCTTTAGAAAGACCATTTGAAGGACCCCTTGCACCAGCACTATTGAGAGGGCTAATAACGAGGCCATAACAGAGGAGAACCTGGAGCTAAATGAGAGTGCTGGCTTTCTGTATTTTATTTTATTTTATTTTTTGGCTTTCTGTATTTTATACTTATGCTGTGAGCATGAGGACCTCTTTACACTGAAACTCTGTTATAGCAGAATCTAGCTTGAAAGCCCAAAGGCTAGTAAGGAAGGCATGTGATGTGAGTTATACACAACTAAGGAATTGTTGGACCTTGCATCAAAAACTTATGATGTACTATATGGTGGCTAATTGAACACAATACATTTTTTTTTTAAATAAGAAAACCCAAAGAAAAACTGGGGTGTCATACTTCTATTTGGTATTTTAAGGATATAAAAGAAGTAAAATCCCTTCTGCACCTAGGCTTATCCTGTTCATAAGCCAGAATTTGAAAGATGCATGTATAGAAGTTGATACATGAAACAGCAAAGAAAAACACAAAGAGAAAGCACAATTTCCTTAATATACAAATAGTGCTTGTAATAAATTTAAAAAGTTGAACCAATTAATGGTAAAATAACCAGCTGGCATGGACAGGCATTTCACAGAAGAGGACATACAAATGGTCAGTATTATGGACTGAATTATATCCTTCCAAATTCATATGGATATGAATTTATATCAAACCTCAGAATGTGACTAGATTTGTAAATAGAGCCTTTAAAGAGGTAGTTAAGGTAAAATGATGTCACTCGGATGGTCTCTAACTCATCATAACTAGTGTCCTCTTTTTTTTTTTTGAAGATTTTTAAAATTAAATTAAATTTTTAAAGAAGATTTTATTTATTTATTTATTTGACAGACAGAGATCACAAGTAAACAGAGAGGCAGCCACAGAGAGAGGAGGAAGCAGGCTCCCCGCTGAGCAGAGAGCCCGATGTGGGGCTCGATCCCAGGACTCTGGGATCATGACCTGAGCCAAAGGCAGAGGCTTTAACCCACTGAGCCACCCAGGCACCCCATAACTAATGTCCTCTTAAGAAGATGTTAGGACGGAGACACATACCGAGGAAGACCACATGAGAACAGAGAGAAAATAGCTGTACAAACCAAGGACAGAGGCTTCAGAATGAAATCTACTCTGCTGACACCTGGATCTCGGACTTCTGGCTTCCAGAACTGTGAGAACTGTTGCTTAAGCCAGCCAACGTGTGGTACTTGTTATAGCAGTTGTAGCAAACTAATCAGTCAAACTAATCAGTAAACTTACAAGACAAAATACATTCAAATTAAACAACAATTTCGTGATGGAAACAAGTGTTACAGTATACTTTTGTGTGGGAGTATAATTTGATACACTTTGGAGTGCAGTTTGGTATTAACTACCAGATTTGAAAGATACATTCTTTGACCAACAATTTTATTTTATTTTTTTAAGTTTTTTTTTTTATTATTTATTTGACAGAGAGAGATCACAAGTACGAAGAGAGGCAGGCAGAGAGAGAGAGAGAGGAGGAAGCAAGCTCTCTGCTGAGCAGAGAGCCTGATGCGGGACTCGATCCCAGGACCCTGAGATCATGACCTGAGCCGAAGGCAGCGGCCTAACCCACTGAGCCACCCAGGCGCCCGACCAACAATTTTACTTGAAGCAGAAATTACATGTCATTCACAGATATGTATATATGTATAAATCTGGTCAATTAAATTTAGAAAACTGGAAAAAGTTTACATTAAAAAAGATTGTACAGGGACGCCTGGGTGGCTCAGTTGGTTGGGCAGCTGCCTTTGGCTCGGGTCATGATCCCAGCGTCCTGGGATCGAGTCCCACATCAGGCTCCTTGCTCGGCAGGGAGCCTGCTTCTCCCTCTGCCTCTGCCTGCCTCTCTGTCTGCCTGTGCTCGCTCTCTCTCCCTCTCTCTCTGACAAATAAATAAATAAAATCTTTAAAAAAAAAAAAGATTGTACATTATGCATGAGGTTTTGTGTAAATTTTTTTAAAAAAATGAGATAATGTGATACACATCGACATAGAAAGATGTGTAGTTTGAGAAGATGTCCATAATATATGATTAAATTAAAAATAGTTGTGAGACAGGCATGCCTGGGTGGCTCAGTCATTAAGTATTTGCCTTCAGCTCAGGTCATGAATCCAGGGTCCTGGGATCCAGCCCCGCATTGGGCTCCCTGCTCAGCGGAGGCCTGCCTCTTTCCCTCCCACTCCCCCTGCTGTTCCCTCTCTTGCTGTGTCTCTCTCTGTCAAATAAATAAAATTAAAAAAAAAAAAAGTTGTGAAACAGTATATGGAGAATGGCCATATTTATTTGTACCCCATGTATCATTTTTTTCACCCATTTGGAATATAAATTAAGACCACATTCTCTCTTTTGAAAAGTTGAGTTATTTTTTAAAGAACATTATATAAACTCACCTGATCTAAGTTATTGTACTCAACAGGTTCATTCATAAAATTTGCCTTAAGAGCCTATCAGAAACTCTTTAGATTTGACAAATCATCAACACAAGTCCCAGAAGAATACTTGGTAGTACATACATATGTAAAATGAAAAGTGGCAAATTAAGACCACCAGAAATTAATGTATGTAGTCTTGAAACATCCATTTAACTGAGATGAGAGGAGTGGTTCTGCAGAAAATGTTTCAACGGTATGAACCTGGCCTCTTTGCAAACTGGATAGCAGGTTAGACATGCAAGAGAAAGCTCTTCAGGTTTTAAGGAAAATGGGCATAAAAGGTTTTTGATAGCCAGTGTAAGGTATGATTCATCTTGGAAAGGAACTCATCAGGTTAACCTGTGTGTTTCTGTCTAGGATATGAGGAAATGAACATTCACATGAGCCTCATTGGCCACACGGCCCTTCTGATCACGACAAATGTTCAAGATAAGAACAAATGAATCACTTCTTCATTAGGTTCGAATGCTCTTTGGGTTATTAGGGATTTCATAGGGATTTAGTGGAGTCTCAAAATTCCAGAATTCAGACTTTGTTCATCATTAATTTACCTATTCCTTCAGCAAATATTTATTATGAAACTCTAATTTATCAAACTGCCCGGTGAGTCTTCACTGTTGTGATTCAGATCCCCCAAGGGCCGTGAGAATGGCTATGGCGTGTTCTCGTGCTTGTCCAAGACACCTGTCTGCAGTCCTTGTCCCACTGCCCTGTTAAGTACGTAAGAGCCAATAACCGTCAACATTGCCTATTTAGGTGTCTGTCCAGGTGTGGCTTCCAGATTACTTTTTTGATCCCAAACTCCCTGATCTTTTCTCTCTGCTCCTTTCCCCCAGTTCCATATCCAGCTTTTGAGCACGGCCACTGGCTCTCCTTGGTTTGTTGACCTATTTGTGTTCTTACAGACCTCAGCTTCTGACTCAGATTTTATCTCTATAGGCTCCTTGGACTTTAATGTCTCCTGAAGATCTGAGTCAGAGATAGTTCAGGCAGCCCTACCTTTCAGAACTCTCATCTGCCCACTAGTGGAAAAAATAGAAAGGGGAAGGGTCATTTATTAGAAATTACAAGGATAGGAGCCAGAGTTGCATTTCATTTTAGATTCTGGGAAAAATAGAGGGGACACTTAGGAAGAAATTCCATAAAACCTACTCTAAACACCAATCTAAACAAGGACCCAAGGACTGATCAGTATTATTATAGCTGCAAAATAATTGCCAGATTTGCCAAGAATAATTTTTTTTTATAAAACACAGCTTTCTAAAAGTTACTAGGTCCACAGGAAGAGTCCATGATCAAAGCCACACATTTAGCTGGGGTGCTGGTTAACTATGACATCAATATGTGTTTTTCTTCCAAGAGGACTGGCCCTCCCTGCCCATGCCCCCATAGTACAGGGCAGATGGTGTGAATCACGACACCACTGTCCCACATGACCTCTGCCTAGTGTGGCTGCAGCTGACCCAAGAATCTCCTAAGCATCTCTCAAAGCTCAACAGCTCTGTTAGAGCCTCAGGGCAGCTCTTGTCAGGTGGACACCACCCTAAGAAAACACCCTGCAGAATGCTGCTGCAGGGCTTAAAAAAAATGAGTAAGAGGATGCCTGAGTGATTCAGTCCATTGGGCATCTGCCTTTGGTTCAGGTCATGGTCCCTGAGTCTTGGGATCGAGTCCTGTGTGGGGCTCCCTCCTCAGCGAAGAGCCTGCTTTTCCCCTGCCTGCTACTCCTCCTGCTTGTGCTCTCTCTCTCTCTCTGACAAATAAATAAATAAAATAAAATAAAATTTAAAAAATACTGATATTTTAAAAGATAAGCTAAAATAAATTAATAGAACATTGATTTTTCAGAGTATGTGATTCTTAGTATGTCATCATCATGTTAAAAATTCCATGTTAATTAAAATGCTTTAAATTGAGCTAATATGGTATTCCCTATTTTTTTAAACAATGACTATTTTAGAAATCATTAATACTACCTCATTGTTCAAAAAAAACCTCTTAATAACTGTGCTTTAAAAAAAAAAAAACCACCTCAAAATTCTTCTACCAATTAGCAAATGTGTTCTAACACTTAAACGTGTACTTGGGTTTGCTGTAGGTCAAAACACAAATGGCATATTTTTCGAACGTGGTGTTTCATTAATTCGGGGGATTATCTCATTCGGGGGGGCCCTTACGATGTTGATGCCAACACTGTGTCCTGAGAGAAGCTGTGGGCACTAGCTCTCATTTCGACAAGTTTTTTTGTTTTAATCAATAACATCCTATTTCAAGCAAAATTTGTCTGGTTTACTACTCTCTGGATGTGTTCAGTCCCATACGAAGTCTGGCACTGTGTGTAGTTACCTTCATATAGCCAACAGTTCTCAGATCTGCAAACTCGTGAGCTGGAGGAAAGCTCCCCAGAAAGCATATTTGAGTTTCATACGACTCTCAAAGGATCAAATTCATCCTTATGCAACCAAAGCTGCTGTTTCTATGCCCTCCTTTGACCATTGTTCTCATTTATCTTGTTTACTTTGAAAACATCTTGCTTTTTCCCAGACATCTCTTCCACACTCTGTGGCTTATCTTCCAACATGGATACTCAAACAGTATTATATTTGGAACAATGCAGAAGACAAAGGCTAGGGCACCTTCTTGTACATGCAACAGAAAGGAAAAATCATTTCACTCAGCCAGAGTTATTTCTCCAAATATTGAGAAAAAAATCATTTCTTTGTATGTAAAACACCACTTAACAACCAAGCTAAGGGAGTTAATATTTTACACGGTAGTAACAGTCTTTCGCTTTTGAATATTTTGAGACATCAGTGTTTTGCAAATGTTAAGGGATTCAATTGCGTATGACCAACTATTATAGCTAATGAACTGATTGATAAAGTCATATTCATTGCTCATCTCTCTTTTCTCTTGGACTCAAATTTGTAGGGTCCTATCCTCCATGGACATCACCTACTACCTATAAAAGGGTGAGCATGAGGGGCACCTGGGGGGCTCAGTTGGTTAAATATTTGCCTTTGGCTCTGGTCATGATCTCAGGTCCTGGGTTCAAGCCCCAAATCAGGCTCTCTGCTCAGCGGGGAGTCTGCTCTCCCTCTTTTTCTCTCTCTATCAAATAAATAAATAAAATCTTAAAAAAAGGGGGGGTGAGCATGTTTATTACAAACATGGCTTAAATACATAAACATTCTGGGGACATATAATAAGATTGGGGAAGAATGAGCCAGTATTAAGAAAGTTCTTAGCTCCAGGGTTGGAAGTCATATGAGATGAGATCATTAGAATGAAGCTGAACTTGCAAGAACACAGTCAATGATTTTAATGTTCAATTGTGTGGTAGTGGCTGGAACAACGGGTCAAGAGATTTTAATCATTCAAGCAAATTGGAACAAAAAAGATTTCTAGACAGTGCTGTGGTCAGATTTGCTGGGTTCTCTGAAGTAGAGGGTAAAATCTAAGAAACCGCCTGTTGAACTTGCTTGAAGTGTCCTAATCTAGCGTGCTGGCCCTGTGTCTGGGCTGGGTTAAGGTGCTCCTTTTTTCATTTCCAAGCTTCCCACAGAACCTTGTGCATGTAGCCATTAGGACATGGTCACACTTTACAGTGGTTTTTTGTTTTGTTTTGTTTTGTTTTTCTGCTTGTTATTGGATTTTGAGATCTTTGAGGACAAGGGAACTTAGCATTGTGCCTACCATAAGCACCTAATAAATGTTTGCTTGATTTCATTTGACTTAATGTCAACTCATTTAACATGAAGTAAAGATTTATTTGAATATTCTGCTTTCTTAAAAATGCTGACTGGTCCCAGATTGCCTGGCACAGAAGAGGCTGTTGAGAATGGCTTCCCCTGGGTTATCAGACGCCCTCCATCTTCTCCTTTTGCCTCCCGGGATTTTAGACTCACACTGGCCTGAACATACATAATCCTGGGTACTTTACTTTGCAGCTCAGTGTACACTTGTCGGGGGGAAGCTTTTGGGGCAGGAGGCAGCTGCTAAGCCATTTGTAAAGAAAGGAGGTGATGGGAAAATGCTGGATTTCCTGCTACACACAGACCCAAGATGATTATTCCTGTAATTTGGGAAATGAGCTACAAGGGACAATCCGCTTTATACAAAGATTTTTCACAAGAGTCTTTCAAAAAGTGAGTTCGTATATTTGCAATTTTTTTCCCCACCGGGGGAGAAATGAAGTATTTCTCAAAGGGATCTGGAACCCAAAATGGTTAGTACCCACTGCTTAGTGTGAGTCAACAGAATTTGGCTTTCAAAAGTCAAGCATCTAATTTGATGTTCCTTTGTGGGAAGGCTAACATGTAAGCCTCTTTGTATTCATGGTCACGTGACATGACGTACCCAGCACACAACAGTCAATAGGGGTTTGTTTGGACAAAATACATTCATAGTCAAAGCAAGCCTTACTTGAAAGTCATCACTGTCCAGGGATGACATCATCTGATAGTGCTTTTTACTTTATACACCATGGTGTGCTCACATGTAGCAGTTAATAGAAAGAATTCACCCCTTTCTTTCTTTCTTTTTTTAAGCCTTTATTTGAGACAGAGAGGCAGAGAAAAAGAGCATGATGTTGGGAAAAGAAAAGGAGAGGGAGAAGCAGACTCCCTACTGAGCAAGGAGCCCCACATGGGGCTCGATGCCAGCCCCATGAGATTGTGACCTGAGCCGAAAGCAGTTGCTTAACTCACTGAGCCACCCAGGTGCCCCAACTTACCCCTTTCTGAATGAGTAAGAAGTTTCAGTTGAATTGGTGAAAAATTTGCAATTTCTCTACCTTTTCCATGTCCAACTACTACCACTAGAAACTTTTATTTGCATGCTATTTATATTTGTAAATATTTCATATTCAATTCTTAAAAAATTCTGTGGGAGGGGCACCTGGGTGGCTCAGTGGGTTGGGCCTCTGCCCTTGGCCCAGGTCATGGTCTCAGGATCCTGGGATCGAGCCCCGCATTGGGCTCTCTGCTCAGTGGGGAGCCTGCTTCCCCCTCCCACTCTGCCTGTCTCTCTGCCTACTTGTGATCTCTCTCTCCCTCTCTGTCAAATAAATAAATAAAATCTTAAAAAAAATTCTGTGGGATACATAGGCCCTCCAAGGAGTAGGACATCTGTGATGAGAATATGAGGCCTGGTTTTCCCGCAGCTAGGAGGCCTAGTTTCTTGTTCCTTTCCTTCAGTGACCCCGCAGAGGTGTTGTGAGATCCCACACAGATCCAGGTTTTAAACACAGCCAAACAATCCAAGCAGGTCTGTAACCACAGGAGACCAAAAGTTCTGCAACAGCAGGTGACTTTTCTAAGAAAGCTCACACAGTCTGGGGTAGGCTAACCTGGCCACCACAGAGCAGAAGAAAAAAAAAAAAGCCACAGGGGCGCCTGGGTGGCTCAGTGGGTTAAGCCACTGCCTTCGGCTCAGGTCATGATCTCAGGGTCCTGGGATCGAGTCCCGCATCGGGCTCTCTGCTCAGCAGAGGGCCTGCTTCCCTTCCTCTCTCTCTGCCTGCCTCTCTGCCTACTTGTGATCTCTCTCTGTCAAATAAATAAATAAAATCTTAAAAAAAAAAAAAAAGCCACAAAACCCTCTTTAAAAAAAAAAGCAGCAGCTTCACTTGCTGGCTCAGCAGATGTTTTTCCCTATTATAGTTTGAAAAAGAACATGACTTGGAGGCCCTTTTACCCTTAGTCCTTCCTCCCGCCCCCGACTGTACCATTAAATCCTAGATACTGGGGTGACTGAAAAGGATAGGGAATAAATCAGTAATTGCAAAAAAACTTTCTCCCCATTTTCTGCTTGGCAGGACTTGCTACTTTCTTCTAAGTTGTTTATAATGATCTGTTCAAGGGTTTGCTCTGCTTGTGAAGGTCACAGCCAGAGCAGGCAATGAACTTTGGACTATGGCTGGAGCGAGGTAAACAACAGCACTATAAATACCAGGGCTCTGGCCATAGCTTGGAGGAGCTGCCTGCGGAGCAGAGAGGGAGGAAGCAGGCTGTTTGGAAGGGGTTGTGTAAGTCGCAACTTTGTGTTTGCCAATATTTGATTCTTTGAGAGTTTGGTAAATAACTTGATTTTGAGCCTGATAAAACGTTTCTGTCCTTAGGATAGAGTTTTAAAAAGGGACATGGGTAAATGAAATAAAAAGAATACAAAAGGAAGAAATAAAAAGAATACAAAAGGAAGAGAACAAAAGAGTCCAGAATTGGGTAGGGTAGGTGAGGCTCTGCCTTGGGGACGAGGCACAGTCCTTGCAGATTTCTGCCCTGCCTGCTGGACGGGGGTAACTCTGCAAAGAGTTGTGTTGTTTTGTAGGCGATAATGCGTGTTCAGGCTTGACTGTCTCCCACGGAAATGCAGAGAATCTCAGGAACAATCAGATCCTGGGTTTGAGGGGGTCGAGACAGGTGTGTCCATTCTGCAGGACTGTGGAAATGTCCAGGGGGTACTGTGAGCAGTTTCAGAAATCACAGCACAGGACAACACAAGAGCTGGTGTGTGTGGGGGGGCAGGGTGTGTCCACTGCATGGAAGAGGTTGTCTTTGATGAAATGCAGGGGTTTGCAGCGTACAAGGCGAGCAGTTACTTTCAGGTGAACAAGGAAGGGCCTTCAGAGGCCAGCCTGGAGTTTTTTGGGGGGAGGGGCGGGGGGGCGGGGCGGGGGTAGTTTCTGCACATTTTGCCTTTTAATGGGGGAATTCAAAACAGACGTTAAGTCTGCATGTGGTCAAGAATCTTGTTTGGTGATTGGAAAGTGGTAGGACTAGTGAAATTGACAGTTACTTTAAATAGCTTCCAGTATTTCCAGCTGAGTTATCTATCTTCATTATTTTTAACATAGCTATCTGATAGCTATGGTAATCAAATGTTTATTATGCAGAAATGATCCTAAGAAAATAAAGTTGAACAGCCTATTGATTATACAATAGAAAAAAGTTTGTGTGAACTGCATAAGCCACTACCCTAGGCCAATGGTTTTTTGTCTTTTTTCATCAAAAAACTAAATGAGGCAAATAAGGGAAAGAGTCTTTTCATTTATTTTTACTATTTAGCCCCTTGAGAGGATATGTATATGGTGAAGTGATGAATTCACCAAGTGGTGAATTTATGCTGAAGATCCTATAGCTGCTGAAATTATGTTCTAGAAAGTAGGGGCTCGCCCTCCATTCTAGTAAGAAACAAAACAAATGGAAATACTTTGATGTTCTCTTTGCCTTCCTCAGGCATAAACCAGTCAAACCCTGGCTTCTATAGCTGTTAATGGATTTAGCAGAACTGGTTTGAATCCACTCTCTTTTGTGACTCACACCTGTGTGGACTTGGGCAAGATGCCGAACTCGCTCTCAGCCACAGTTTCCCGAGCTGCAGAAGGCGGGGTGGTGATGGTCCCACAGTCGTAAGGATGAACTGGCAGGCTATGGGGAGGTGCTTAGCACCACCGTGTCGAGTTCCATAAATGCTCAGTGAGTGGTGGCTATAATAAGGGTAATTGTGCCATCAGTAGAAATAAAATCCTAAAGAAATCCCTAGATTTAGTCCAGATGCAACCTCTATTTTAAAATAGTAGAATCTTAAAAATATTAGAATAGTTGGGATGGACTTCATAAATCCTTTAATTTCCCTCTCTTTTCTTTTAGTTAGACTCTTAACAAGATACCCTATACAGGTAGGAATTTTGTGGTATTAATGACATGAAAGATAGTCAGGTTTTAAAAAATTCTGTCCACATTGGGGCACCAGAGCCCCAATCTGGTTCTAGCCTTTCTATATGCATCTTAATTCTGGGCTCACTCTGGGTAACTGATCATTAGCTGCCCACCTTCTTTCCCTCCCCTGTGTCCTCCCAAAGTACTTTAACTTTCTTATCCCAGATTAGCGCCTGAAAGTGTGCCAAATTCCCAGTTCTAGAATGTTGTCTCTCCATGGACTTTTATATGAGAATAAGCCTGTTCCTGGGTGGATTTTTTTCTTTTTCTGCTCATCTCTGCTGAATGAGTTCCTATTTTTGCTACCTCTCTACAGATCCCTTGTTTTATGTGTACCTCACTGCTGGGAGAGTTAGCCTTAGTTTGGGGATATTTCTGGTCAGATACTGGACTTTTCTACTTAGAAGAGGGCATCTTTTTACCCAAGAGCATGCCATCTAGTCACAGAAACTTTCTGAAAGTCACGGTGGCCAATACATAGGCAGAGTTTGATTGCAGGGAGTTTGGAGTGGTAGAGGGACAGTGATTTGTGGCATATCTCCTTGGTCAGAGTTTTTTCTTTGGTCGTATTTACCTCAGATGTGGTAGTAACAATTTGGGAGGCAGTTTTATACCTGAAAAGATTCAAACCCTTTATTGTTAATGTAGAGCTAGACTTTAGAATATTTTTTTTTAAAGATTTTATTTATTTGATAGAGAGAAGTCACAAGTAGATGGAGAGGCAGGCAGAGAGAGAGAGAGGAGGAAGCAGGCTCCCTGCTGAGCAGAGAGCCTGATGCGGGATCCCAGGACCCTGAGATCATGACCTGAGCCGAAGGCAGCGGCTTAACCCACTGAGCCACCCAGTCGCCCCTAGACTTTAAAGAGTAAGAGGAACAAAAGAGCCATACCCAGGAGACTTAGAAATGCAGAATGCTTGAATCTGTGGAGCTAAGGGCCCCACCTCAACCACCTTCAAGGTGGCAAATTGCCCTCACTGCCACCTCCTTTCTTCCTGGGTTCTCTTTCCATGCTGGTTCTTTTCCTTCCTTTCTTAGATTGATAGGGGGCAGAAAGCCGGCAGTCAGAACTTGCATCTCCAAGCTCTTATTTATTTGAGAGAGAGAGAGAGAGAGAGAGAGAGACATGAGATGGGGGAGGGGCAGAAGGAGAAACAGAGTCTCTGCTGATGTGGGGCACCATCCCTGGACCCCAGGATCATGACTTGAGCCAAAGGCAGACCCTTAACCCACTTAACTGGCCCAGCCACCCAGGCGCCTGCATCTCAAAAAATCTTGTTTGCAGAATGTTACTTGACTATAGAGGCCACAGTCTCAAAATTTTTATAAACCTTTATCTTCTAGACAAGTAGTTGGCTGCCTGTTGAGGCAGGTCTCCAGAGCTTTACTAACGTTTCTGGCCAAGCCAGGTGGTTCAGAGATGCTTGGACATCTCTGCCTCTGGCGGATTTTTTAACCCCTTCTGGGTGGGAAGATTGGCGCGGGCAGGCCCAACATCAGGAGCCCCGCAACACTGGGATGGAATCCCGGGCTAGCTGCTGATGGGAAGGGGGAGGGCACTGGCTGGATTTATAGAAATCCCTGGTTATGACTGTGAAGTCACCCGTGGAGATGACAGAAAGGTTTCCTCTATTACAGGACAACCCCAGCAATGTGGAGAAGCCTGGGACTTGCCCTGGCTCTCAGTCTCCTCCCAGCGGGGGGAACAGAGAGCCAGGGACAGAGCACCATGTGTAAGCAACCTCCCGAGTGGAGCATAGGAGATCAGAATCCAATGCTGAACTCAAGTGGTTCAGTGACCGTGGTGGCCCTTCTTCAAGCCAGCTGATACCTGTGCATTCTGCAGGCGTCCCGGTGAGTGTCCTTCTGTGCTCCAGGACTTCTCAAGGGGAAAGCTCTTGAACACGTACATACACACATAAAAGAAACACAGAAATGGAAAAGATGTGTTTATTAAATCACATCTTTAGAAAACTATACATATTTGCCTAAAACATCTTAGAACGGAGTATACTAGGAGGGTCTATACCAGAGCATTTATAGTGGTTTTCCTGGGATTATAGAAAAATTTTCTTCATTTTATGGACCCATAGTTTATAATGTCTTACTAAATATATATTACTTGTGTAATGAAATGTTCTAAAATGTAATCCTGCAAATGTGTTAGTTATTTGGATAGAGAAAGCAACTGTGCTTTGCTAGAGGAGAATCAACACTAGACTTGCCATCAAATGTCCTGTGTCATTTCCTAAATACATATATGTATATATAAATGATATGTATAACAAATATATTTGTTAGGCTCTTCCGTAAGTATTTATTGGGTAGAATTCTCTGTCAAATGGATTAAAAAATGTACACTTTGTAAGATTAATTTGAGGACCAAATGAGTTATTGCTTGTGCAGTCATTTAGCATGAGGTTTTAACTGAGCACAAGTATTCAATAAATAATTGAAAAAACATAAGTTTTAGTTTTTTACAACAATGTAAAGAAGAGATATAAGTAAAAAATAGCAAAAGAGTTTCATGTAAAAAATAGTGAGGAGAGAGAAGACACTAATAAATGAGATTATTCCTTTTTTGCGTTTTCCCCAAATATTTCAGATTGGAAGACCTGCGAGTAAAACTGGAGAAAGAAGGATATTTGAACATCTCTTACGTTGTTGTTAATCATCAAGGACTTTCTTCTCAATTACAATATATGAATCTTAAAAATAAGGTTTCAGAGCATATTCCTGTTTATCAACAAGAAGAAAACCAAACAGATGTCTGGACACTCTTAAATGGGAAAAAGGATGACTTCCTCATATATGACAGGTGTGTATGACACACACCACACACACCAAATTAAAACATAACCTGCTTTGCATTTAATTTAAGAGTAGTGATTTAAAATAAGACATCTTCTTTTGTTTTTATTACCAGATACTCAGAATGAACACATTAAAATGTTTGGTTTTAATGTTTTTTGTTTTTAAGATTTTTTTATTTATTAATTTGAAGGACAGAGATCACAAGTAGGCAGAGAGGCTGACAGAGAGAGGAGGAAGCAAGCTCCCTGGGATCATGACTGGAGCCAAAGGCAGGGGCTTTAACCCACTGAGCCACCCAGGCACCCCGGTTTTAATGTTTGTTTTAAATTTTTTATTTCTTTTCAGCATAACAGTATTCATTGTTTTTGCACCACACCCAGTGCTCCATGCAATGCGTGCCCTCTCTAATACCCACCACCTGGTTCCTCCAACCTCCCACCCACCCCCTTCAAAACCCTCAGATTGTTTTTGAAATGACTTTCTTTTGTGCAAAAGAATCCACCATTCTAATAGGGAAACACAGAAAATTGACTATATGCCAGCCCTCCCCCCATGATTAGCATTCTGAAAAAGAAGGAGCAATTTGCATATCATAGACAATTCTTTTTTTTTTTTTTAAGATTTTATTTATTTATTTGACAGAGAGAAATCACAAGTAGACGGAGAGGCAGGCAGAGAGAGAGAGGAAAGCAGGCTCCCTGCTGAGCAGAGAGCCTAATCCCAGGACCCTGAGATCATGACCTGAGCCGAAGGCAGCCGCTTAACCCACTGAGCCACCCAGGCGCCCATATCATAGACAATTCTAACCTGAGAATTTTGCAGATGAGTAACTATACTTTGCAGACCACTTGCTTATCTCTGATCTGATTAATAGTTTAAGAGTGACATACCTGAACTTCTAAACTATAAAGTATGTTAATCATTTAGGTCTAATCTGCATAAATCTGCTTTTGATCCCTTGAAGAATAAAACATTTGTATTTTGAGGGAACCTAGGTGCTTACATTATTTGATATGACCAGCATGACTAGTTGATGCTGTTTTCTTCGGACTCTCCGAAATGGTGGGCCAGCCTCTGTTGAGGACTAAGCCCTACTTTATCTTACTCTAAGTATTTTTGTTTATTGTGTTATTTTAGTCACCATAATACTCTAAATATTTTTAATATTATGTGTTCTTTTCGGACTATAAACTCCTTGTTTAGATAGTTGCAAAGTGTAGTTCTTTGATTTTCACATAGTGTTATATATCCTGGGTAAAAATGTGGGCAAGAAGGACATTTCAACTCCACCATTTCTGAGAATACCAAGTATTGTAATTACATTTCTTTCATTAAGCTGGAATTTTCATTGCATCAGATATATATATATATATATATACACATATATATGTATATATATGTATGTATTTTAAAGATTTTATCTGTTTATTTGACAGAGAGATCACAAGTAGGCAGAACAGCAGGCTCCCCCCCCAAGCAGAGCCCCCGATGTGTGGCTCTGTCCTAGGACCCTGAGATCATGACCAGAGCTGAAGGCAGAGGCTTTAACCCACTGAGCCACCCAGGCACCCCTGCATCAGATATATTTTTTAACTAAATGGGCTACTTGCTAAGAAATGAGGATCTTTTTTGTTACACTGTAAATTTTTTGTTGTGTGGAATTTGTGCTGCCATAGTAGTTATGAAGACCTCATGTGATTTGCAGAGCCCAGTTTATAATAAGTCAATGGTTTGGGCATTGGTAGAGTTTATGTGTCATACCAAACTGTATTTGACCAAGTCATAGTGACTAAACTTAACATAGTTTTGATATTATTAATGTTGGTTTATCTATAACATTTTGAAATGCTTTTATTAGATTCACTGTATCCTTGCTGTGACATAAGGTGGTAGTAAGTGCTAGGGAGCTCATCTGAGATCCCATTCAAGGAAATTTACTGAAGTTATGAATGGATGGGTCTTCGTTATAAGACCATTAAGCCAACAAAACATGTCCCAAACTGCTTATATACAATCACGGTACAGAAACTATTGTAATGATATTGTGTTTGTCTTTTTTTTCAGATGTGGCCGTCTTGTATACCATCTTGGTTTGCCTTATTCCTTCCTAACTTTCCCATATGTAGAAGAAGCCATTAAGATTGCTTACTGTGAAGAGAAATGTGGAAACTGCTCTCTCACGGTATTTTATTTTCCTCAATTATTTTTACTGGGAGAAAAGAGAAAATCTTTTAGGAGCTATCTAAATTGTTTCAAGACCAATTAGCTAATCAGTGTTTCTGTTGGCTATATTAAAAATAAACAACAGTAATTTCTATAATTACACACTCTTTCTATTATGTAACATGTACTATAAGACATTTTTTCAAGATCCGTATTTCTGCTTTTATCTAGAAGTTTTGAAAAGTCAGTATAGATCACATATTTCAAATATCACCAAATGATACTGCATGTGTTCAAAGTGCTCAAAGAATTCAGCTAACATAAAATAACATTATTTAATATCCTGAATGTGTTCACATAAGAGCATACTGAGAGCAAACCTAATTCATGGCATTAGCTGAAATGGAATTGGGACCCAGACAGCTACTTCATTTGTCAAGGATCAGCTTTTCCGTGAAGCCCTTACACTGTCTGCCCATTTTTGTAGCCAGAATCACCATGTTTATTTCACAACAGAATAGATTTTCTACTCATTACTGTTATTTCTCTCCTAACAACTATGAGGATATTTCTTCCTTGTATAAGAAGCTCTCTTTAAATATGGTTTATGAAAAGATACTCAAGGAATTGATTTTAATTTATACTAACTAGAACCCCTTCCCCATGTTGAAAAGGAAAATAATTCCAAACAATTTTCCTTAATAGGGCAAATTGGAAAAATTTAAACTCAGGTTTAAACATAATTCCTTTCTTTAAAAAAGATTTTATTTATTTATTTGATAGAGAGAGATCACAAGTGTGCAGAGTGATAGGCAGAAGGAGAGGGAGATGGGACGCCTGGGTGGCTCAGTTGGTTGGACGACTGCCTTCGGCTCAGGGCGTGATCCTGGAGTCCCGGGATCGAGTCCCGCATCAGGCTCCCAGCTCCATGGGGAGTCTGCTTCGCTCTCTGACCTTCTCCTCGCTCGTGCTCTCTCTCACTGTCTCTCTCTCTCAAATAAATAAATAAAATCTTTAAAAAAAAAAAAAAAAAGAAGGAGAGGGAGAAGCAGGCTCCCCACTGAACAGAGAGCCCAACGCTGGGCTCAGAGGTTAATGGCAGATACTTAGCCATTGAGCCACCCAGGCACCCCTAAAAATAATCCTGAATTTAATTTGTGAGCTATACATCTTTCAGATTTTTTCATATGTAAAGAAAGCTATCTCAATTTTTAATGAAATACTTAATTAACTAATTTAGTTGTTATTAAGCACAATAGGTTAATTACTCTAGTTATATAATTTTCACATTTTAATCTTTGTCATAATCCTATGAAGCTTATTCTAATGCTTTTAAAGAGGGGAAGACTGAGATAATGCAAATAAAGTATTAAATCAATGTCTGACTTCTAAGTGCTTAATAAATGCTAGCTAATATTGATTCCTCATATTCTGGGATTATTTTAGTATTTTGCATTTTTGCAAGTGCCTAATAATTACAAATATACCCAGTTATATTTAAACAAAGGCAGAAATAGTTCCCATAAATGCTTAAAATTTGTGAGCCACCTGGAAATAGGAATAATATCCATATATATCTGATATGCCAAAGCAAATTGGACTTTTCCTATTTCATTGTATCCTAGATGCCATCAATTAAATGACACATTATTTTATATACTATTTAAAAAAATTCTGTCAAGGTAGGACACAATGTTGTAACACTATCAACAGTAGGATGCATTCTGATTTTAAAGACATTAAAATGTGAAAAAAATACATTGTAGGATCGATAAAATGTAGGATTGATAAAATATAGTAATTGGTTTTTTGAAATTAGACTACTGCTACCAATCTTTGAACATTTAGAACACTATGTGGTATATTTTAAACATTTATCAAATTGTTACTAAGTTTGTCAAATTGTTTATAGTATTAAATTCTCAAAAGTGAAGGAAATAGTCAAAACTAAAAGGCACCCTATGAAATGGGAGAAGATACTTGCAAATGACATATCTGATAAAGGATTAGTATCCAAAATATATAAAAAACTTCTAAAGCTCAACACCAAATAACCCTAGTAATCTAATTAAAAATGGAGCAGAGCATATGAATAGACATTTTTCCAAAGAAGACATATAAGAGGGCAAACAGACACATGAAGAGATGTTCATCACTGATCATCAGGGAAATACAAAAACTGTAGTGAGATACCACTTCGCACCTGTTGGAATGGCTAAAATCAATAACACAAGAAACAACAGGTGTTGGTGAGGCTGTGGAGAAAGGGGAACCCTCTTACACTGTTGGTGGGAATGCAAACTGGTGCAACCACTTTAGAAAACAGTATGGAGGTTCCTCAAAAAGTTAAAAATAGAGCTACCCTATGATCCAGGAATTGCACTAGTGGGTATTTACCCAAAGAATACGAAAATATTAATTTAAGAGGATACATTGTATCTCTGTTTATGGCAGTATTATCTACAATAACCAAATTACAGAAACAGACCAAGTGTCTATTGATTGATGAATGGATAAGGAATATATGTGTACACACACACACACACTGGAATATTACTCAGCCAGAAAAAGAATGAAATCTTGCCATTTGCAACGGTGTGGATGAAACTAGAGAGTATTATGCTAAATGAAATAGAGAAAGACAAATACCATATGATTTTACTCATATGTGGAATTCAAAAAACAAAACAAATGAACATGGGGGGAAAAGAGGCAAACCAAGAAACAGATCCTTAATTACAGAGAACAAACTCAGGGTTGCTGGAGGGGAGGTGGGAGGGAGGGATGGGTTCACCAAGTGAGGGGCATTAAGGAAGGCACTTGTGATGAGCATTAGGTGTTATATGTAAGTGCTGAATCACTCAATTCTGCACCTGGAACTAATATTGTACTGAATGTTAACTCTCTGGAATTTAGTAAAAATTTGGAAAAAAAAAAAGGAAATAAAATAAACAAAGCAAAAAAAAAAAGAAAAAAGAAAAAAGAAATGAGCCAAGGGGGAAAAAGAGGGACAGGGTAGCAAACCAAGAACCAGAAACAGACTCTTAACTGCAGAGAACAAACTGATGGATACCAGAGGGGAGGGGGGATGGGGGGGGGGAAATGGGTGAAGCAGGTGATGGGGATTAAGGCCTGCACCTGTTGTGATGAGCACCATGTGTTGAATGGAAGTGCTGCATCACTATATTGTACACCTGAACCTAATACTACATTGTATGTTAACTGGAATTTGAATACAAACTTTAAAAATTACATTGAATTCTTAAAAGTACCATTTAATAGTTGTATGTAAAAATCCAGTGGAATTTTTAACTTTTCAAAAACGGTGAACACTTAAAAGATCAGTGTGAGAGACCAAAGACTCACTAACTGTGCTTACAAATCACTTTAGGTAAAAGTTTCGTATGCTGCTGCTCTATCTGTAAGCTTTGAGGCTATGATTTTGTGGGTACACAAAACAATAAAAAAAAAAGACTTGCAGTAAATTAACTAGATTGATGCAGAATGGAATCTCTTGCTCAGTGGAAGATGGGTGGGATTTGCTCCTTGCCCCCCACAGCCTGACAGGAGGGACCTAGTAACAAAAGTAGTGAAGTTCAAAACATTTCCTGGCTTAAGTTGAGGCATGAAAAATGACTCATTTCGAGCAGAGTTTATTGGCATTTTTGAGTTAGCAGAAATTAGTTTGCGGGGCACCTGGGTGGCTCAGTGGGTTAAAGCCTCTGCCTTCGGCTCAGGTCATGATCCCAGGGTCCTGGGATCGAGCCCCGAGTCGGGCTCTTTGCTCAGCAGGGAGCCTGCTTCCTCCTCTCTCTCTCTGCCTGCCTCTCTGCCTACTTGTAATCTGTCTGTCAAATAAATAAATAAAATCTTTAAAAAAGAAAAAAGAAATTAGTTTGCTTCAGAATATAGCATTACATTTGAATAGGATGGTAAAGTGATACAGGTGTGAAAGGTTCCGTGTAGTTCAGCTGCTTCTAAGACTTGATATTTGTTTGACTTTACTGCAATCAGTGGTAAGTTCTTTTAACCAGTTAATCTAGTTTTCCTTCTGCAGATGTAAGTAAGGTCATTTGTGTTCTTTTTAAGCCTTATCTGTCTCTTAATTCTTCAGAATTCTTTTTTTTTTCCTTTGAAGATTTTATTTATTTATTTGACAGAAAGAGAGAGATCACAGGTAGGCAGAGAGAGAGGAGGAAGCAGATTCCCCACTGAGCAGAGATCCCAGGACCCTGAGATCATGACCTGAGCCAAAGGCAGAGACTTTAACCCACTGAGCCACCCAGGCACCCCTCTTCTTCAGAATTCTTAAAAATTTGGGAAATCTCTTGATAAGGAAAATTTGAATTCTGCTGTTGATTTAACCAGTATAGAAGCTTAGGTGAACTATTAAATTTTAATTGGCTTATGCTGTATTTTACGTATTTGCAAAGCATTAATGTTAATTCCCTTGTAAGAAGCTTGGGGAATCTTTGATTAAATGCAGATTTTGTATAAGAAGCAGTTTGTAATTAGGTATGACGGAAAGCAAATATTAGTAAGTCGAGGTGTTGAAACCGATTTCAGATTTGTATCTCATTAATATAATTCTAGAAAAACAAAGCCAGTTCAATCCTAATTAACTGGCTTGAATGTTACATATTGTAGCTCTGCAAATCATTTTTTGTGCACTCTTGCTAAATCTTTACATTTATTGATAAGTGATTGTAAATTTGTTCTAGACCCTGGAAGCTAAAGACTTCTGTGAAATGGTATCTTCGCCTACTGTGGGAAACACAACGGAGGCTCCCCAACCACACCATCACCACCACCTCCACCACCACCACCATCATCACAAGCATGGGCATCAGCATCATGGGAACAAGGAGCTTTCGGAGACTCAGCGACCAGAAGCCCCAGATGCGGCTGAGCATCCCGCTCCTCAAGGCCTTCATCAGCACCATAAACACAAGACCTACCAAAGACAGGGCCACCCAGAGAACTGAGATCTACCAGCAGGAAGTGAAGGTTTACAACTTTCTGTCCCACAAAAGAAGCTCTGACGAAAGGGTTGTATAAATCAGTTACTCTGCACATTGCCTAAAGATTCAGGGTTGGCCCCTAGCAGCTGATGCTGACACTGACGACATCTGATATTTGAAAAAACAGGGTCTGCAATCACCTGACAATGTAAGGAAACCCTCCCCTCTTTATGCAGCTGACAGGGCCTTTGGGCAGAGGAGAACGTCATTGAGTCTTGACAGTGACGTTTGCCTCCCGCTGCCTGACAAGCAAGTCAGCAGCTTCAGCCCACAGAAGCCAGCACCAATTGAAGCTGAAAAAATAAGGCCAAAATGTGAAAATGACCTTCAAACTAAATAGTTAAATAAGACATACTCCCCAAGTAGGTCTGGACAATTTCATTTCCAGCATTTTATAAGCTGTCTAATAAATACTGATCCAAAAATAAGAATTGGATTTGTACAAACATGGAGAAATCTATTACATTGGCTTCCAAATTTTAAAATTTAAATCAAAGAAATTTTTGCCCAAACCATGTTTTCATTATTTTATTATGAAGGTGATTGCAGCATTTGGTTAATATGTTTTTCTTTTTCTTTTTCCGCATTCTACTTGCTTTAATGAAAACAGAGACATAAACTATGACCTAGGGGTTTCTGTTGGATAGTTAGCAATTTAGAATGGAGAAGGAACAACAAAGACATGTTTTCCATTTTTTTCTTATTTCTCAAATATTATCTTAGTCTTTTAAATCTTATGTTTTTAATTGATTAAACCTTTAAAGAACCCAGTGAATTCGTCTTTTAAGTGCCAGAAATACTGACACATGAATATTTTGCTAGGACTACATTTTAAATATCTACTTACACTTTGTATATCTAAGAGTCTTGATTTTCACTATCATGTATGAAATGAAGCCCCTATATCCTATTTTCTTTATCTAGCATATCATACTCCTAAATTTGAGAGTCTGTCTTGAGAGTTGTAATGGAAAAGATAAAAGAATGTTGTCTGTCTGTTGATTGTTTAGAAAGTATTTCCATAGTCAATGATGGTTCAATAGGTAAACTAAGGCCTATAAACCTGAACTCCTTTATGGTTAATACTGTTAAGCAAGAATGTAGTACACGATTGGCCAGATGTGGATTTGTTTAAATAAACTCAATTTAAAAAGTTTGAAGCTCTCCTTTTTCTTTGTTATTATTTGGGCAGTATGTTCTATTAATGATAGAAGTAAATCAACTGCTTTTAAAGAAATTAGGTAGCAACTAGTGAATTTACTTTCCTACTCAAAACCGTCTACGCTTAAGGTAAGAACCTTTCCCAGTAGGTTTAAGATCAGAATCTTTGTTAAGGGAGAGACGTTGCTCTAAATCATGAATGGTATTCCGAAGAACTGCAATCTCCTTGTTTTTTTCTTCTTGAAGATGTTGAAGCTTCTAAATAAAGCAGAATGATATTTGTTACTGCAATTCAGAAAACAGGAGGATTAAATACAAGAAACAAACACAAAAAAACCCAGTAAAAACTGCATTTCTTTCTTAAGTAGGTATTTTTAAAAGAGCTTATTTTGAAAGGTTTATAATTTTATCTTCAGGAGGCTTATGGGGTAAAAGGGGACTAAGGATACCAAAATACGTATTAGCACCGTTTGTTCTAGTTTATTCCCTTCTCCCGACAGAGCTTGAAGTTATAAACCATAAAAGCGTTGAACAAAAAGAAACCTATTATCTGAGTGCCTAAATAACTTCAGAATAGTAGGTCACCCCTAGTTCAGAATGTATTACAGAATTCCTTAGATGGCCCAAAGAGTCAAAGACTTCTGTAATGTTTTAATTTACTGCTAAGATTTATAATTTTAAATTAAAGGTGACTTTTAAAGTTTTATCTATCTATTTTACAGAGAGAGAGCACTCAGTGGGGAGGGGCAGGAGGAGGGATAAGGGGAGAGAGAATCTCTCAAGCAGTTTTCATGCTCAGCACATGGCCCAATGCAGGGCTCAATCTCATGACCCTGAAATCATGACTTGAGTTGAAACCCATAGTTAGATGCTTAACTGAGCCCCCCAGCCACCCCAAATTGAAAGTAACTTTTAAAGATTATTCAAAACCCAAGATCTTCCTGATTGTGTGATATATTTTAAGAAAAACCATTAAGTATATTGTTAGTAAATACTAGACAGCTTTTATAGAAACACACTAAGAAAATATTTTCTTAAGAAACAGCTATGGAAGAAAATCTCACATACCCTTCTGTAGATACTCTGTGGCAAAACAGTAGAATCTGGATATGATTTTGATTTAGTTTGAACTCTTGCTAGTTTGGCATCAAACTGAATCAAGTTTAAAAAGAAAGTTATTGAGAAAATTCTAGCTAAACAACTAAAACAATTATTTCTGTAAATATAAGCATAATTCATTATATTTTTAACATAATCTGTGATTTAAGTATATTCTCTATATAACACAAGATAGAGAAGTCTTCCCTTAAAGGAACAATTTTTAAGAAAGAGTAAAGAACACCCAAACAAGATTAACCTTGCTGCCTGTTAAATTACCTGGAGAACTTTTTAAAAGTACCAAATGCCTGGGCAGTGCCTTAGAGATTTGGGGAATAGAGTCAGCATAATCTTTTTGTTAAGACATTAGGAAGGAATCTAGATAACCAGGATTAGGAATCTAGTTAACATAAAGATGGGTAAAAATATTTTCATGTTACCATGAATGTCCTTTAGTAAAGAAAAAATAGTGTAGTCAACAGTCATGGGGTAAAAACTCATATTACCCTTCTGTAAAATCATTGAGGCTGAGTAGTAGAATTTGGATAGAATTTTAGTTTGAGGGCGCCTGGGTGGCTCAGTGGGTTAAGCCGCTGCCTTCGGCTCAGGTCATGGTCTCAGGGTCCTGGGATCGAGTCCCGCATCGGGCTCTCTGCTCAGCAGGGAGCCTGCTTCCCTCTCTCTCTCTCTGCCTGCCTCTCCAACTACTTGTGATTTCTCTCTGTCAGATGAATGGATAAAATCTTTAAAAAAAAAAGAATTTTAGTTTGAACTCTTACTGGTTTGACATTAAACTGAATCAGGTTTAATAAAAATTCTCATAAGTTGTTCTTACAGGTCTTTTTTTTTTTTTTTTTTTTTTTTTGCAAAATCTTCCCTCCCCCCCAACCTTTTTTTTTTTTTTTTTTTTACTTAATTTGTCAGAGATAGAGAGAGAGAGATCATGTGAGAGCCCAAGCAGAGGGAATGGCAGGCAGAGGGAGAAGCAGGCTCCCTACTGAGAAGGGAGCCTGTTACAGGACTTGATCCCAGGACCTGGGATCATGACCTGAGCTGAAGGCAGATTCTTAACCAACTGAGCCACCTATGTATTCCACGATGCCTTCCCTTATAATTCTTCCCTTCATGCTGAGTTTAGTGTAACCTCTTTGTGGTCGAAAAACAAACTCAGTGAGATTGTATTCTGGTTTAGGGAGGTAAATAGATAGCTATGATAAAGATGAATAACAAAAAGTTCTGTGTATCAGTGTAAACAACAGACTTGGGCTAGACCAGTGACAGGGCACAGATGGCAAAGAGAACACATTTTCAGGAAATGGATTAGAAGTTGATGGTAAATCTTGAAACACGGCCTACTGTATCTCAGTTGGCTATCCAGCCCTTCCTCTCTGTGGGTTGTGGGCCCACTTGACCAGAGAAACTGGCAGCAGCAAAATGCTTGTCAAGTCAACATCAGTCCCCTTTGCACAAGGAGTATACAGATTTCACCGCTGTATCTTACCAAGCAGCCAGAGATACCAAGCTTTCATGAACATGAATAGTAAGCTAACTAAGCTGGTGAATTCTGACAGCAAAAGGTAAAGTGGGAGTCCGGCTGGGGAAAAACAATGGAAGAATGATGGACATGGAGATTGGTAGAATCTAGAAAAAAATTTTAAAGAATAAATACATTCTCAAAACATCCATGTCTTAGAGATTCTGACATCTGGTTAAACCACCTCCCGAAAGGGCTTTAGTTTGACCTTGGAACTGGAACTGTAGCCTTTGAGATGCCTTATTTGAAGTCCCTTGAACATTTAAAAAAAAAAAATCTGGTTTGTCTACCTGTATGGTAAGTATTTTCCACAAATTTATTAGAGAGCAACTTGTCTCTTCTTGCTCTTCTTCTTTTTTTTAAGATTTTACTTATTTATGTGACAGAGACAGAGTGAGAGAGGGAACACAGGAGGGGGAGTGGGAGAGGGAGAAGCAGGGGGAGTGGGAGAGGGAGAAGCAGGCTTCCTTTTGAGCAGGGAGCCCGACGTGGGGTTCAATCCCTGGAATCAAGACCTGAGCTGAAGGCAGACACCTAGACTGAGCAACCGAGGTGCCCCAACTTATCTCTTTTTAATAAAGCTGAAGGAATTTCTAAGTGGTTTATAAGCATACCACAGTTTCTGCTGAAGAGATAAAAATGTTAAGGATTAGAAACATTCGCTCCACCGCTGGAATGAATGGTGGCCCTCTGATGCTTGCCTAGACTCAGCTACACAGTGTGGGAAATGCTGAGTTGCAGTTCTCCTGTCCCAGAGGAAACAGTAGTCTCTGTGGACCTTTTCAATGACTGAAGAGTCCCACCTTCAGGCCAAGTGCTGAAAGGCAAGGTAGCTAGCTGTGTCCGACGTTTGAGAGCTGCATGTGAGGGAGAGTGAGCCTGTGTGTGTGTGTGGGTGTGTGTGTCAGTTTTATCTTCTCCTGAAATTTATCTCACTGTGATGGAAAAAAAAAGTCTTATTTAGACTAAGGGATGCATCTTCAAATTTAGCAAACTCGTGCATACTTACCTCTAACTGTAATTTGATAATTTCACTTTGTTTCTCCGTTTCTTGAGTTCTCAACTTTGCATTTAACTCTGAAATTTCTACCTCCTTTTTCTCTATCAGTTCTTTATGCCTTTTTTCATTTGACTCAACTGAACAAAAGTAAATAAAGTTAATTCAGTTTAACATCTCAACAATCTAATAAATTTATAGTTAGCATTTTAAATAATCCATAAGAAAGATTTTATTAATAAAAACATGTTTTAGAAAGAATTTATAAACAGGTAAGCTTCTATATATTTTTGGTAAGCCCCTGCAAACTGCTTGAAATGCAAAGATTACCTGTGAAGTGCTTTTGAACAAATAAACTGATTTGTATTCTTAAACATCGATTACATACATTATATATATAGAGAGAGACATATATGTCTATATATATACAATATACATAAATATTTTATATAGAATAAGGAATAGGAGACTTAGTAGTTAAAGAGGGACACAAAGCCTGGCTTCCTATATATAGAGGGCTCCAAATTACCAGATGGTTTCAGAGCTACATCAAACCCCCGCTAACCTCTATTCCATGACTGGGTGTCTGTCATATTCACAGCACATCTCTATGCTTCATCAAATTTCCTCTTCTCTCAACTTTCCTATTCCTACTGTTGATACCATGTCATTCAGGATGCGAGCCTCAAGGAAATTTCCAACTTTAGGGAGTCAATTCATCCACAAGCCCTACCAATAAGGGCTCTCCATCCAGGACCACTCCACTACATAGTTAGTTTCAAGCCTTGTTTTTCTTCACTTGGACTCTGTGTCCAGGCTCTCAATCACAAGTCCCTACACCCTATACACTGTTGCCAGGTTAGTCTTCCTAAAGCATACCTCTAAGTATGGCCATCACCTTCACAAAACCTTTAATCACTTCCATTTTTATCCTATAATTCAAACAAAGAATCCAGCCCTAGTCAGTTTTTGGCTTTTTACTTGCTAACCCTTCAATGGGGCACAAAGAAAAGGTAGGAGATGGATTATTATTCCACAGAATGTCCTATGTCTCCCCCTCTATATGTATTGGCTTTTATTTTTTTTCTCTGCTGAGAGCTTTTTTAAAAAAAAGATTATTTATTTATTTATTTGACAGAGAGATCACAAGCAGGCAGAGAGTGAGGCAGAGAAAGAGGGGGAAAGCAGGCCCCCCCACCCTGCTGAGCAGAGAGCCCCATGCAGGGATCGATCCCAGGACCCTGAGATCATGACCTGAGCTGAACGCAGAGGCTGAACCCACTTAACCACCCAGGCACCCCTCTGCTGGGAGATTTTTTCCCCCCATCTTCTCCAATGCTTCGGAGCTATATTCAGTCTTTGGGATCAGGGTCTAGTACTTAAGAGTGTTGAAGGACAGAGTTAGTAAGTTTGATAAAGTTCAATTTAGAATTTTTTCCTTAAAAAACAATTTTTTTCCTTCAGTGTTTGTGCATTTTAATTCTTTCCAAGAAGTTGTGGATAACTCAAGTTCACAAAAATTATCTTCTATGCTTTCTTCTAACACTTTGTAGATGTAGGTTTATATTCTGACTTATGCATTTCCAGTAAACTTTTTCATATATTGTACATAAGTATGAGTCCATACTAAGAAAAGTTTTTATTACTTTCGTGAAACCAATTAACGCTCCATGTAAGTTCATGAGACCTGCTTTAGTGAGGGAAGAAAACTTCATTACTGAAATAATATTCCATATGCAGACTAAATATCAAAGCTATTAATTATACATTTTGCTGTAATCTTATAAGCGCATTAGCTGTTTCTTATTAAGTAATGGCAAGTGCAAAAAATATAAATCCAGTTTGGAAATGTTGTAATTTATATCACATAAATATATAGAAACGTACAAAACTTAAAATGCATCAAGGCAATGTTCATTCAAGAATACTGGCAATTACTGAAAAATGTTTTACATGCACTTATTTATTTCTTTTCTTTTTTAAATTTTTTACATGCATTTAAATTATTTTGTGATGTCTTAGAATTCAGTAAGTTAAAAATAACTTACTTTTTTCCTGCATATCCTGATGAAGTTGCCTTATTTCTATCTTATATCCCTCCTCTTTGATTTTCATTTCACTCATAAGTTTGGCAATATTATTCTTATATTCCTAAAGATTTAAATATATATATTCATTCTTCAATTAAATATGTGTACACAACCTTCCATCAATTAGAAAGGTAAAATTCTAAAAATTCATGTTAATTTTTAATATGTAATCATATCTCAGGGGTATTGCTTATGCCCCGAATGAGTAGCTTTGAGAAGGATCAATTTCTGGTCCAAGGAGATAGAAACCTTCTAGAGACAACGTCTTCTTATCTTTGCTTCCTGAATATTCATCACCAGTGTTTAACATATCATAGATGCTCAAAATATTTTGCTAATTGTTAATGAATAAATGCCATGATAACATTAAAATATGTCCATTAAAGCTATACTTTAGAGAAAATATTTGGTTCTATTCGATAGCTGGTAAGCTTAATGTAACGTAAGATAAATCCTTTGAATGTGGTCTATTTCTGAAAATTATATACACATCCCTAATTCCCAGAAGAAGGTTAGGTACTACCCACAGTAAGGGTTAGTTTTATGAGGAGGAGACTAGAGAACAATGAATTTGGGACTGGAGAAGTTCTCACCAGGTGCCCGAGACTGGTTTCCTCGGTTGCTAAAGCATGGAAGTGATTATTGTGCTAAGGTGCTGAGGGGCAGTCAGAGATGTGTTGGAGAGAAAGTCACCCAAGATAAAATTTACAATTTTTCCAGAGGGACATTTCTACATAAAGAAACCACTCTTGGGCCCATGATGTAGGCAGGAAAAGGGAAAGCAGCAAGAATAAAAGTAAAATAGATGCTGAGAAAGGTACGTCAATGAAGGCACGAGGTTCAAGAAAAGCTTCTTCTCAACTAAACATCTTAACAGAAGGGACTTAGTTTTACTCATCACCGTAACTCCAACTCCCAGTGTATATCTCTGGGTAATATTTGTTGAATGAATAAGAGTGCCAGCAAGAATTACTTAAGTCAAAATTTCCTAGTCTAGACCCACGAAGTGGGCTTTTGAGGATCCATTAACTTTCTGAAATTGTATGACAGTTAGACACAGGTATGTATGCATGCGTACCACTGAGCATTTTTCTCCGCATGTTCACAGCTTTCAACAGATATTGAGCGGTACTGAGGTTAGATGTCCGTAATTAAACATGGAGGTACATGTGCCAAGATTATAGAAGTTCAAGGGAAGATAATGTTTGTGCTACTGCTGTGCTACTTAACCTGCCTGGCAACTTATAGGACTAGCCAAACCTATCTAACCATTGACAGTGATTAAAGCTTGGCAGGTGAATATAGGGGTGACTCTCAAAAACTGCCACCTTTCACATGCATGTATCTAGATTTCTAGATGGGCAACCAGAGTTGGCCTTCATAAACTACTCCTGACTCAGCACTTGCTGTTCTGAGGAACCACAAGAGACAAGTCTATGTATGTTTCCATTCCCCATTGATTTTGCCGTGGGAAGATGCTAACACTGAAGTGGAAAGCGTCCGTTAATCTGGAAAGAGAATTTTCACTTCAGCCTCCAGGCAAAAAGGCTAGTTTAATAGGTGGGCTCGGGCCTGGCTATACCTCACTTGGTTCTTCTCCCCAGCTTTAGCCTGTGTCAGCTCTGAGGAATCTAATTCTTTTCTCTTTCTAAGGGGACCAAGTCCCAAGAAGTTATTCTTGGTTGCCTTCTTTTCATTCACCTTCTGGGAACTTCAAATTACAAGGGGAAACCCCCATGTGGTGTTTTTGTTTTTATAAAATCTAAGGATCCTCTGTATGTAAGTTACAAAACCTCTTCCAGTCTCATAAATAAGGTCATTCAGTACCTCCTGAATGTTTTTCTAGAGAGTGGTTCTCCATATGTTTTGGATGTGCCTGGATATTTTGTGCTAGAGACTTCTCATTGGATTGAGGTCATCCTTAGTTTGCTTTGAACAGCTGCTAATTAAGAACTTCTGAATCTTGGATTATGGTATTTTCCCTTTAATTTCCACCCTTTGAAAACTCCTGAAGTATCCTAGGCAAAGCAATATTCTATGGTTTGACATTTTAGAAGAGAAAGAAGGCAGCGATTTCTCCCCCTTCTCTCTGCCCCAATTATACCCTTTTATATAGATAGTCGAGCTTTAGAAGCAAATATGGAAAGAATAGGAAAGAGGAAAAGAAAGGGATAAAGGAAAAGAAAAATAAAGGGTGGGATATATTCCAGAGATATTTAAATTATCTCAAGTGAGGGACCAGATTGAATTTGGAAATGATCCTTCAAGTTGAAGTTCTAAGCTTGATAAAGATCCAGTTTGAGTTTTGGAAACCTTAGGTCTGCCAGAATTTGACATATTGACTCTTGGGAGATGAGACAAAAATGATAATAAGCCTCCGAAAGGGCAGTGGGAACTGACATTAATGGAGCACTTTTTATGTTCTAGGTACTGTGTTATCTGTTTTATAATTGCTGTCATATGCTGTTCCTATGGGAAAAAAAGAAAAAGTAGCAGAGGGTATGGTAGCCTTTGGGAGAGAAATAATTGGTGATCCAAATAAAATCCTCCTTTCATTTGGATGATGCAGTAAAAGTACAACAGATTACTCAAAACAAAAAAGATTAAAGATGCATTTATTTTATAATAAAAATATTTTAAAGTGTTAATAGAGTACACTCTAGGGGTGTCTTTCTGGCTCAGTCAGTGCAGTGTGTGACCCTTGATCTTAGGGTTGTGGGTTCGAGCCCATGTTGGATGTAGAGATCACCTAAAAATAAAATCTTTGAAAAAATAGAGTATACTCTAGAGTAAAAATTCTGTTAACATAATTAAAAATATGTAAATATGTAACACAACAGTTACATTGCTTTTGGTGGAAATAAAAAAAATGCAAGTGATATATTAATGTATTATAGTCTCAAAGAGACTTGAGTCCTTCAAATTATTTCTTTAAAGATTTGTATTTGTTAAAAATTCTGGCACACATATACACATATTTATTTCCTTTCCAAATTTTGACTGTCCTCATTAATGAGAACAACCCCCCTTTGTCTCTAATTCAAGAAGACAAATGCTGTACAGCAATTTGATTGAATATAAAAGTATATAAACTCACCTGTTCATGAGATTTAAAATTTTCTTTCATAAGATCAGCACTTCTTTTCAGTTGTTCATTTTCACCTATGTAAAAATCACCAGACGGCATCCTAGTACATAGTACTTTTTAATTAAATGGGAAAATATTTAACATTTCAATTTTCCATTCATGAATGCATACAGTACATTCATACAGCCTCTACTATACAGGAGGGTCTGTGCATAGCACTGGGAATGTTAAAACAAACAAAATTATAGCTCTTCAAAGAAGAGTGTAATTGTAAAACAGATGGAAGTAGTTACAAAATGCTATGATAATTGCTCTGTAATAGCAGTGTGTCTGAAATACCATGAGAGCCTGTGGAAGAAAAGCATCAATCAGCTGGAGGTCAGGAAAGGATTTACAGAAGAGGAACCACTGGCAATGAGACTTAAATGAGAAGGGTTACTCCATGCTAAAGGGAGGCATTTCACATGCAGAAAACTGCAGAGACCTTGGATTTGAGTAAGTATAGCATGTTTGGGAAAATTACATTTCAAGTAGAGTACTGTTGGAGTGTAGACTGTGAGGAGGACGTACTAAATAGGGTGAAGCCATATCCTAACAGAAGGTGGACATATTCTGTATGAATGACTTTAAATTTTCTTTTATAGGTTATGGAGTCAAAGGATTTTTGGTTATAGGTTAAAAAAATTATCTGGCAGTGTAAAGGATGAATGGGAGAGTTTTGACCCTAGAGAAATGGGTATTAGTAAAAATAGATCAAGTAAGAAATAACAGGATCCTAAATTAGGTCAGTGGCAGTAGGACACAAAAGGAAAATGAAGATCATTTAGACAGTAAGGTGGTAAGATTACGAGAGACTTAGTGACTGCCTGCATAGCAGAGGCAAAAAGAAAGGGGGGGTACTTTGCTTTGTAGGTTGGGTAATTTGTTTAGGTAACTGAAAAATGTTCATCAGTTTGGGAAAAGTTAAAGAAGGAAGACTTTTTAGGAGTGAAATGATGAATGCAGATCTTTACCACGTTGAATCTGATTGCTTGAGATATTCAGGGAATATTTCTGGTAGGCTGAGAAATATTCAGAAGTGGCCAAAGCAAAGTATCCTGTAAAGGAGACTGAAAAGTGTCCAGAGATGCAGGAGAGTGATGATAAAAAAGGAAAGGTTAGAGGGGTCATAATCAATGGCAATAAATGCAATAAAAAGAGCAAATGAAAGCACTTAGAATCTGAAAACTTTGGGAAATGCCCAACTCTTGTCAGTTGAAGACCACATGAAGATGAAAACTACATGAAGATGAGGAAATGGATAGTGAGTACAGACCATTCTTTTGAGGTTTGATTGTAAAAGGAAAGAGTGAGGGCAATCGGAAGGAATAAATCCAACGACAAGGAAACGTTGTTTTCTTGTTTGTTTAAGAGATGGGAGAAAGCTGAGTTGTTTAAATGCTGAGAGGGATGGACAGCAGAAAGAGAAATGAAAAACAGAGAAGAGGGGACAATTGAAGATACAATACCCCAGAAGAGAGACAAGAGTTTAACCCAAGTGGAAGAGTTAACTTTGGATGGGAAGAAGGATTTTTTCTTTCTTTTCTTTTTTTTAAGTGAAGAAGGAAGATAGTAAGGATATGTCCAGGTATGTATATATTTGGAAAGGGTGTGGTGGGAAGAAGAGATAGTAGATGATAAGAATGAGGTAGTTTACAAGGTACTTGAGGGGCTCAGTCATTAACCAGCTGCCTTTAGCTCAGGTCATGATCCTGGAATCCCTGGATGGCTCAGGAATCATCTGGGCTCCCTGCTCAGTAGGGAGTCTGCTTCTCCTGCTGTTCCTCTGCCAGTTCGTGTTCTCTCTCTCTTTCAAATAAATAAAAATCTATAAAAAAGGATGAGGTAGTTTATGTCTGACAGCTTTCATTTTTTTTCTGTGAGATAGAAAGTAAAATAAGTTGAAAGAGAAACAGATTTAAAGTTGGGGGTTTGAAGAGTGAAAAGTTTGCAAAGCCAGGTAAATGAAGGGTATAATTGAAACTGAGACTTAAAATTAATATGGGTCTGTAATGTATGATTGGCTTGATCCATATCTGAGGATTAGTCTAATTGGTATTACAGAATGGGTAAGGGAAATAAAACCACTCCCAAAAGAGATGATAAGTGATATTCTAAGCTAGATATCTATGCTAAAAAGGAAGGAGAGTTTTATCCTACAGCAACATTATTGAGAGTATAGTTATATTTACTTAATGTCTATTCATGTAAAACTTAAATTAAAAAATGAAATGTATTAAAATATGGTTTTGCATCTTTAATTTGCCCTATTGTTTCAGACCTACCATAGTGGACATCTTTTTATATATAACCAAAAGCCCTCTCATGACACAGGATGATGAAGGAGCAGAGCCTGACAGTTTCCTATACTCATTCTTGTTAACTTCTAGGTGTTTTAAGGAAAAGCAGATATACTTAGACCAGGAAAAAGCCCATTCTGATATAGTGTGTGTGAGTAAGTGTTCAAAACAGAGCCAGGATCTGCACCTAAGCCAGACATAAATGGTGCTCAAAGTTAAAATTAGGCCAGGAGTAGGCATGGCACCAAGACTAATTCAAAACCATTGTGAAATAGAGACCAGAGCTTGAGTTCAGTAATTAACTAGGACCAATGACAAGGCTGAATCAGACACTAGATCTGGGTAACAATAATTCCAGTTCTGTATTATTTAGAATCAGTTTGTTGATAATCACAAATAACTTGAATTTTGATTGGAATCACACTGAATTTATAGATCAAGTTGGGAAAAACTGACATCTTGACAATATTGAGTCTTCCTATCTGTGAACATGGACTATTTCTCCATTTACTTAGTTCTTTTTTTATTTACTTCAGAGTTTTGTAGTTTCCCTTATATAGATCTTGTGCATATTTTGTTATATGTATACCTAAATATTTCATTTTGGGGCTGTCAATGTAAATAGTATTGTGGTTTTAATTTCAAATTCACTTATTCACTGCTGGTATATAAGAAAGCAATTGACTTTTATATATGAACCTTGTATATTGCAAACTTGCCATAACTCGTTATTAGTTCCAGGTTTTTCTTTCCTTTTTTCATATTTTTTGGATTTTCTACATAGATGATACTGTAATCTATGAACAAAGACCGTTTTATTTCTTCCTTCCCAATCTGTATACCTTTATTTCCTTTTCTTGTCTTATTGCATTAACTAGAATTTCTAGTTTAATGTTTAAGGAGTGGTGAGATAGGCTCTTTGCCTTATTCCTGATCTTAGTAGGAAGCCTCAAATTTCTCAGCACTAAGTATGGTGTTAGCTGTAGACTTCTATAGATTTTTTAATCAAGGTGAGTACATTCCCTCTATTCCTAGTTTACAGAGTTTATTTATTTTTTTTAAGCATGAATGGGTGTTGGATTTTGTCAAATAGTTTTTCTTTTTTTAAAGATTTTATTTATTTGACAGAGATCACAAGCAGGCAGAGAGGCAGGCAGAGAGAGAGGAGGAAGCAGGCTCCCTGTTGAGCAGAAAGCCCGATGCAGGGTTCGATCCCAGGACCCTGGGATCATGACCTGAGCTGAAGGCAGAGGCTTTAACCCCCTGAGCCACCCAGGTGCCCCTCAAATAGTTTTTCTGCATCTACTAATATTATCGTATTTTCAGTCTGTTGGTGTTCTGGATTAAATTAATGGATTTTTTGATGTTAAACCAGTCTTGCATATTTGAGATGAATTCTACTTTGTTGTAGTAATAAGCCTACTGAGCCATTCTTCATTTCTGTTATAGTGTTTCTAGACTCTAGCATTCCTTTTTGTTTCTTTCTTAGGATTTTCATCTCTCTTACTGGTATTGCCAGTATTTTCTTGCATGCTACTTGGTCCATTACAATCCTTAGCGTATTAATTATAGTTGTTTTAAAGTTCTAGTCTGGTAATTCCAACATCTCTGTCATGTCTCCATGACATGTGACTTCATGACAGACACTTGCTCTGTCTCTTTAAATTGTATGGGTTTTTTTGCTCTTTATTTTGGCTATTATAATAGAGAGCCTGGGTTCACCCTAACTTTTTTTTTTATTTAAATTCAACTGGCCTACTAACTGAATTGAAAATATTTTCAACCAAAACGCTTACCATACACTACTGCCTTTAGAACAAATGACTTCAGATATATTTCCCCCTCCCCATTCCTTTATTACTTATTTGTTTATTTATTCTTTTATTATTATGTTCAATTAGCCAGCATATAGTATATCATTACTATATGTAGTTTTTTTAAATTTATTTTTTATTTATTTTCAGCATAATAGTATTCATTATTTTTGCACCACACCCAGTGCTCCATGCAATCCGTGCCCTCTATAATACCCACCACCTGGTACCTTGAGCTCCCACCCCCCTATATGTAGTTTTTGATGTAGTGTTCAACTATTCATTAGTTGCATATAACACACAGTGCTCATCCCACTCCAACTGGATTGTCAAGCCATGGGGACACAGTAGTCTTGTAACCTGATAGTGGTGAAATATGTCTTGTTAGTAGAATGTATGTATTTTAGAATTAGGAAAACTGGAGATTTTAGAGGATTTTGATCTCTATAACAACAAAGGAGTTTTACTTTCTGTTATTCAGTTTTATATGATTTTCAAGTTTAAGGTTTTTAAAATTTGTTTCTGTTTTGTTTTGTTTTGTCACAATAATTAAGGGCTGGATGCTGCCTAAAAAATGTTGTGCTAACTAGGCAACTAATACCTATGTATCTATTGGAAATGTTGAATTGTCCATTATTGAAAGATGAAAGAAAAGGTATTTGATGTTTTCTAATTTACAAAGGTATACTTGCTTCTCTTAGTAAGTGAAGTATCTGTAAAGGGAAGCTAATCATCTCTACACACCTTCCCTGACCATTTAACTTCGGTGAAGTATCAATATTAGCAGCCTTATCTGTATTTTTTCAAAACTTTTCTCTCAGCTAATGTAATTATTTATAAACATATCATACATTTGTACTGGTTTTGTTTTTTACCAATATAAAATTGTATTATATATATTACTTTGTAAAAAAATATTTCCTAAAAATGGACATTCCTTCAAGTCTGTAATTTTTCTATGCATATATCTACATACATTTTTATGATTTTATATAAATAGGATCTATCATACTGAGTTTCTTTTAGGACACTCTTCCCTTCTCTTTCTTTCATTTTCTTTCTGCCTTCTTCTTCTCTCTCTTTTTTTTTCCTCCTTCTTTCTTCCACTTCCATAGCCCTGGTGTAATTGTGTTTCCTTATCAGTTTTTCCCCTTGCACTTAACCTCTGGATCATACAAATGCATACATATACACATTTCCATATATATATTTTTAAATATTTTATTTGATAGAGAGAGATGCAGTGAGAGAGGGAAAACAAGTAGGGGGAATGGGAGAGAGAGAAGCAGGCTTCCCGCCAAGCAGGCAGCCTTATGGGGGGCTTGATCCCAGGACTCTGGGATTACTACCGGTGCTGAAGGCAGATGCTTAATGAATGGGCCACCCACGCATCCCAATTTCCAGAGTTTTATTCATATATTTTACCCATTTAAAAATTCTATTTATTCCTGCAAGTCAATTTGTAGAACACGTTGTATATTGTAGATATAAATTACATAGGACAACAAAAGGAAAAATAAAATAAGATGAAAACAGAGAAGGAGGCAAACCGTAAGAGACTCTCAACTGAAGGAAACTGAGGGTTGCTGGAGGGGAGGTGGTTGGGGGGATGGGGTAACTGGGTGATGGGCATTAAGGAGGGTACAGGATGTGATGAGTATTAGGTGTTATATGCAACCAATGAATCACTAAATTCTACCCCTGAAACTAATAATACAGTTTATGTTATCTAAATTGAATTTAAATAAAAAAATTTTTAAAACTGCATTGGTATTTGAAAACATACTGTTTTTTTATTTCTAAAAAAAGATTTTATTTATTTGAGAGACAGTGAGTATTTGAAAACATACTGGTTTTTTTAAAATAATTTTTTAAAAAAGATTTTATTTATTTGAGAGAGAGACAGTGAGAGAGAGCATAAGTGAGGAGAAGGTCAGAGAGAGAAGCAGACTCCGGTGGAGCTGGAAGCCTGATGCGGAACTCGATCTTGGGACTCCGGGATCATGACCTGAGCCGAAGGCAGTCGTCCAACCAACTGAGCCACCCAGGCATCCCAGAAACATACTGTTTTTCAAATACCAATGCAGTTTTTAAAATTTTTTATTTGAAAACATTGTTTTTAATATTTGGAAACATTTTTATTTGAAACATACTGTTTTTCAAATAAATTACTTTCTTTTTACTTTTCTGTGACAAAATAACATGTAAAGTTTTCTTCTTCTTCTTCTTATTTTATTGTATAAAATAATCCTCAAGCTCATTTGACAGAAGAAACAAATAAGAAAACTGAAAAGTAAGAAGAATGTGGAAGAGGGGGAGTTTTGTTACCAGGTAACTTCATGCTCTGAAACTGCTGTGATGAAATCAATATGGGATTGGCATGGAAATTGAAACCTACATCCCCAGAAAGAATAGAGAACTAGATTCTAGAAGCAGGCCCAAATATTTGTTAATGTAAAATATGACACAAGAAGTATTTCAATTTGTTGGAAAAAGAATGGCATTTTAACATGGTGCTAGCACAACTAGCTTTCATCTGGAAGAAAAGGTTGGGACTCTTTCCCACCACATTAAAAATAAATTCCAGATGGATAAAGCTGCAGTGTAAAAAAGAACAATAAAAATGTAAAAGAAGGGACGCATGGGTGGCTCAGTTGGTTGGACGACTGCCTTCGGCTCAGGTCATGATCCTGGAGTCCCGGGATCGAGTCCCGCATCGGGCTCCCAGCTCCATGGGGAGCCTGCTTCTCTCTCTGACCTTCTCCTCGTTCATGCTCTCTCTCACTGTCTCTCTCTCAAATAAATAAATAAAATCTTTAAAAAAAAAATGTAAAAGAAAATTCAGGATATAACTTTCGCTGTATGCAGGATGCAACCTAGAGGTGTGGGGTGTCTTCTTAGTCAATCCGGAAGCCTCAGATACTACATGAAGAAGGAAGAAGGAACAAGGAAGAACTTTTTCTTCCAGATGAAAGCTAGTTGTGCTAGCACCATGTTAAAATGCCATTCTTTTTCCAAAAAATTGAAATACTTCTTGTGTCATATTTTACATTAACAAATATTTGGGCCTGTTTCTAGAATCTAGTTCTCCATTCTTTCTGGGGATGTAGGTTTCAATTTCCATGCCAATCCCATATCGATTTCATCACAGCAGTTTCAGAGCATGAAGTTACCTGGTAACAAAACCCCCCCTCTTCCACATTCTTCTTACTTTTCAGTTTTCTTATTTGTTTCTTCTGTCAAATGAGCTTAAGGATTTTATACAATCTCCCCCATCGCCAGTTTAGAATTTTAGTTAAAATGGAATTAAATGTATATATTAACTTGAGGAAAACTGACATTTTAACAAGAAATATTCCTTCTGCCAGCAAAACCGACGAACCTATCTAAATGTTAAACTATTGCACATTATCTGACTTAGGCACATTTATAATTATGCTAAATAGAACCACAGAACTTATCTGTGCACTAAAGCCATCTACTGAAGAAATAGCTAGCTTCCTTGATATTATATTACACTTCAGTTGGCTCTATGTAGCCTTTCATTTGTAGTACAAACAACACAGATTATTGTTGGCACTCTTGTGTTTTCATCACCCTACCAGAGTCTAGGTTAGATTTTCAAATACGGATTCCCACTCTGGCTACCTCCCTGAGGTGTAAGGCTCTTGCTGCTCTGGCTGGAGTATCTGTAAATTCAAATAGCATTTTGCATCATTGTAGAGTCCGCCTGCTCCTGATATTCTCTGGCCTAGGCAAAATTCATTTTATTCTCTTGGACTCTAATTTTGTGATACATTTTTCTAAAATTAGTTATTCTCCCTTGGTATTGAACTGGGAGGTCCATAAGTGTACATTGTCTTTGTATTCATTATATGATTACAGTGAGTTGGCTTTTTTTAATGTCATTGATGATTGAATTGCTTAGCTTTGTAATAATTTCATTCCATAATGAGCTAGATAGTTGTACATTAAAGTTCCTTACATGGTTGCCTGAATTAAGGCTGTGTTGATTTAAACTGGAACTCTCCTCCAGCAGAATTAACTCATTTCCCGGAAAAGTTTTTGTCTTTTAATTTAATTAACTGAGTGTTTTTATTTTATTATTTTTAAAATAGGAAATTAATAGTTATATAACTACCCAAGTTGTTCTTTGTCTTAATTTTGTTTCGCCTTGGTTTCTAGATTCAGTATTAACTTTTGTGCTATACTGTAGCAACTACCCTTTAGGTTAGGCTTCTGATCAAAGTATTTTCCTAACTCTCTTCTTATTTATCATCAGCAGGGCTTGCATTATCCGTGTACAATCTGTGCAGCTGCATGGGACCTCAGAAGGGGGCTATTCTTGCTTTAACATCCAGCCTTCAATGTCTAGACTTTCTTAACAATTGGGTCTTTGAACTTAATAATCTGGTCTCTGAACTTACATTTTTAAGTAAGTTCCAGTGGGACAATGGAGCATGTGTGCAAGCAGAGAAGGTAAGGGCATTGTCCACGGCCACTGCTCTTTGCCACTATATTCATACACTGTATTTGCAATGCCCCAGGAGCACAGAATTCTGGTGGACTTAGGATGCCTGGGAGCTCAGCAAAACTCAAAGGTAAAGTACAAGGTAAACATGTTCCATCAAAAACTAAGTGAGCAAGGGCCCTCATTTTCTTTTGACCTAGAACTTGCTTCAAATGCAGAAAGAAAGCAACAGCATTCTAAGAAAGATGAATGACCAAGCAGCTCTATCATAACCTTGGTTAATTCTGTTTTTTCCCTCTATTAACTATCTAATTATGCTTAAAAGGATGACATGAAAGGAAAGAGAAAGATAGGAAAATTTATAGTTCCTTTTCCTTTTAGTTCTTTGTTCATTGGGAAGTGAAGGTGGGGAGTATTGGTACAATGTGCAGGGACCAAGAAGTAAAATGAATAATAAATGGTTTAGGTAGTTTTGTGCAGCATTTTCACTATTGTGGTAAGAATGAAACAGATGTGCATGTGCATGTTCAAGCTATGAAGTATTAGTTGTGTGCTTTTGTGAATTAATTATGTATCTTTGAATTTAAAACTGGCATGTACAATATAAAGATGAATGGTAATATTAATGCTCCTAGTTAAACATTTTTATTTATTTATTTTTTGCCTAGAGCAACATTAACAGAAAGTACAAAACCCTGGCAAGTTGAGAGAGAACACAGAAGAAAAAAAGCTTTATATTTTAGAACCTTATTTATTTTTGAAGATTTTATTTATTTGACAGACAGCGATCACAAGTAGGCAGAGAGGCAGGCAGAGAGAGAGAGGAGGAAGCAGGCTCACTGCTGAGCAGAGAACTTATTATTTTAGAACCTGTAATGTTACTTTTCCCCTAACTTTTGCACATTGGGCTTCACATTTTCACTTTTGCGTGGGACCCTGCAAATTACGTAATTGGTCTTGTTTATGGGTTTTGTGCTTAGGTTTCTTTTAATGTTTTAGCAAATCTCTTTTGGAAGGAGGCAATTTTTAAATAATGAAGGTTCTGAAGTATATACTCACAGCAGATAATTTCCCCACATAGAATGTACTTATATAAATGTAGCATTTTTCCAAGGATATAATAGAAACTAATATGTTAAATTGTGTGTTGAAAGAAGTATTTCTATATTTTTCAAACTACTTTTAATTCGAGTAATACTTTTTTCTTTAGGAGAAAACTAATCTTTGATTAGCTTACTTTCTCAGATTATTCTTTCATAGAATAGCACTCAATCATGTGCTATTGTCCTTTTTTTTTTTTTTAAAGATTTTATTTATTTGACAGAGAGAAATCACAAGTAGGCAGAGAGGCAGGCAGAGAGAGAGGAGAAAGCAGGCTCCCCGCAGAGCAGAGAGCCCGACGCGGGGCTCGATCCCAGAACCCTGGGATCATGACCTGAGCCGAAGGCAGAGGCTTTAACCCACTGAGCCACCCAGGCACCCCTGCTATTGTCCTTTTAAAAATATTCTGATCAGTGATCAATTTTGATTAATCATTTTGCTTACTATGATTGATTGTTATGTATAGTACAACTTTACTGTACAAAATCAATGTCTTTCTGGAAACCTACATTGAAAGAGTATGGGCCTAAATACATTCAAGCTATTTAGGTTTAGTTCAGACAAGGAAAAAAAATATATTAAATTGCAAGAAATTATCTAGAGATAATTGGCAAAAGTAAGCTTGAATTCCACTGATTTTAGCGAAGCTCTATATTTACAGCTGATTTCTTGTGTTTCTTTTCTCTACAACACCCTGCCCATGTGTTTGAATTGTTTTTTTTTTTTTTTTAAGAATTTTATTTATTTACTTGACAGAGAAAGACACAGCGAGAGAAGGAACACAAGCAGGGCAAGTGGGAGAGGGAGAAATAGGCTTCCTGCGAGCAGGGAGCCTGATGCCAGGCTCCATTCCAGGACCCTGGTATCATGACCTAAGCCAAAGGCAGACACTTAAACAACTGAGCCACCCAGGTACCCCCATGTATTTGAATTCTTAAATTTCTGAATTCTCTTCTAATGAACAAAAATCTCTGAATCTTGTTTCTTTGCCCTGGTAGTAACTAGCCATAAGCTAGATGGCAGAATGACACTATCTTTCATACAATGAATTACTGAGGTTCTCCTAAACTAGCATATAATATAATATACAGTAATATAATATAGGAAAAATCCCTATCATTTGATACATTGTGATGAATCATACTCTAAGGACACATGTCCATGCTTTAAACTCCAAACACACATTACTTCTAAGAGAGGATATTATACCTGTGAAAAGATTGTATCCTTGACCATTGACCAATATTTGATATCTTTTTTACAAAAATAATTGTAATTCAGTAATGAATATATTAAACATTAACTTTCTGGGGCTTCAAAGTAACTTTACTTTCTGGTAGATGTTTTATTTGAACAAAATCCTGGAAAAAGTTAAATACCATTTGAATCCTAGAATAAGAGGACTGTAAGGATTATGAACATTCACAACTTCTAAAATGCAGTTAGGTGTATTTATTTAGTCACAGAGAAGGGAAAAGTTGTTTTGAACCTCAGCATTGAGATGGGAAAATTAAAGCCCAAACTAGGTGTGGGATGGGATTCAAATGCTGAAAAAAGTGAGCAGATAGCAATCTGGTGAAGATCTGTGGGACCTCAGGGGATCAGAAGTCTGAGGGACTCAGCCAAAAGAACACGCATTGGAGATGGTGTTGTTTCCCATCTATTTCCTTCCCTGATCTCCACAACAGCTTTTAGTGGTGTATCGATAGGAAAATAAATCCTTTCTGTACTGCAGATGCTGCTTTGACAGTGTAAATGTGAAGTCTTTTAGTACAATTTTTATATTTGTTCCATCAACCCTTGAGGAAATATTTTAAGGCAAAACAATGGTGGGGGGAGTAAGAACTAATAGTAATTCTTAAAGATAAGTCTCAATTAGAACATTCAAAAAACAATAAGGAATAACGTGCCAAAGCAAATAAATGATGTGTAAGATTATTGTGTTTCACCTCCATATGTAAAGTACTTTATGATAAAAAAGATGACTAAAATGAAAAATTCTTGTTTGAAGGGAGTTTTATATTGGGAGGGACTCTGAAGGCAGTTTCATCTAATCACCAATATAGTAAAAGAAAATCCCATAAACACTGCACTGTAGTTAAATCAGAACAGGACAAAACACTTGTTTGCTTTGTGCATTTCGTCAATGAACAAGCACATTGGGTTAGCATGACTAGCAAAAATAAGATAAGTGGAGATGTTGGCTTCATTTACACAAACATAGCCTCATTTATGATGAAAATTAAGTAGGAAACTATCATGCAGTTTGAGTAGTATATTCATCATGTAACTACTAGTAAGAAAATACCCTTCAAAACTGAACACAAGGTCTTTAAAGACCAAGAGTACCCCCAAGAATAAATATATTCCTAAACTTTTGAAAATAATAGAATTATTATGACCAATTATAAAACATCCCCCTTGATGTCCCTGTCAGAATCAGACTGAATTGTCCTGCTCCTAGTATTTATTTCCTAATAAATAAGGAAAGTTTGATTTGCTGGTGAGGAGTCTTGTCATTAGCTGATGAATTTAACAAGACCAGATTAGAAGAAACTTACAGTCAATGATGCAAAAACTCTATTTTTAAAGCTACTCAAATATAACGTATTTTTAGAGATTTTTTTTCTAACTTACCTCTCAAATCATGTTGAGATTTAATGGTCTGTTGTAGCCCTTTTATCATATTATGAAGAGTAGCACATTCTAAAATATGAAAGACATATTTGAAAATTGTTTTTATTTTAGAACTACTGTCACAAAGTTAAAAGGCTTCAAATACTTAATTGACAATTATGAGATCTTAAGGCAACTAGCAATCTCAAAGTAGATAATTTAAAGATAACTTAATAAGTACTTTTTAATCACCCTTTAAGTCAAGTGCATCCTGGGATTTGGTTATGAGTTTTCTACCTACAATAAATTCAGCATAGGAGGGATCCCTCACTCCATATGCTTTAAAAATATTTGCCTTAGAAGGAAGGAACACTTCTGGGGCCTTCACTGAAAGCTTTTACACCCTGTCATGTGAATATAAGTTTTCAATATACTCTTGGTTATAACTAGCAATAGATAAGCCTTTAATGGGTAGCAACAGAGCTGGAAACCTCTCTAAGTCAAGCAGTCCACTTGGCTGTAAGCCCCAGGATATCAGGGACTATTTTCCGTTCTGTTCACATTTCTTCCTAGTATTTAGAGTAGCTGTGGTCCATAGCAGACACTCCATAAATATTTGCTGAGTGATTGACAGACAGGCAATACTATAGTAAACTGAAGCAAGAAAAGGTTGGTAAAGCTCTAGTCTGAAAATAACACATTATATTGCTATTTTAAGTGCTTTGCAAATATTGAATAAGTTAGCCCTCCTAACCTTGAGGGGTAGGTCCTAATATTTGTTTCACTTTACTTCTGAGGAAACGGACATGCAGAAGTTTAGTAAATTGCCCAAGGTCACACTTATAATTAGTTAAGTAGTAGAGCTACAACTTGAACCCCAGCAGTCAGGCAGTAAAGACTCGAACTTACAAAGACCACCAGCCCAGGAGCACTCTAGAAGAGTGCTGAAAATATGAATTGGTTAGAGGCCCTGGAAAGAGGGCAGGAACAGAATCAGAGAAAGATTCTTTCTGATAGTAATTTCTACTGAATTTTTACTGAAGCTTCGGGAGCGCAGGTTGCACTAGTTTAAGTTTACAATTATACTAGCTAAATACATAGTGATGAAAAGTTCACAAGAGTAAATTAATATCTTTAAAATATCTTTAATATCTTTAAGCTTCAGTTTACTAGTTGAAGGACAATTTTCCTTTTTTTTTCTTTTAAAGTAGGACAATTTCAACCGAATGTGCTTGGCTTAACAGCTAATAAATATTAGTCTTATTCTCTTTCACTCAGTTTTAGAGGCCGAAGATGGACATTCAGCCAGTATGCACTCATATGACATTCTGACTGACATTCTAGTTTTGTCTGTTTTGATAGTTAAAACAGACAATAGGCATCTGTTTTGATAGTTAAATATTAAATAATGTATTTGTATCTAATAATAAAAAGTTATCTAGTATAAAAATACCAGTTATTGAATGTTCACTCTGTCAGGCATTACACTAAGTACATTATAAACATTATCCCAATTAGTTTTCAAAATGCTTCTGAGAGGCTGGTATTATTAGCCTGATTTTATAAAGAGGGGGGCAGTCACCCATAGAAGTTTGGTTACTTGCCCAGGATTCCAGAGTTAGTAATTGGAAAGGATGGACTTGAACATAGGTTTTCCCCATTTTAAATCCTGCTGTTAATCTGCTTTTCACTACTTCCTTAGGAATTATAGGATATGCTGATGAAACCATGAAACTTGGAGTCTGAGCGACAAGAATAGAGTTTCCTCTTTTTCACTCTCTAGCTATGACACGCTGGACAATCTACTTAACCTGTTTGATCTTTACATTCTCTATCTGTAAAATAAAACTATGGATAATACCCTTCCTCCCTCACATATAAGACTAGTCTCATATATATGATGGTTCTGACAACCAAATGAGAATACGATACTTTCTGAATTTATTCACAAACATTCAACACTGTTATTGTTTTTATTTGTCTCCTCTGTCTCTCAGGAATTTGTATATACCTCCTTTCCTTTGCTCATTTCATTTTAGTTGATTGTGGCTTCTTTCACTAGACGATGAATTCTTTCAGGTAAAGATCATTTCTTATTAATTTTGATATTTCCGTCATCTAACATGGTGACTATTTCATAGGTGTTCAATAGTATTTTTATTTATTGACTGAAGGAAAGAACCACTACCGTGAGGGGAGAATGAAAAACTTTGCCTTTCATTTAGAGGTCGGCACCGAGTCTCTATGTACTTTTTTCAACTAATCAAAGTGTTTTGTAGAGTTAAAATCTTTATGTAGATATAAGGTTCTACTACTGTGGTTTTTCACTCCTCCATGCATACCCTCTACCATCCCTACCACCTACTCAAAGTTCCTACCATTCCCCCCCACTTTTTCCCCCCTCATTTGGTATTCCCTAGTAACAGAATGATGGTTAATTCACATTTGACATAGCCTACTTCATATGTTGCTATGTTAGCTGCTACGATTAGAAAATTAAGGGGGTGCCTGGCTGGCTCAGTCAGTGAAGCATGTGACTCTTGGTCTCAGGGTTCTAAGTTGTGAGCCCCACCATGAATGTAGTGATTACTTAGTATCTTAAAAAAAAATTAAGGAGGCATAGATTCTGCCATCATTTCTCTTTTTTCCTTCTAGAGGAAGTAATCCAGCAATTCATGAAATACGGTGGCTGAAGCTATCTCAGTACAGTTGACCCTTGGGTAACATGGGGCTTAGAGCAGCTGACTCTTGTGCAGTTGAAAATCTGAGTGCAACTTTTGACTCTTCAAAAACTTAACTACTGGGGCACCTGGCTGTCTCAGTTTTTAGAGCATGTGATCTTGATCTCAGGGTTGTGAGTTCAAGCCCCACTTTGGATGTAGAGTTTACTTTAAAAAAAAAAGTTTGGGGCACCTGGGTGGCTCAGTCAGTTGGGCATATATGCCTTCAGCTCAGGTAATGATCCCACGGTCCTAGGACCTGAGTCCCACACTGGGCTTCTCGCTTTGCCTCTCTTCCTCTGTCTCTCGTGAATAAATACATAAAATCTTAAAAAAAATAAAGTTTGGAATCTTTACTAATAGCCAACTGTTGACTAAATCCTTACTGATAACACAAAATATGTGTTAATTGATTTTATGCTATGTATTATAGCCTATATTCTTACAAAAAAGTAAGCTAGGGAAAAGAAAATTATCAGAAAAATCACAAGGAAAATACCTTTACAGTATTGCACTGTACTTATGAATAAGCATGTGCATATAAGTAGATTCATGTAGTTCAAACCTGTGTTTTTCAAAGGCCAACTATAATCAGCAAATTGGAAACAGAACCCTGGAACTGAAACTCTCGATTTTTTTAAATGTGTATTTTCAAAATATGAACACAAGGTGGCTCTCTTGACACTTTTTCCCCCCAAAGGAAATTGGTTCAATAAAAACTGTTTATAAGGTAGAATACCTTATACGTTATTTTAAAATTTTTAAAAGATTTTATTTATTTATTTTACAGACAGGGATCACAAGTAGGCAGAGAGGCAGGCAGAGAGAAAGGGGGAAGCAGGCTCCCTGCTGAGCAGAGAGCCGGATGCGGGGCTCATCCCAGGACCCCAGGACCATGACCTGAGCTGAAGACAGAGACTTTAACCCACTGAGCCACCCAGGCGCCCCACCATTCATTATTTTAGAATAGTGGCTTTTAACAAACATTTAACAAACATTTTTAACAAAAATTTTTTTGCAAATATTTACCCACATCATTTCTGTTGGATTTTATAATGAATACTGTCCTATTCTTAAAAATTAGCATTCAGGGGCACCTGGGTGGCTCAGTGGGTTAGGCCTCTGCTTTCGGCTCAGGTCATGATCTCAGGATCCTGGGATCAAGCCCTGAATGGGGCTCTCTGCTCAGCGGGCAGCCTGCTTCCCCTCCTTCTCTCTCTGCCTGCCTCTCTGCCTACTTGTGATCTCTCTCTCTCTCTGTCAAATAAATAAATAAAATATTTTTTAAAAATTAGCATTCAGAATATTAACCTAGTTCTTAATTATACTATTGTATAATTTAGTAAACACATATTTATTTTGAGCTCAAATTTAGGCTCTGCCGTTAACTAGCAATTTGAACATTACCTATTTCACAAAGCACTTGGAAATGTTGAATACAATTATGTATGAAAAGGTTTTTTTGGCACTTAGCTCTCAATACTAATTATTATCTTGAACTGGTGGAAATTATCTGGTATCAAATGCAGAAAATACAATATGATGGTCTCGTTCTTTATTGTTGAAATCTAATCATATATGTAGTTTTTTCTCTCTTAGTGAACTAGTACACACTTGGCTCTGTAATCTGTTATTCTCACTAGTTCTTTTACTTCTCTGTATTATCCAGTGTAAAGGCCATCAGATTGAGAATAAGTAGAACTGAATTTTTAAAAGGTATTTAATTATTTTTTTCAAATAATAAATACACATGAAACACAGTAATATAGTGAAAAATGATTCTCTCTCCAATCTCTGGCCCCAGGCTAATCAGTCTCCCTTCCCCCAAAGCAAGCACTGTTACCAGGGTGCTGCAGCTTACCATTCTAGAGATACACAGTTGTGTAAGGCAGAGGATGTTTTGTGTGTACAAAGATATTTTCATAAAAATGATAGCATGCTGTGGTGAACATTGTTATTTCCATTTACTGTATCTTGGAGATTATTCTATATCATATGGAGCTACTTTATTCTTATCAGCTGCTTAGTATTTCAAATAAATGTGCCATAATTTATTTAATCAGATGACTGTCCCATTTGGAGAGGACTTCTCTGCACTAAAAAACAAATACAAAAGCCCCACAAAAACCCATATTCTCTTCTATTTTTTTTTTCCCTGTGGTTTCATTTTTCCCCCCGCTTTTTTTAGTATGGTTTTCTACTAAATATATATCCTGAAAAATCAGGAAGGTATTATAGAGAATTGCCAAATATCCTATGCCCAGTTTCTCCTACAAACATCTGACATTAGTACGGTATGTTTTTTAATAATTAATGAACCAATGTTGATATATTAAGTCAAATATATGTTTTATTCAGGCTTTCTTAGTTTTTAACTTATGTTCTTTTTCTATTCCAGAATCCCATTCATGGTACCACAGGACATAAATTCATCATGTCTGTTTGGGTCCTCTTGGGTGTGATAGTTTCTCAGAGTTTTCTTGTTTTTGGTAATCTTTGCAGTTTTGAACTGCGCAACCAGATGAAATTGAGGGAATTCAGGCTCTCTTGACTTCTCCAGATGCCCTGAACTGGTTGCACAGGGAAGCCAAGCACTATAAGGCCTTAGGGCTGCCGGTGCAGCTAAAACTCGTTTATCTGTGTGTAGTCCCAGACCACTGTGCCACAAAGCAAGGCGACATTCTCAAAGAGCGGCACCTTGTCCTGCAGAGAACCCAGGCTCTCAGGCTCCTGGGTGGGCAAAGAAGGATAGACCAAGAGCAGGGCCACGGCAGGGAGGGTAGCTGGCTGTTGGAAGCTTAGAGGTACACGTGGCCTGGCTGTCCCAAAAGTAAAGGGAGAGCTTTGGACTAGAACAGCTCATTTTGGGCCCTAAAATTTTTGACCCATCTGAAGTTTCTTTTGGTGTAATTGTAAGGCAGGAATTCAACTGTTATTTTTATCCTTGGTTTTGAGCCTTGGATTTGCCATTTCTTAGTTTTGTGGCCTCAGATAGATTAACCTCTTTCATTCGGTGTTTCTTCATTACCGAGGTGGCTGGGGTAGTACCAATCCCATCCATCAGGGCTACAGTAAGGATAAAATGAAATGATAGCCCAGAAAGCTCTATGTGAATTTAAAATATTTTACAAATATATGGTATAATATTAATCACTGTTTTCCAAAAAATACTCATTAGAATTAGCCTTTCTTTAGGCAGCAAAGAACTAACCTTCTTTAATTGAGACCTCCTTTGTTTGCATTACTTTTAACAAACAGTTAGCTTTTTCCAACTGTATATCCAGTATATTATTCTTTCCACTGGTTTCTATCATTTTCTGTAGAAGAAATAACATATTATTACCAGAGCAATGCTGCTATTTTATTTATTTTTTTTACCTAATGACATGAAGACTAATGAAAATACAAACCATTTAATACCTAAAAGTCTAATAATTAAGTCTGGCATATATTTTATGCAAGTCAACTTCCTAATTTATTTTTAATTTTAAAAGTAACATGGGAAAAAATTAAAACAGACTAACAGTTATAAAGAGTTATGAAAATCAGTAGGACTTAACTTGAATCCCCTTATTTCCAATTATTTAATCCACAGTCCTCTGGTTCACAATTCCTTACATATATTTCCAAAATACTTTATGACCACAACTCTAGGAAAGGATCATATTATACTCTATTCTGCACCTGGGTGTTCCACTTAGAACAGTTATCTTGAAGATGATGTCATATAAGCACATAAAGGTCTCCTTCATTCTTTTTAAGAGCTTCATTGAGTTTTGTTTATGAGTATACTGTAATTTGTGTTGTTTCCACTTTTTTTTTTGCTACTATAAACAATGAATAAACATCTTTTTGGTATCTTTATGCATCGTGTAATAGCTGCCATATACCCTTGGAAGAGCTTCAAAAATCATCAATTCATTTTATCTATATCTCTACCCACTTTCCTATTCTCTCTGCTTCTCAGTTTATCACAAAGCAACTCCCTGAGATTGTTATTTCACCAATAAATCTAATCATCTACATGTATCTCTAAGAGATAAAATTCTTAATACAATCACAATACCACTCACATGAAATCGATATTTTTTATTTAAAATATTTAAGGATAGGATAGATATTTCTGAATAATCTCTAAAAACTTTGCATCAATTCCTTTGCCACCAACAATGCCTCTTATTTCTTTCTCTATTCTCTCTTATTTTGGAAAGAGTCACTTGGTTAAGAAAATTCAAGTTTAGCATTTTAAAAAAGTTCCTAATGTTACCTCAAAATACCCAACATCATGATTATATATTTTATTATGGTCATACAACACTGTGCAGAGGAATAGAAGGAACAGAGAAGAATGGTAAGAGAGAAAATAGAGGTAGATATTATTCCTCTTCCCACCTTTGCTTCACAAACTCACTCCTCAAATCTTTCACTTATCTACCTACATCTTTTATTTTTTTTTTTAAAGATTTCATTTATTTATTTGACAGACAGATCAGACAGCGTAGGCAGAGAGGCAGGCGGAGAGAGAGAGGAGGAAGCAGGCTCCCTGATGAGCAGGGAGCCCCATGCAGCTCCATCCCAGGACCCTGAGATCATGACCTGAGCCAAAGGCAGAGGCCCAACCCACTGAGTCCCCAGGCATCCCTCAGATGGGTCCATTTTTAGGCAAAAGAGAAGGAAAAAGGATCAGATTAGGAAAAAGTTAAAAAAAAAAAAAAAAAGAATGAGTCATAATGGCAATACATTGAGGATTGAGTCTATTTCAATTCTTACTAAAACATTCCTGGGTTCATGGACATTTTGAACATTTAAGTATATATTTCCCCTTTAACTGTAGCCAAAGTATATCAACTGCTTCCTTGTCCCAAGAACATTTTGATGTATTAGTATAAATGATTCAAAACCAAATATATTTTAAATATGGATTTTAAAAATTAGAGAGAAGGGACTTAGCAGAATATATTTCCACTCTCTTTTTTGGTACATTTTTCTTTTTTCCCCAACTCCTTCCACTGGCAAAATCTGTTTCACTTTTTCCTTTTATACTACAACTGTTTTATATCTTTACATACCTTTTCTATCTGTGAGAAGTCATCTATAAGTTTGTCAAGATTCACACTGCTAATCTTTTTCACACATTCTTCGCTGCTTTCACTCATGTCTAAACTAGTGAAAAGTAAATAAGATGAAAAATAGATGAAATAAACAAAAGCTAAAGCATTATAATAATGGTAATAACTCAAATACTGAAGTTTCTGTATTTCACCCATGGAACACCTACTTGAGCTCCACTGCACTCAGAAATTTTTTCTTATACTCATTATTAATAACAGTCAAATGCATTTAGTCTTCCCCACTCCTCTCCACTTGACTTTCCCAGTCAAGTTTTCTCTAAGTAAATCTAAAACTAGTGCAATGTTATGTGTATATGTAGAAGTTATTTGTTCCTATTACACAAAAAACTGCCTCTGTTCAACTCATCTGGCCATCAGTATGACAGGACTTAAAATCTGGTGTATTATTAAATCTGATGTGCGACTTTTAAATATAGGTATTCTTATTTTAAGACATTTATAATATTTGTTAACTATCATGACACAAATATTTTTTGCTGTATTTCCTGGTAATACCAAATTATGTATGCTCCTGTCCCCAAAATTCCTCTGGGTAGAACCAAACTGTTTAAATGAAGAATGTGTTTTAATTCTATGGAACTAATCATAAGAAATTCGACAGAATTCCAGAGGTAAACTTATCCAGTCAGGATGAAGAAACGGACTTTTGCAAAACTGCCAACATTTACATTTGGGGGGAGGAGAGTGTCTAGAAGAATTAGGATTAATACAGTCTAAAAAAGTATGGGACACTTGTCTTTAGGCTTTTCACAAGCAAACTGGAAGGAGAAACTACAAATTTGAAATGTAGTCGTTCTAGACGGAGGAAAGAGCATGTGCCAGTGCTTGGTGTGTGAAAGTGGCAGCAGCAGCTAGTCCAAAGTAAAAGGTAAGTAAATTCCTAAAGTAATTACCTACAGTAATTTTAGGGGTCATATTCTTGTTTAAAATGAGGTCCCTCAAAACAGGCGTTGCTCTAAAATTTGTTACATCGCAAAGAAATCCTATTTCCTTTCTCTTTTTGATATTATATGTCATTAACAACTATTAGTGGTGGGACGCCTGGGTGGCTCAGTTGGTTGGACGGCTGCCTTCGGCTCAGGGCGTGATCCTGGAGTCCCGGGATCGAGTCCCACATCGGGCTCCCAGCTCCATGGGGAGTCTGCTTCGCTCTCTGACCTTCTCCTCGCTCATGCTCTCTCTCACTGTCTCTCTCTCTCAAATAAATAAATAAAGTCTTTAAAAAAAAAAAAACTATTAGTGGTTTTTAAGGGAGAGAATTTTAGCTATATATTTTCAGTTTATTAAATTATTATCCTTCATCACATTTTCAAGTAAAACTACAAAATCCCTTCGGAAGCTACAACGTGGTCTTTAAAGCAGAGGAATAATTGTAATAGCATCCCATAAATCCAGCAAAATTCTTTTTGGGGTAAAATTTAAAAATCACTATTTGATAAACTGTTATTCTTTAACAGAACTACAGGATAATTTGAAGTAATTAATGCAAAATTTTCCCTCCCATCTTTTTTTTTTTTTCTTTTTGGTTCCTAACATTTTAAATAAAAAAGGTTTTTACTTCGGTTCTGTCTCAGATCCCAGTTCTTGAATTAAACTCATTTTAATTTCAGCTTGATTATCTCCCAACTCCTCCGCTCTGATGCGACTCTTGGAGTGTTTTTCTTTATAAAACCATCGCCCATATTCATGCTCTTCCTCGTGGGGGTTTGTCACACGGGCTGAAAAGCCACCGGGTGCATTTCGGGTGCATTTCGAGGTGTCTTCAGAGCCTCCCCCCCCCCTCCAATTTCCTCGACCTTTCTCTGCAGTGGATGCGGCCTTCTTGCCCCTGAAACGAGGTGACAAGCTGGTGATTCCGTGCCCGTCACATTCTTTGGTGAGAAGTAGAGACTGACTTGTGAGCTCCGCGGCCCAGCGTCAAACATCCCCTCAGGTGGGTGACAGCCCCACTTTCTGCCCCGCCCTCCACCCCACCCCCCTGCCGACTAGCGTGGGGCCTCCCGGTCCCCCTTCCCTCACGGGGCTCTGAGGGGCCTGTGCTCCGCCCAGAGGACGGGCTCCGAACCTCCTCTTCTCCCCGCCCCGCAGCCCTCCTTGAATTCGTTCAGTCGCAGCCCGGGGCGCCGCTCCCTCCACCCGCGTCCCGGGGGCCAGAGGAGCCCAGCTCGACGGCGGGCTGCGTACCTCCGGGCCGCGGAGAGTCGCTGGGTCAAAACGCTGCCCGGGGCTGGGAGACTGTGAGGGGGTTGGAGAAAAGAATTTCCGAGGGAAACGTGGGAATTTCGAACCCACCGACCAAAAGCCTGGAGCGTACTTGCCTCGGCTCACAGGTCCCCCAAGTTTCCCACGCCTCCTCCTCCTCCTCCGCGTGCAGGTCCGCCCCGCACGGCTGTCCCCTCCCCGGAAGTCCGTTCCCGCAGCAACGGGCCCGCCCCCTCCTGGCCCCACCTGCGCCTCCACCCGCGTTCCACCTCCTCTCCGGGCTTGCCTCCTTGGTCCTCGCTCGCCTCAAGCATCTGGCGCGTGCCGCTAAGTTGTTTCCTCTAGTTTCTAGGACAGGACTCGACACCCAGTGGCTGCCAGATCCATAATTATTTCGCCATCAAAGAATAAATCACATTGGCTTTAAGTTGACCAGTGAGTCAGCGCTGTTGAATCAATAAATAATAAACTATATTTATTCGAGAAAACTTACAAAATAGGCTTATGAGGTACCCGAGGCTGTGCTAGGTGATGGAGATGCGGTCCAGGGTTGGCGATGGATCTGCTCTCCCACCTGCAAAGCTTTATCTTGGTAAATTAATGGTTAGGGGCATAGACTCTGTGTGGATTCCAGCCCCAAACTCTTGTTTATCAGCCGGGTGATCCTGGGCCAGTTTTTAAGTATACCTGCCTCCAATCCGTAAAATAGACATTAAATAATAATGCCTACCTCCTGGGGCTGTTGCAGCAATTAAAGGAAAGGATGCATTTTAAAAGAGCTTAATGCAGTTCTTGGCATAAAGTAAGTATTCAAAATTAATTAGTATAATCTAAAAATTTTGGTCAAAAGCAGTTTGAAATGGTATCCACTGCCAACTTTGCCCCCTCCCCCCTTTTTTAAGATTTTATTTATTTATCTGACAGAGAGCGAGTGAGCCCAGGCTGGGGGAGTGGCAGAGGGAAAAGCAGGCTCCACACTGAGCGGGGAGCCCAATGTGGGGGCTCCATCCCAGGATTGTGAGATCATGACCTGAGCTGAAGGCAGATGCTTAACCAACTGGGCCACCCAGGTGCCCCCCTATCTACTTTTTTTTTTAGTAGGAAATGAGAGATAGGTTTTCACTAAGTTCATTTTCTATGAAAACCAAAATTTGGCAAGCAGATACATGTAGACTATAATAGGATAATCCATACTTCCTTCGTTATCTGAAAAGCAGTATAGCATGGTGGCAAGAGAACTAGGTCAAAGGAGGAAATGGGAGATGGAGTCCTCTCTCTGTAGTTAGTAATCTGGGAAGGTTGATTCATCTTAGCAATCACCTTCTTCCCTTTAATTTTAAAATAAGAGCAGTGGACTAAATAACAAAGCTAAAATTTTAGGATTTAAAACTGTTAATGATAAAACATTGCTCATCAAAATGTTTTTTAAAATGTCATTTTCTCGTGTTTTTTAGCTCATTAATTGCACATAAAATATATATTATTTATATGTATGTTATCTATTCATATATGTGTTTATATATATATATGTTAAATTTTTTTTTTTAACTTCTGACTACTCGGTAAGCTTTCCTTGATATTAGCAACACAGACATATTAAAAGTGGCCTTTTCAATTGTTGGTTCTATCCAATTAGAAGATTTAAATGTTCCATGTAACCCATATCATAATGCTTTTTGAAACAAGCCCACTTTAAGGCCCATCTAAAATGCTACCTTTTCCATAAGGCATTCACTGATCATAGCAGCTGTGACCTACCTTTCCTTGCTCTGTGTTCCTATTACACTTTGGACCATGCTGGCCTTATTGTGGCTTTTATTAGGATCGTCTGAATTGCTATCTTTCCTGCTGTTTGGTCAGCTCCTTGGGGGAAGAAACTTTATTTTACATATATATGTATATATATTTCTCCATAGTGTCTAGCATAGTCATAGTAAGTAGAAATGAACACACTAGAAGTCAGAAAAATTTAACTTGATTTTTCTAGTTTGAAATGAGTCATAAGCTTCTCTTCTAGTTTATAGATACTAGCTTTTTCCTACAGTCTAGTGAGTCCAAAATAGGTCTGTCATTGAGAAACTATATGAGCTTCCCCTGATTTCATTTTGAAAAGGGAATGCCTTTCACAGTTGTATTCACAGTTTTATTTATCAAGTATCATCCAACTGAGAAACAGAAAGGATTCTTTGAGTATTTGCTCAAAAACTGACTGGAAAACCCAAGAGGAATAAATTACATTATTGTGCCATACTAACAAAGGGAGTATAAAGAAAGCAATGTTTGAATCCATTTTAAAAAAAGCCTTGATTTAGAAAATCAACATGAACACGAACCTACCCAATTGTAAAAAAAACAAAATAAAACAAAACCTGAGGCTACTTATTAATTCATATGAGGTTCTTAAGATGAGTGACACATTGATTTTTTTTGTTGTTACGAACAGCTTTATTATTTTATTCAAAAATATTTGTTAAGTACTCGCTAGGTACCAGTTATGGAGGGTTTAGGCACTATGGAGAGAAAGACAAGTAAGAGACTCTAATTTGGACCTTAGGGCTCTTAGGATAGCCTTCTTAAGACCATGAACACTTAACCATCTAGTTAGTCAAGAAATACTTTTGGGACCAAACCTGTACTGGCATCTGGGAGAAAAGGAATAAACAAATCAAGTGTGGTCCCTGACCCCAGAGGGCTTACAGTTTTGAGAGAAAAATAGATAATAACAATAAAAAAAAAACTGTAATAAGAGCAAAGAAAGAAACACAAATCCAGGATACGGACTTAAAAAGTGCATGGGAATTGCTTTAGATATGGTGGTTAAGGGAAGTCTTGAGCAGATGAGATGAAAATGAGATGTGTAGGGTACATCAAAGAGTTAGCTGTGGACAACAGACCAATGCCAAGGATGCCTTTCTCACCTTCTTGCTCTCTTGACACACTGCTCCCTGCTCTCATTTCTTTTCTTCTTTTTTTTTTTTTTAGAGATTTTATTTGTTTATTTGACAGACAGATGACAAGTAGGCAGAGAGGCAGGCAGAGAGAGAGGAGGAAGCAGGCCTCCCGCTGAGCAGTCCGATGCGGGGCTCGATTCTAGGACCCTGAGATCATGACCTGAGCTGAAGGCAGAGGCTTTAACCCACTGAGCCACCCAGGTGCCCCTCTGCTCTCATTTCTTTACCAGATTCCTATTTTTCAGTGTCTACTTCTGAACTATATGGTCTCAGCTTCAACTGGCCGTGGTGGGGGGTTGGTGGGGGCTGCCTGGCTGCAGCCCCACTCCTAGTCATTAGGTGAAAGCCGTCCATTGCACCAGCTCTAGGACCCTGTGCAACTATGTTATTTGGACTCACCCTCTTCCATCTCTTTATGGAGAGAGGAATGGGGACATGATTGCAGGTTAAAGTCTAAACCATCTAGAGTTATTTTTTGTTTTTTTTCCTCACTAGAGATAATCTGCCTTGATAGAAGGAAGTCATTTTTTCCATTTCTTTCCCGGGGTCTTTAGCCATCTCCCTCCCTGAGTTGTGCTTCTGGTTTACACAGTTGATGTTTTCAGACTGTTTGGGAAGGTTCTCTCTCTCTCTTGCTATCTTTTGGTTTTGTTTGCTTATAAGTAGTAGATTCCCTCTTCCACTAATTTTCTGCAAAATTTTATTACATATTCTTGATGCAGTTCAGGCGGAGTTCGACATTTTTAGCCGGAGCTTTTGAACTTCACTTTCAAATTGAGAAAGTGAAAAGCCACTTCTTTGCTTGTAAGTTCTCTGTCCCATGTCCTTGTCCTCAGCCCTTTTATCCTGACCCCAAATTTGCAGTTACTCTCTTAACCTGATCCCATCTCCTTAGGGACCATCTCTTAGGAACTCTCAGATTCCACCCCAAGTAAATTATTAAAAGATTCCTTCAAATCACACATTTGTCTGGAAGAGGAGTTCTGGGTGGTTTTCTTCATTTTGATACATTCCCTAATAGATTAGCACTCAAACACTGCCCCAGGTGGCTTTCTCTTAACTTGGCCATGCTAGAGTGGTCCAGGCAAACCCATCCTCCACCTTCAGCAATGTTCCTTGGAAATTTCATTGTCTTCATCCCTTCTCTGCCCACTTCTTAATGTTCATTTTCCCTGATCCATTTTTCTTATTCTTACTTTCCACTAATCTCTCTTAGTGGCATCTAGATCTCCCATGGCCACTATTTACAAGGCACTATCTACAAGGGAATTGGTTCTTGTCTTTTTGATTTTTAGGGCACCATTGGTTTGTAACCATCTAGGGTGCTTCCCTGTTATAATCGGAAACCTGCTACCCCCTACTCCGAGGGACCTAGGGAGAGACCAAAGAAAGAGGCAAGCCATTCCAGCTTGGTTGGTGGCCGTTTGAATAAACAAAGGGAACTTACGAAGTTTGTCTTCAGGGGCAGCGAGATGATGGACCACCGAATTCACCCGCTGAACCTTAGAAGTCTGCATAGAGACCATAACTAGTTTCAGTCATGTATACCATGCAGGTGTTCTCAACACCACATCATTAGCTCAAGGCTGTGTCCTCAAGGTTATGCAGCCTCTAGAAGTGGGAAAGGCAAGTCGACCCACTGCTCAAGGACAGCAGAGGGGGTGAAGAACCCCTGAATACCCAGTCCCAGCTCATGGGCCAGTCTGCAGTCACATCTTTTCCATGATTATCCCCAACAGGCACTTTGCATCTCATGATCAGGTTAAGAGAGGCTTTCAGCTTGATGGAGATTGAAGGGATGTAAATTCTAGTAATATGTATTATACATTCAAATACAAATCTCCTATTTTACCTTAAATTAGTTCATGACTCTATTTTGCCCCTGAATTGAAGACTGGGAATTAAGCTCTATACATTTTCCTGTATCTAGAAATGTGGGAACAACTTTGATGAAGCTGTTTGTAGCCTTTATTGGAAAAATGGGCCTAGCCATCTTCTCCGAGATTGTGTTCAACCTTCACTAATGGAATTTACCTTTTCATAAAGAACTTGTTCTGCTCAATGGGAGAATATCTTCATGACGTAGGTTCCTTCTCAGGCTGCTCGTGGATGCCCGGAGCTCGTGTCCAGCAGAGTCAGCAGGTGTTCACTTCATCTAGGGGCTTTTTCTACTACCCACCGCCTTTTCCATCATGAGGAACTATTTCTTTACTTCTTTCCATAGTTAGAAGGTATAGAGGGAAGTCTCAGGACTCTTCTCACTCCACAGTAACGTTTGTGGGTGGTGAGGGTGGAAAGAGGAGCCCTCAGTCACCTGCCTGTGTTATTCTCTTGAATAACCTGCCTGTGTTATTCTCTCACCTTTTAAAGTTTGTGATCTAGGGTTACGGCTTTTCTCTTATCTGGGTCTTGTTGTTGTTGAACTTGGTCATTGGTTTCACCTAGGATTTGTTCGTCTTGCTGGGTTATGGGATGGTGGGATTCTGTGATTTGTTTCTTATCTCGCATCTTTACCAAGAAGCATCAATAGCGATTTAATTGTACATCGATTATATATGCAGTTTGAAGAGATTTAAGGAGACCAATATGCTTGAGTATCATTTGCAACTCCTACGAAGCATTTTATCCACTGGCTTCATACGTGTTGCCAAATTCTCAGATTTCTTAGTGTCACCGTCTCCTCTGCTTCATGGCATGTGTTACGAAGACTTCATGTCCTTTTCTTAATTGATATCGCTGCAAAAAAGGCAATTTCCAGTTCCATTTAAGTCGATCTAGTAATCCCTACAGAGTTTATGTTTGAATTTTAAAGAGGGACTCTAAAGCCATAAGCCCTCCCTTCAACACCTTCATCGGCTGGTCTGGAGCCCACTGGGTGATTGCTGCTTGCAACCAGGTCTCCAACAGGAGCAGTCTTATTTGCCAAAGTAAGTTAACCCTCTCAAAGACTTGTTCTGTGACAAGACAACAAGGGGAAATAAAATAATGCCGAGAGTCAACACGACTAATTTCATCATCAGGAACCTGAGCTACCACAGAAACCTAAGATACCATGGCTTCACAGACTCAGCTGAAGGGTTAAGCACCTCATAGCTGTTGGGCTGAAGGCACTAACATTTCCACCTGGGTCTTTAGGCCAAACACTCTAAACCAGCTCCCAACAATGAAGTTGATTCCATCACAGCTGTTACAGATTAGAAAATATTGCCCCAAACAGGGAGAAGAATGGGAAAATAAGCACACAGGAAAGAAATGGAGATAATTCAAGGCCACCTGGATCCCCTTGCTTACTGAAGGAATGGAGACAAATCAGCTGCCTAGGGTTAGCAAGTGGTAAAATGAAATGGACTCTGCCAGGATATCTTCTAACCAATTTCAGAGGGAAATGGGGTTGAAAGGTTTTCTGACTGGACCTGGATTTAAAAAAAATAAAGTTGAAGAAAAGTCACCACATCTTTCCATAGGAAAGGCTAAATGTGGCTAAAAATGCCAGGCTTTAAATCTTTTGACCACAACAGGCTACATAATTTGTGGTGCCTTGTGCAAAAGGAAAATGTGGGCCCCTGTTTAAAAAAAAGAAAAAAAAGAATTTCAGAACAGAATAGCAGAGCCTTAAATCAGGAATAGGCCCTTCTCTACATGGGGCCCGGCCCTGTGCTACGGCACAGAGCATATACCCATAAAGCTGGTCCTGCCTCGTCTCCTGCACTGTCATCCCACAGCTTTGTACTTTTTTTTCTAACTCCCCTGTTTGTTTTGCTTGGAGGCTTAAGAATTAGTCTGTGCTCTGAGGAGGCTTGAGATGCCAAGAAGGAGGGGATACAGCGCCCCCTGTAGACACCTTTGGAGCATTGCATAACCTCCTGAGAGGAATGCGGGCATTGGGTTCCCTCTTGAGCTTTATCACCAACAGTCACTTTTTTATAGCCATGAACCAGTGCAAACAATTCTTTAAAATGAGCTCAGAAACTATTGTGTCAGCGAGCTCTTCAGAATGATACAGGTGAATCTGGCTGTTCCAAAAATTTCTTTGTTACGATCAGGGGAGGGAGCCTTGCTCTTTCTGTTGGTCAGATTTGATGGCATTATGCCCATAGAGGATACAAGGGGAGGTGAGACCACTAAGTCATTTCATGAAAAACAGCCTACACAGACTATCAAAATCTTCAGACCAGAGTTAAAGCTCAGCGTCTTGATTAAGGATTGTCTAGGTCGAGACAGGAGTTAGAAGTGCCTAGCGGGAAACTTTACCGCAGGCTGGGGCCACAGGACCCCTTTGCGATGGGCCCCCAAGCTAAGGAGGATAAACTTTACCTTGATGGCAGGGGGAGGTCAGCAACATGTTACAACTAAAGGATTGGCAGGACCCCATTTATATTTTAGAAAGATAGTGAGACCACAGGTTATGGAAGAGAAGTTTGGGAAATCAGACAACAAAAGTCTGAACGTTTAAAAGAGAAAATTCAAAATTCAAGGAGTATGGAGAGGTTAAATCTTGGTAAAGGAATGGGTGTTTGGAGTTCAGAGAGTGGATATTTAGGGCTTAGATATGGTGTAACTTTTAGGTCTTCATAAGTGCTGACTCCATTATTTGATATGGGGAGTGATGTAGTTTTTGAATGTAGGTGAGGTTTGATGGGGTGAGGTCTGGAGCCCACGACCAACAAAGAATTCTTGAGACCTCCGTGGTGCAAAATGGTGGTTTATTACCGCAGAGGGACAGGACCCATGGGCAGGAAGAGCTGCTGCACCAGTGTTGTGAGGGGTGGCTGATTATATACTTGGGAGCTGGGGGAGGTAAGGACAAAGGGAGGTTTTCCAAAGAACTTTCATATGCTAAAGAGGAACTACAGCTTCTGGTGGCCCAGCCGCCCCGTCAAGTTAGGGTAGTTTTCCCTGTAGGAAGGCATTAACGTGAAGACAAGTGGGAGCTTCCCGGAGCAACGCTCTGCCTGCCTCCAGTATTTGTCAATGGGCTGCAGGTTAGGAGGACCTTTAGTTTTATCTACATTTCCTTCTGGAAGCTAGGTTATGGATAAGAACGCTTTTCTCTTTGTAAATTACTAAGATGTTTGTAAACGGAGGGAGAGTCCTGTCCTGCAGGATAGTGATCTCTGTTAAATTAACCATTTGTTTTTCCTTCCCTTAGCTTGAAGCCAGCCAGAGGAGCAAGGGGATGGTCACAGATTCCCACCTGGGAGTTTGGTGGGGGAGGAGATTGGGGGGTATCAGCTTGTTTTGTCCCAGCTTGTCTTCTGTTCCGCGGGTCAGCGAGTACCAGAGAAAGAACACATCTAGAAAATTCCTGTGGCAAGGGGAGGGGGGAGTGAAGGGAAGGGAGGGAGGGAGGTCTCCTGCTCAGAAAGGTAGTAACAAACCAAGAGATTTAGCTTTTTGACTTCTGCCCTTTGCAGCCACTTCTTTAGAGATTTAACCAGTTAGTTTTTGAAATTATCAAGGAAAATTAAAGGTTGTCTAATAAACTTCTTTTAAATAAGGCTCAATACTTAGAACATAGCAGAGACAGAGTTCTACCCAAAAGTCCTGATAAAAGTTGCAGTAACACAAGGCATTGTACGATGCCCAGTACTCTTTGGCATATGCATTATTTTGAGCTGATTACTTTGGGAAACCACAGACACAGGAGAAGCTCTGAAAACCGAGAAGTTGCCTTTTTGCATCAGAGGGGAGGAAGAGAGCTATTACCAGCGATAACTCTGACTTATCTAGTTGTCAGGGCAACCCTTGTTTAACAAACATTTCCTCTTTCACCTTCCCATAAATTGCCTTCCCCCCACTTTGAAGCCCCAGGCCCTGTTAGGTATCTAAGCCTCAATCATCTGGCTCCCTTTTGAAGGGCTCCTGTCGGTATGAACATGACTTGGATTTTCTTGTTATTCTGTCTCACAACGGTTTAACTCTTAGACCCGACCACATAACCTTGAAAAGTAGAAGGAAAAATTTTTCCTCCTCAAAAATATTAACAGTCTAAAAATGGATTTTCTGACTCTAGCAAAGTTACCCTGTTATGTAAAAGGAGATTTCAAAACAGAGCAAGCAAGCCTAGCTAAGAGAGTCTCCTTTAAAATGGAGTTGGAGGAGGCACAAGGGTAAGGGAGGGGAAATTTATACTCCTGATTGGAGGAACCGTGAATTTTTGCCAGTTGCAAGTCCTCATATCAGCCTGGGCTTAACTCCCTCCTCACTGGGACACCTGAATCATTTGTATTCTTCACTTTGAAAGGAGCCAATGTGATTTGATAAGTTTCAGTCTTTCATTTGCATATTAACTCAGCCCAGCCCAGTTTATGTGCTTTCAAAGCCTATTTTGCATAAGGGACATGGTAAAGAGCTGTACTTTGGCCTTTATAATCCCACCTCCTCAGATAGCAACTCAGGTTTCTACCTTAATTGCCCAAATGAATGGCTGTCTGCCCCACTGTGGAAAACAGTATGGAGGTTCCTCAAAAAGTTAAAAATAGAACTACCCTGTGATGCAGCAATTATACTATTAGGTATTTACCCAAAGGATATAAAAATACAGATTCGAAGGGGTACATGTTTATAGCAGCATTAACAACAATAGCCAAACTGTGGAAAGAGCCTGTGTCCATCAACTGATGAATGGATAAATAAGAGATGGTATATGTCTACAATGGAATACTATGCAGCCATCAAAAAGAATGAAACAGTTGCCATTTGCAACAACGTGGGTGGAACTAGAGTGTATGATGCTAAGTGAAATAAGTTAGTCAGAGAAAAACAAATATATGATTTCACTCATTGTTCAACATTCACTATTGTTTCAACAAAACAAATGAACACAGGGGAAGAAGGTGGGGGAAGACAGAGGGAACCGAACCATCAGAGGCTCTTAACTATAGAGAACAAACTGAAGGCTGATGGAGGGACGTCAGTGGGGGATGAACTAGATGGGTGATGGACATTAAGGAGGGCACTTGTTATGATGAGCACTCGGTGTTTTATGGAAGTGATGAGCCACTAAATTCTACTCTGAAACCAATATTACACTGTATGTTAACTAACTAGAATTTAAATAAAAAATTGAAAAAAAATGCTTGTTTGCTTTATTTTTTTAGCAAATTCTTGTTCAACAATTAAAACAAATTCATTGTTTGTAATGAGTCATCTACGAGTCAATGAATTATATATAATTCATAGATTGATCTTATGACTGTGCAGAAGAGATATTGTGAGATTTTGAGCCCAGTTTTCAGCAGGCTTTGTACCTTTCACTCTCATTTTGTTGTTGTTGTTGTTCATTACTCCCACATAAGCAAGACAGAACTACCCTGTTTTAGAGGCCCAGCGGAATAACCTCTCAGGCTGACACCCTACCAAATGCCCAACAGGTGTGTCCATCTAGCCCAAGCCAAGCCATCACCTGACAGTTGAAAAGTTAATGAGCTTAGCTGAGACAGGCAGAAAAACTGCCCAGCTGGGTCCAGCCCAAATGGGCAACCTACCAACTTACCAGCTAATAAATGATTGTTGTGTTAAACCACTAAGTTTTGGAGTAGCAGCAGAGGCTGAGATATATTGCTCTTATTTGAAACGTGAGAGAGTGTAACATAGCTGCCATGGAAAGAAGTTTGGTTATTTTATTTTCATTTATTGCCATTTTCCAGAAATGATCCTTTGCAAACTGAACGAAAGGTAGCTTTCCTAACTAATGCAAACTGGGAGATAATTTAGGAGACGAAGGCATGAGATAATGAGAACCTGAACAAAGGTAGTGGAAGTGAGGATATTAATAAGAGGACAGGTTAATGGGTATTTAAGGGACTTCCAAGTCACATTCCTGAGCAGGGCCATGGATGACATTTTCATTTTACAAATATCCCATCTATTGTGAATAATTATAGATTTGTGTGCCAATGATTATCCTGAGCAGTCCCAATAATTGAAATTGCTGGAAAAATCCTAAATTCTGAAATAATTTGTTTTTTTTCCCCTTAAAGCACTGCTCATACGAATGAGGGCAATATTTCAAATAAGTTTGTGTGTATAAAATCTCAAAGAAAGTTAAAATAATAGGAAGAACAAAATATGAAAACCTCGATTAAGAAAAAACCACAAACTATGGGGTGCCTGGGTGGCTCAGTGGGTTAAGGCCTCTGCCTTCGGCTCAGGTTGTGATCCCAGGGTCCTGGTATCGAGTCCGGCATCAGGCTCTCTGCTCAGGAGGGAGCCTGCTTCCTCCTCCTCTCTCTCTGCCTATTTGTGATCTCAGTCTGTCAAATAAATACATAAAAATCTTTAAAAAAAAAAAAAAGAGAGAAAACCACAAACTAGAACTTTCATGTTCACTTCCCTACATTTTGATTTTGGGTAGAAAGAGGTATATGGTAGGAATATATTTCAGTAGAAAATTTAAAATATGTTACATATTATTTTATGACCCTAAAATAATAAATCTTGATTATAGACAATGCAGGAAATTACATCAAAGTAAAAATAAGAAAATTTAAACACCCATATTCCTACTTGCCAGAGATAATCATTATTAATATTTTGATGTATATACCATAAGTCTTCCATATAATATATACATCTATGTTATATATGTAAGTACTAGTGTATATGTTACATGTGTGCATTATATCAAATTCAGACCACAGTGACTATATTGCTTTATATCCTCCATTTTTCTCTTATTATGAGCATTTTATAGCCTTTAAAAATATGAATTTTAGCAGTGCCTGGGTGGCTCAGTTGGTTAGGTATCTGCCCTTAGCTCAGTTCATGATCTCAGCGTCCTGGGATTGAATCCTGCATCAGCAGGGAGTCTGCTTCTCCCTCTGACCCGGCTCCCTCTCATGCTCACTCTCTCTCTCTCTCTCTCAAGTAAATAAATAAATAAAATCTTAGAAAAAAGAATATGAATTTTAATAGTTGCACAGCATTCTATTTTATGGTGTATCTAAATATAACTAATGTTGGGTAATAAGGTTCTAATTTTCACAAAGTACATGTGATAGTTTTTTAGGTATATCATTCTTTGGATTGATTTTTCTGATTAGTCCTACAATTAAATTCCTAGATGTGCAAATACTGGGTAAAGTTTATGAATGTGGTTAAGGTTCAAGATACATATTGCCAAATATCCATCTAGAAAAGTTGTACCAATTTGGACGTGCACCATTAGCCACTAAGTATTGTCATTGATGACAATAATTTATAAGACTTTGAGGATATATGTGATTAGCAGACTATTTACATCTACAAACATCGAGCAACATAATTTGAGTTGAAATCCAGGGTAATGACCTTGATGCTTTATGAGACATCAGAGAAGTGGACTAAGATATTTAGTGACATTTGACAGAAAGTAGAATCAAGCATTCTGCAACTTGGATATTCTAGTTAATCGTTCAAGTTAACTCCTTTGTCATGTCTTATATTTATAGCAAAACTGAAATCATCCAGGGGGCGCCTGGGTGGCTCAGTGGGTTAAGCCGCTGCCTTCGGCTCAGGTCATGATCTCAGGGTCCTGGGATCGAGTCCCGCATCGGGCTCTCTGCTCAGCGGGGAGCCTGCTTCCCCCCCCCTCTGTCTGCCTCTCCGTCTACTTGTGATTTCTCTCTGTCAAATAAATAAATAAAATCTTAAAAAAAAAACAAACCTGAAATCATCCAGAGACCAGCATTTCAGTAACTATAAGCATCTTTAATTACTCTGAATGTAGGCAGAAAGAAGACAAGGAAAATGAAGTCTTTCTAGTGGTGAAAAAGGAACTTAGAGCAGCAAACAATCATGAAAACCTTCAAGAGCCAAAGGTAGTTTTTTTGACAATCACATGGCATTATTTCCTGAATAGAAGAAACCCTAGTGGTCTGGCTCTGTCTCTGAAGATAAGATTTTCTGAACAAGATCCAGGGCTGCTGTAGAATTAGCAGGAGACAGAGAGAGAGAGAGAGAGAGAGAGAGAGAGAAAGGAATAAATGTGAAGTAGAGGAAAGAGAAGTTGAAAACGGCCTAGGTGATTCTGGCTCCAAGGATATAGAGAAGAAAAGAAGTTGGAATACAAATAATACAAATGTCTCGGCAATGGTGGTCACAGTGAGCAGTCAAACCATGGAGGGGGGAGGCGGGAAGAGATATAATGATAAATAGGTTTGCTCTTTAGAGAGAGGGGAAAGAGGAGAGGATAGGACCCAAAAGACCCTGGAGAGAATTTTGGATTAAATAAAGAGATGGGAATTATTTGTAATTTTGGAGTGAGAATCACATTTTCAGGACTTTCACTTTTTTCCATTGGTTCATTTCTATCCTTTCTCAAAAATAACTGGTGTTTGCATTCCTAGGGAACCTATATCTGACCAGGATTCCTTGAAATAACTTATTTTTTTTAACAGTTTTACTGAGATACAAATGACACAATAAGAATTGTATACATTTAATTTTTTTTCTTTTTTTTGAGTGAGAGTGAAATCATGAGCATGGGGTGGGGAGGGGCAGACAGAGAAGGAGAGAGAATCTTAAGCAGGCTCCACACCCAGTTCAGAGCTCAACAGAGGAATTGATCTCAGGACCCTGAGATTGTGACCTGAGCAGAAATCAAGAGTCTGACATTTAACTGTCTGGGTCATCCAGGTGCTCCCCAAAATTGTATACATTTAAGACATAGAAATTGATGTTTTGATATATGTATACATTGTGGAATGATAATCACAATCAAGCTAATTAACATACCTCTTATCTCTCCACAGTTACCGTTTTGTGTTGGGGGGGGTGGGAGGGTAGAGATTTAATTCAGGATATATCCTCTTAGCAAATGACAAGTATACAATACAATATTATTAACTATCATCGCTATGTGGTACATTAGATCTCCAGAAATTATTCCTCTTGCAAAATTGAAACTTTGTACCCTTTAACCTGGGTCAACATATTTGCCCCTCTTCCCAACCCCTTAGCCTCTGTGCTTTTGTGAGTTTGACTATTTTAGATTACATATACAAGTGAGATCATGCAATGTTTCTCTTTCCATGACTTATTTTGCTTAGTGTAATTTCTTCTAGCTCCATCCACGTTGATACAAATGGCAGATTTTCTTTGTTTTTCTTAATACTATTCCTGTGTGTGTGTGTGTGTGTGTGTGTGTGTGTGTCTCATATGTTCTTTAGCCATTCATCCATCAATGAACACTTAGGTTGTTTTCACATCTTGGTTATTTTGAATAATGACACAGTGGTCGCAGGAGTGCCGATCTCTCCTTGTGATCCTGTTTTCAAGTCCTTTCAAATTCAGAAGTGAAATTGGTGGGTCATATGGCAGTTCTATTTTTAATATTTTGAGGAACCTCCATATTGTTTTCCATAGTGGCTGCACCAATTTACCTTCCCATCAACAAAGAACAAGGGTTTCTTTTCTCCACATCCTTGCAACACTTGTTATCATTTTCCTTTCAGGTAACAGCCATCCTAGCAGGGGTGAAGTGGTATCTCCTTGTGGTTTTAATTTGCACTTCCCTGGTGATGAAAGATATTGAAACTTTTTCAAATGCCTGTTACTATTTGAATTTCTTCTTTTGAGAAGTATCTTTTTAGGATGTTTGCTCATGTTTGTTTGTTTTTTCCAAATGTATTAGACATATGTAAGGGGACTCCACATAGACATGAAATTCCTTCTTTGCCAATGTTTTAATTGGGTTATTTTTATTTTTGTTACTGAGTGGTATAAGTTCCTTATGTATTGAAAGTATTAATCCCTTACTGGATACATGGTTTGCAAATATTTATTTCCATTCCCATTTTTCATTTTGTTGATTTTTTTCTTTGCCATGCAGAAGTTTTTAATTTGAATAGAATCCCACTAGTCTATTTTTACTTTTGTTGCCTGAGCTTTTGATGTCAGATCCAAAAAATTATTGCCAAGACCCATGTCAGGAAAGTTTTTTCTGATGTTTTCTTCTAGGAGTTTTTTAACAATTAAAATTGTTAATAAAACCCAGAATGAATATTCAAAATGGGCAATAAAACAGACAAACAACTGATGAGGTCAATGATGAAAAAATAGAAAGAAAACACAAATATCAAACAAATGAGAAAGAATATATAACTGCAGCTGAATAAGTTTGATAAAATTCTTGACCAATTTAGAGATTTAGATAAAATACTGGTAAAACATAGACAATGGACATTGACTAAGAGTTCAACAGTGTACAAGAAATTGAAAAATTTGTTAGTAATCTATTTCCATAAATGCATTGAATCAAGATCTATCAAAACTTTAAAGAAGCTCTGTTACTTAAATTATTCCAGAGAACAATGTCAAATTTCCCAATTTATTCTATCAGCGTTACTTTATTAACCAAGATATAGAATATTCTGGTTAGAAAGAAAAAGAATGAAGACCTATAAATTTAACATCAGGACAGAGACCAAATATTTCATACAGTGTTATCAAGCTTGTATTTAGACTGATGCTTTTTAATACACATAATTGTAATTCAATTAATACAGGTTGGTATCTTTCTTTGAAATTAATGACTCATTTAGAAATCACATATTTTTCTGTATACATTCACATTTGATTGTTATTAATAGGATAATCATATGAACAAGTCCAGACAGTTTAAATGAGTAAAGAACACAGAACTTTTAGTAAGAAGATTCTAACTAGTTGTGAGGCTCTAGGCAAGTCATTAAAGAACTGATAGGAGCATAATCTCTCTTTTATGTACCTCATAAGTAAGTAGAAAATAAACTTTCTGTGAAAAAACTTGGCTAAAGTTAGTAAACAAATGCAATTAATGTTCATGTGTAAGTTGCTAATTTTGCCTTAATATTTGGTTGACATTTTACAAATTTAAAATTTTAGACTATAAACTACTGCATACTTGTAGGACTACAAAACTCAGTCATCCTATAAGATGAATGAAAATATCCAAGTTAGTAATTACAAGACATATATTAATCTAGGCCATGATTTAATTACAGTAAGAATTTATAGTTACAAAAATACAGGTAAAATATCATAAAAACATTCCCATGTACTGTAGTTTTGGAGTTCTTACCCAGAGGCTGAGTTACCTGGTAGTTGCCATTGCTTTGGGTAGATTTGGCAGCGTGTCCAAGAGGTATCAGTCAGTCCACAGGCCAGATCTTTTCATCCTCCTCATCTGTGATTACATCTTCCCTCTCAGATATATGCTCTTCAAAGATGAGATGACAGCTAAAGCACTCCAAATTCCCTCACATGTACCCAAAATATCAACGTGTTTATTTTCTGCTCAACATTTAGCCAGGAGTCACCCATTTTTTCCTCTGATTTTTATGGGTCACTCTGCTGATTTTCTAAGAGCTACGATTCCTTCTGAAATGCTCTTTTCTTGCCACACCATGTAGTGATGTAGAACACTTGGTAGGTAAAGAATTGGCTGTGGTAAATTCAACCACGTAAATTAAGACTATTCTTTATTTATTTATTTATTTATTTATTTATTTATTTGACAGACAGAGACCACAAGTAGGCAGAGAGGCAGGCAGAGAGAGAGGAAGGGAAGCAGGTCCCCTGCTGAGCAGACAGCCCAACTTGGGGCTCCATCCCAGGATCCGGGGATCATGACCTAAGTCAAAGGCAGAGGCTTTAACCCACTGAGCCACCCAGGCTCCCCAAATTAAGACTCTTCTTAAGTAAAGAAGTTAACTTCTGGAAAGTTAATCAGAAAAAAAGGAGAAAAAAACGTTTTATCATATGCTTCAGTCCACTAAAATGGAACAGTTGTAAACAACAAAAACGTGCTTGGATCAATGCCCTTGGGCTGCACCACCAGAGAAACCTGGCTGGATTCTGTTTTCTTCTAGACTGGTGGTCCGGTACCCAGAGCCCAAACTTGGCAAGTGGCTAGTTCCTCTTTTCATACGTTGACCCTAGTCATCACTTGCTCTTCTAAAAACAAATTGCTCCTGTAAATCTCAAAAGGTCGATTCAGGATGTAAGTAAATGTAAAAGAATCTGGGCATAGATGTTTGTTTAATACCAAAAGGCAATGAGGAAAATAATGAAAATCTAGAATGAAAGAAACTTCTTCCCTGAGGGAATATAATTCTAGTAGATAGTTTTGTTTGAGGTCTACCCCACCCCCTTTCTCTGAAAATTTCAGCATCTCCAATTATGGTATGTGACCCCTTCCTCCAGAAAACAAAATAAAACAAAACACCAAACCTGACACATCAACACATGAATGAACATGAAAATCGAACTTAAACTGGGCAAAGTCCATTCTCCTCTTGATGTTCAAAATGGAAATTGAAACGTCATCAGTTATTCTTTTGATCATCTCTGGAAAAGAAGGGGTTTCAGCCAAGGAGCTGTGTGGAGGCTGCCTTCTTACTTCCAATTGCACTGGGGAACAGAAAATCAAGTTCTCAGGGGAGTGGGGAGAGAAAGAGAACGAGAGAGAGAGAGAGAGAAACCAAACGATGGAGTGAGGTTTCTTTCAGGATTTTGACACCTTTTCAATTTCTCATTTCAATTAATCATGAGACACTTCACTCCTGTTCTTGGATTTTCTGAGCTACCACTGTGACTTGAAAGATAAATCACCTTGGGGCACCAAGTGGCTCAGTAAGTTAAAGCCTCTGCCTTTGGTTTAGGTCATGATCCCAGGGTCCTGGGATCGAGCCCCGCATCGGGCTCTCTGCTCTGTGGGGAGCCTGCTTCCTCCTCTCTCTCTCTCTGCCTGCCTCTCTCTCTGTCAAATAAATAAATAAAAATCTAAGCTTTGCGCAGTGGCAGTATCGTAGCCAATGAGGTTTATCCGAGGCGTGATTATTGCTAATTGAAAAATCTTAAAAAAAAAAACAAACCCAGAAAGAAAGATAAATCTCCTTTTTTCTTTAGCCAGCCTTTGGTTTCTGTTACTTGTAACTAAGAGTTTTAACTAAAACAAAGAGCCAGTGAGGAAAGATAAAAGGGAAGGAGGTAGAAGATAGGGGAAGACATCAAAGAACCATTCATGGTGTCAAGAAGCCGAGGAACAGTTTCAGCACCAAAATGTGTGCTAGAAAAAGGCTCTTGGCCGCTTACCTGCTCCGGATTACTCTGTGTTGTTCCTTAGCCTGGAGGGTCTAAGCATATAAACGATTCAGAGGTCGGGGGTGGGGGGTCTATGTCAAACTATCCCTTTCAAAGTATAAAACTAGTTATTGCACCGTGAACTGGGAACACTAAAAAGCTTGGCAAGATTCTTTGGATTTTGGAGACCGTATGTACTGCTTTTGACTATGCTGCTTCGAAACATTTATTGAGTGGCACATACAGCTGCTGGATTTTAGGGGTCCCAGAGGAAGAAGAGGTGCTTCTGCAGCCCTGCCCCCCAGGAGCTGTGACACAGCAGCTTCAACACTACTCAAAGTGTCTGTGGCAGATGGAGATGTCGTATGGACTTTCTGAAGAGTGCCAGCAGGAGAATCACAGTCCAGATCCCGGGGGTTTTGGAGCAAACCATATTCTCTGTTGTCATCTGTGTTTTGGGAAATGGTTCCTGGTTTGATACTGGATCCTGGCAGAGTCTGAATGCCTGACCACGGGCATCAAACGGCCATGGAACTAAGCCACCAGTCATGGACTATGTGTTAACTAGCTCATTATGCTTTCAGTGTGGGAGTGTGCAGCAGCAACCCATCATCAAGAAGAAGGGGTCTGAATGTGGGTTTGAGTGGCCACTGAATGCACAAGGAATTTGCATGAACAGTTGGTTCAAACCCACGACGTCTCTTCCTGCCCTTCCTATCCCTCTGTGTATACTCTCATGGGCAATTCCTTTCTTTCTTCCTTTCTTCCTCCCTCCCTTCCTCCCTCCTTCCCTCCCTTCCTTCCTTCCATTTTATTTATTTATTTAGCACATGCATAGGGGGAGGGGCAGAGAGAGAATCTCCAGCAGATTCCATGTTGGGGGCAGAGCCCGGGCAAGGGCGGGTGGTGAGATTTACGGTCCTGAGATCATGACCTGAGCCAAAATCAAGAGTTGATCGCTTAACTCACTGAGCCATCCAGGCACTGCATCTCATGGCCAATTTCTTATAACCAGTTGACTAAGGAGAGACAAATTCACGTCCGGTACAAATGGTTTTATGTGATATGCTGGCACCGACTGCATTTATAGTCGCAATCAGGAGTGTCCTAGAAAGACAACAGTGAAGAAAAATCCTTCCAGTAGGCAGAAATGTGAGCAGTACATATGACCGCCCCTCTTTTTCTTCAGTTTATACCAAAACCTTCCTCAAATACTCCAGGCAGATTATTTCCCAGATTATTTGTGCTTTCGTTAGGTTCCGTGTAGAACGCTCACACAGATTACTCACAGTGCATCGGCTGTTTGACCATCTACACCGTGATCTTGAGGGCAGAACCTGTGTTGCACTTCTAGCCTACCCTTTTCATCTAGAAAATCCCTGGTGTGCAGTAGGAATACAGTAACTCTTCCTAAAACCTCTTTCTGGGGTTACATCCTGGATGATTATCTGTGGACGCTTGTCCCTGGAGTCAGTGACGCATGACGGAAGCATTGTGGTTTAATGAGAAGGCTGGCTCTGAAGACGGAGGGACAAGCCTGCTTCTGCCTCTCATCAGCATCGTGAACTTTTACACACTGAGGAAGCTCAAGGTCTTTACCTTTCAACTGTGAAGGAAGATGTATTGTCCACCCTTGGGGGTGGAGAGAGGGGTATGAGACACACCAACCTTTGTGGAAATAGGCAAGGATTTTCTTTTTCTTTTATTTTTTTAATTTTATTTATTTATCAGAGAGAGAGAGGGAGAGAGCACAGGCAGACAGAATGGCAGGCAGAGGCAGAGGGAGAAGCAGGCTCCCTGCCGAGCAAGGAGCCCGATGTGGGACTCGATCCCAGGATGCTGGGATCATGACCTGAGCTGAAGGCAGCTGCTTAACCAACTGAGCCACCCAGGCATCCCTATGTTTTTGTTTTTTGTACTGTCTTAGAAATCCAGCACGTGTTTTATACTTACAAGACCCATGTGGCTGAGGCTACTCTACTGAATGGCACACTGCTGGATTATCTGCCCAGGACATTTAACAAATGGGAAAAGCAAGGTCCAGAGAGAGGCAATGACCGGCTGTCGGCCCCCAAAAGAGGGCCATCCCTGGCCTCCTAGGAGAGGGGTTCCCTGTACATGTAGGCTTGAAGAGGCCTACACAGCCTCTTACCTTACCTACCAGCCCGTGATTATCTTCTGAGTGATTGTCAGCTGGAAGCACTGAGTTCATGGGCAGGGAATGAACACTTGGGGTCTGCTTCTTCCCTTACACCCCCACATTCGGTGACTGAAAGGGAACCATGGATCACACCTTCCTTCACAGCCTACTTTGGAGGTGCTTTGGTAAATAAGGGCGCAGAGAGTATCAAGAAATTTGGGGGCACCTGGGTGGCTCAGTGGGTTAAGCCTCTGCCTTCAGCTCAGGTCATGATCTCACAGTCCTGGGATGGAGCCCCGTGTTGGGCTCTCTGCTCAGCGGGGAGCCTGCTTCCCGCAACCCCTCCGCCTGCCTCTCTGCCTACTTGTGATTTCTGTCCGTCAAATAAATAAATAAAATCTTAAAAAAAAAAAAAAAAGAAAGAAAAAAGAAATTTGACCCACCCCAAGCCACTGCATCATTAGTTCAAGGAGTAGGTCTGTGGTCCAGTCCTGTTCATGGTCAGCGGCAAACTTGGAGCAAAGGGAGAGGCGTAAGATGAAATTATCATGATCCTATGGAAGACTCAGAAGCAGTCTTTGCCAACCTGTTTTCCCTAAAGAGTAAATCTATATGCTTATCTCTGAGGGTACGGGAGAATGATGCTGTGTTATATAAAGATTGATACTACCGAGTATGAATTATCTGCTTGGATTAGTAAGTACTCGGTAGTTGGCTGACTTTAGTCCCATCATGTACATCCAGTCTGGACACAATTATCATCGGGAAGGAGGTGAGCACTGAGTATAGAGCATAGGCTCGGGAGCCTATGGGGTCCATCCCATAACCCTGAGATCATGACCCGAGCTGAAACCAAGAGTGGGACGCTTAACTCACGGAGCCAGGCACTCCTCTGATATTTCTTAATTTTGTGACTTTGGTCAAATTCATTAAACTATGTCTGCCTCACTTTCCACATCAGTAAACTTGGAATAATAGAATTTACATCGTTGGATGCTTGTAAGGAGTCAACTAAATTCAGGTATGCTAAGTGCTTAGACCAGTGCCTGGCACATGGTAAGTGCTTTAATAAATGTCAGCTAGAAATGGTGTCTACTCATTATCAAAAATGTCTTCCATTAGATGGAATTATAAGGTTGTATAGACTCAGTGGTACGCTGAACTGGTTCACACGGTCTCACAAGGACCTATTATTGTACAATCTCTTCCCAATTTTGTGTTCAGTGATGAAACAGCTTGAAATCAGCCACATTGAGAGTATTTATTTACGTGACGGAAATTGGCAAACACCACAAATCTGACCTGCCTTCTCTCCCCCAGAGAAGTGGCTGTTGAACATTATCAATATGACATGGGTTACGCTTGTCAGGAAAAGAACCTTTCATCTTTAGCAGGTCGTTCTTTGGATCCATGGAGATTATACAACTATCTTCCAATTTCTCCACACTCTGAATAGGACCAGAATCTTCCCCAACCATGAAGAAATGTTATCGCCTCCCCTGTTTTTAGAATACAGGACTAGTCGAAGGTCTGTGTTTTTGTCTTACTAGTTAGTTAACTCCAGGAAAATCTCTTAGTTTTCTGAGCCTTGGTCTTCTCTCCTGCAAAATGTTTAAAGTCTGAGTGGCCTATAACAGAGATTTGTTATGTTTAAATGAAATACTACATATGAAAGTGCTTTATGAAATCAAAATCCTATGCAAATCATTTCTATCATTTGGTAGCATTAAAAAAAAAAGAAAGCTAACAATACAGATTCTTCTCTTTTGGATTTTTTTTTTATCACATTACTATTGGGAAAGCCAAAGTGCATGCAATTTCCTGATGAATTATTTCATCCTTACAGAAGATGCTAGTAAAATCTCTTCATGCCCACAGAATGATTCATGTACAGATTCTTTTTAAAAAAATTGATAGAAAATTGTTTTTCTATGTACCGTACAAAGACTGTTTCCTGGGACTACTGTGTAAAAGTCTATTACGTTTGAAGTTCTGTTGGGTAATTTTTTTTTTTAACTCAGTGGACAGCAGTAAGGAGTGAATTATTTTTGTTCAGGTAATACCAGGCATGTATTATTCTGTAGCTTTACAGCAAACTATGCTTCTCTTCACAGAGAGTGATATAAGCATCTCTGTGCTGTAAACCTTTCAGACAAAACTAGGTGCACCGAGGAAGACTGAGAATTTATTGATGTTGGTAAGTCCCATGTGTTCATCCTCCTCCCCCAGTCTTCCAGGGAAGAGGCAGGAAATGCAGTCAGTTTCAGCAAAGAGCCAGTCATTGCTATAGAGAAGACAACGAATGGTCAAGGACCTCTGAGTGCTTAGAAAACATCATTCCATGTATGAAAAACAGTTACATATCTGAGTTGCAAAGAATCTGTGGTTACTTCAGAAAGATGGCTGCTTTGCTTTTTACTTAAGACATTTTTATGGAGAAAGTAAGTTTAATGGCATCACATAAAGAAAGATGCTTTGTTCAGAATCATCTGAAAATCATTATAACTCTATTTCATGTTAGGTCTACGAATTCACAGCAGCTTTTCCCAAATGTTAATAGATACAATAATGGGTATTCTTTCACCATTGTATTTTTTGCTCTTAAATAAAGTAGGAAATGATGTGTTAAATTTAAACAGGTGTGTGTGTCTGTGCGTGTGTGCTGTAGAAGCTTTACAATGTCAAGAGGCACATGAGCTCTCCCAGACGCAAGTGTAGTAGGAAATGTTTTCCAAACTTACATGACCACAGAATTACTCATATAAGAACATTTCAGAGAACAGTTATGCCCCAGAAGACACGTTGGTAAATCCATCTTACATGGTTGTTAGTTGAGCTAACGACCAGAGTGTTATAAACACCACTGAAAATGGTCTAGAGCAGGGCATGTTCACTTACGCTGAAAAGAACTGGGGGTTGCATGAAGGCGGCATCTGAGCTGGGCCATGAATGAAGGATGAGGAAAATTCTGACAGGCAGGTTTGGTTAATTGGGAACTTCTCGGGTGCAGAAAGAGGCATAGGCAGATGGTAATTGCCTGCGTTAATATAGTTGGCATAATACTGTTACTAGATTTCCAGAAGGACAGAGCTGAAACCAAAGGTCAAATTTTTACTCAGAAGCTGTACCCTTTATACGCAGCCTTTCCATATTAAGCTAGCAAAGAAGACTGAGCAAATTATGTAGAATCTTGGATTCTAAGCTAAAGCATTTAGATGTAAGTAATGTGCAATTTCCCCCCTATTTCTTAGCCTACGCAGAGAACATAAACATTTAGTATTTTGGTGTACAACTATGTAAATATGTAAATACCATAACATGTGACTAGACTTCAGTGTTAGGATGTCTTAGTAGAACCACTGAGAAGTTTACACACAGAAACACATGTGTAGTCGTCTTCAACATGTCACTAAACTTCTGTCACAGAAAGGGCTGAACTCTTTCAATCCAAGGGAAGTAAACAGGCCTTCCCCTGCCTTCTCTCCTGATACCTCAAAGCACGTCATGTGAATGATAAGCCTGTAACATCACAGGGGGGACTTCTGTAGAGCGTATGTAAGACATCAATGTTGGGTGCTTCAAGTGGTGAGGTTTTGCTTGTAAATGTTAAGGCAGTGCATGTTCCAATACCTTAGTGACAGAAAGGAGATGATGTCCTAAACCATATCTCCAAATAAGGAAGTAGGAAATCCTCAGGCTTCACCCCTGGTTCTTTGAGGTAATAGTTGCTCAAAGGGCAGACACGACCGGTACAGAACTTTTATTTCCGTATTGAATGTAAACCCTCTAGTGTAAATGAAGAGTTGAGGCAATCTGCACTCAACTTGCTGCAGTAATAAATAATTGTTCCGTGGGCTTCTCGATGCCGTTACAGACTCACTCTTCAGGACCCAGTGCCTGTACAAGAGACTGTGATTGATTGGGTAACCCACCTGGAGCCTGTCTCCTGAGGAGGAATCTGCTTCATGGCTTTCCCGCTCCCTCAGGCTCCTACACAACCCATCTGCCCAGCCTCCCCACATAGGCCTGACGTATGTGCTTCCCACGATGACAAGCAGCTAGTCTGACAGAACGACTTGTGCTCATGTGTGCCCGGTACAGGAGGAGCTGCTTTTCCTCCTCCCAGGCAACAGGCTCCATTTAGAAATGTCACTTAAAGATAGCACTCAAGGAGCTCCTGGGTGGCTCAGTGGGTTAAGCCTCTGCCTTTGGCTGGGGTCATGATCTCAGGGTCCTGGGATCGAGCCCCGCACTGGGTGCTCTGCTCAGCAGGAGGCCTACTTTCCCCCTCTCTCTGCCTATGTGTGATCTCTCTCTCTCTCTCTCTGTCAAATAAACAAATAAAATATTAAAAAAAAGCGCTCAAGATATTTTCCTCCTCATGGCCCCCACTCCCCATGTCACGCAAACTATGACGCACCCAATGCATGGTTCTAAGAGCCTCTGCCCTTGGGGTGTGCAGCCTGAGGAGAAGGCACAGTCCAGGCAAACCAGAATCATATTTTTTGAGCTGGGCTCCTGTTTCCTCCAAAAAGAGAGGTAGGGAGCTGTCAGCACATAGTAAAAATCCCCACATCCACTGCCAATGTGTTCAAGCCAATCGTGCTAAGTACCCCTTCCAGTGAGAAGAACTGAAGAGTCTGCAGTCTGGTTGAAGGAGCTTTTCATGTGGGTGTTTGACGATAGGAGCAGGCCACGATGAATCCAAGAAAATAAATTTATTAAACTTTGAAGGAAAAAAATCCACAGACATAAGGAAAGTTAAATATAAACTGCAGGACACAACTAGTCATACTAGTGAATAATGGCTTGTGTGGCCAGCAAAGTACCAAAATGACATTCTGAGACTGATTGAGGTATTTAGCTATTTTTGGCTATAGAAATTGTTGTCAGCCTATTGTGAAATAGTAAGATAGTTTTCCCAAGCACACAGTTTTAAGTTGAATTAGGCTCTACACCAATGAAATTGTATATGAAACTAAATTACGTAGCTCTTAGAGAAAACCATAGCAGCAAGGTAGCAGAAAATCTATTAAACACCTATTACAAAGTAACATGTTGAACTTGGAACACCCAGTTCTAGCTTTTCACTGTCCTTCCTGCAAGAAAGAGGGAATTTAAAATTACCAACCATTAAGCCTGTTTCCTAAAAAGGTCTGAGCTAAATGGCAAATACTTTACAGCTAACTTTAAAGTTTCATTAAATGTAAAAAAAAAAAAAAAAGAAAGAAAGAAAGAAAACAAAACCAAACTTAAAGTGAGAAGCATTCTTCAGTGAGATGAGATTCTTCTCCTTTGACAAACCTTTTAGAAAGCAATCCCGAAGCTCCTACGAATGGTGCTGAGATCACTAAGGGACTGAACAATAATTTATACCTTACTTCAGGCCCCTTCTTTTCCTTCTGACTACCCGCTTTGAGGCCACGCCACTCAGAGGGGAAATAAAAAATGAGGAGACTTCTTTGTCTGCTACTTCAAATAAACCCAAGAAAGGGTTTGGTGAGGAAGAAAATCTCCACTATGGGTTTAAGAAATTTCTGACTTCTCGGTGGGGATTTAAAATCTCGTTCCGTCTGTTTCTTGTTACCAGGAAGAGTGGGTCTATGTCTGGCTATCGGCTTTGAAACAAACCTCTTTCTCGAAATTTTTATTCCACGATCTGGTTTAACTTCGCTTCCACCTGCTTCAACTTACAAAATGCTTCTTCTACTTTATTCCCTTCTTCGGTAACCATGTAACAAAATCAAGTCCTGTCTGAAGAGATGCTACAGTAGAGGTTCTGGGGCCTACCCCTCAAGATCTGCCCGCCCCCAAAACTCCCTCCACAAGCAGTGAAGCAGCCTGCCCCGAGGGCCTGGCTCGCCTTCCCACTTCTCCTAGTATGGAGCTTTCTGACAGGAACCAAAATTTGGGCAAGAAAGAGTTTTTTGTCTGCCTGTTTTGGTTTGACTGGTGCCTCTGTCTTTAAGTTTTCTCTACTAACAAATAGTTTTTAAAAAATTTAAATAAGATGAACCTGTTCCAGTAATGCAGGTAACTACAATCATTTCAGAACTGTTTAAGGGGGTTGAGGAGATATAAAAAGGGCCTGGTAAAAAACTAACTTGTTTATTTGTTTTTCTTTAGGTGTACTGACCAAAGCAGTAAACTAGCTTTCGACTGTAGTTGATACATTCTTTCCAGGGGTCTGCATGAACTACAGTACACAGTGTATCGTGTGATAGAAAATAGCCATGCTTGAAGTGTCAATTATTAAAAATATCTTTATAAATTTTATGTCAAAATAAATGTTTCACATATCCAAACTATTTTTTTGCCTTCTTACCTATAATTTTAGTTCCCAATTACTTAAAAAAAAAATTAGCCTGTGCTCTGATTTGCCTTCCATTTTCCTGAACTGCAAAAGCCACCTGATTTTTCGCTTTTTTCAAAAAGCATGATTCACTATACATTAAAAACAGCCATTCTATGCTTAGTATCACAAAATTAACACCCACATTAACAAGACAATCACCGCCACTAAACAGTCTTTGAGACAGTTCTTTAAAAATATTTACAATTCACAATAGGAATATCGATCTAATTAGGCCTTCTTCTCTTTTTTAATATCATGTTTCAACATTTCAGGAAAAGGCATTTAGAATCCACTCCCCTATCCAACCCCCCCCCCAAAGGTTTAAACATTGTTTTGGTTTAAGCACTCACGCCCTAGCTGACTCTTTACCATTAAATACGGACCTTGTGGGAAACCCGAGAAAGGCTACGGCATGATTTTGTTCAGTTGGTCTGTGCTCACGTAGCCGCACGATGAGAGAAACTCTTTGTCAGGCAAGGGCAAGGCCGTGGCATTGAGCACGAGGCCCCGCGGAGACTGCACGATGTGAATGGAGGTGTAGTCCGGGACAGGCCTCTCCGAGCTCGGAGCCTGCTCTGCTGTCCCAGATTGGCCAGCGGTAGTGGTAAGGCTTTCTATGGTGATGTAAATGTCTTCCTGGTTAAAGCTGGGCTCTGCACGTGATTCAGCCTCGACATGAGGGGCCACAGTGATGCACTTTTTGGCATCTGCCTCGCAGAAGTAGGCACTGTCCATGATGAAGTTCGCTTGGCAGAGTGAGACCACTTCCGGAGGACTGTCACATGGGGACATTCCTGCCTTATTCTTTTGGCCTGGGGAAAGGACCACACTCCCAGCTGGAGTAATGTCGCTTACCTGGGCATAAAAGTCAATGTTCGCCAGTGAACTTGGATTGCTCAGCTGAGGATGGGCAGCTTGATGAGTTGACTCAGATCCACTGATAAGAAGTGGTCTTGGTTTGTCTTCCTTTGCCAGGATAACACTGGGCTGCTGAGTGGTAGGGGCAGTATCAGCAGAGGGTGAGTTATTTTGACTCTTCTGGTCAAGGCACAAGAGATCTACTTCCCCTTTTAACCTCTGTGGCTGAGCAACCTCTGAAGTACTGTCACACACGTCACTGGCATTGAAGTCAGTCTCCAGAAGGTCAGGTTCATAACAGCTGGTACGTCCAGAGTCATCATCCTTTGCCCCAAGGATGTTAAGTGACTTCTCATGGTCATTGCTGAGAAGTCTGTCTGTGTCTGATCCTTCAGTCTTTTCTTCTGGGTCATCAATATCCAGCTCAATGAATTCAACCCAAGAGTCATCGTTGTAGAACTCAGGTTTATAGTTGTCATGAATGGCTAGGATTGTGTTTACCTCTTCTAATTTTCCTTCCTAGGAAACAGAAAGAAAATGAGATCTATGAAAAGAAACTCACAATGACAAAGGATTTGACAAATAACACTTGGACTGAAATTTTGGTTACGATAAGAACAATAGTAACAAAACCATACAATGAGAAACATGTTAGTGTAGAACTTTTTAAATATGTAAGACTTTCTTATGATTTTAAGATCTGTTATTTGGGAACATTTTCCTCCAGAGGGGTTAAAAATGAAACATGATACATAGAGCTTGCAAAAGCTCTCAACAAAAGACAATGGTCTTTGTCACTTAGATAATTTATTAAGTACCTTGAGGAGATCTGGATCAATTCCTTTAATCTTTGGAACTGGAACAGGGGGAAGAATCAGCATCTTAATCCTTGAAAACAAATGAAATTTTGGTTTGACATATCTATAGAATTATACATTCTCTTATATCAAAAGATAGGAATAAAATGTTGGTGGCAATATTACTTATTCCAAATTTTCTGGTGGCTCCACATATGCAGAATATGAGAAAGAAAATACTGAGTAGTAAATGATGAGGAAAAACTATAGAAGAAAAAAAAAGAACGAAAATCAATAGAAAAGCCCTCATGTGAAGCCAATTTAAGTAAAACATGGTTTCCTAAAATCTTTGTCCCCCTTTTGTCTTGAGAGCCACCATTACTATTTGTGAATGAGAAATTTGATTCCATCGAAAGCCAATTTCCATTTCATCTATAAGGATGGTAATTTTAATGTACATCTCATCAGTAATTTGCAGAGAAGAGGTAGAAAGAAAAGAAAAAGAAAGAAGAGCCAATACACATGGAATCAAAATTATTTGCATCCTCAAAAAAGGACGGACTGAGCTAAGTTTGCACTGCGTGGCTTACATTAATTATAAAATTATTTAAGATGATATCAGAAACCAGGTGTCATTGCAGGGTTCATCACAGTTGGGAAAGATTAATTTGAACTATCTCTAACTGATCAATATGGATCTATATATCCAATTCTATGATGCACTTAAATGTTCTGTTCTAAATATTTAAATTATTATTTTTAAAGATTTTATTTCTTTAATTGACAGTGAGCAAACAAGCACAAGTGGGGGAGCGTCAGGCAGAGGGAGAAATAGATTCCCTGCTGCGCAGAGTCCAATTTGGGGCTCCATCCCAGAACCCTGGGATCATGACCTAAGCCGAAGGCAGATGCTTAACTGACTGAGCCACCCAGGAACCCCTTCAAATTATTTTTTGACCATAATTCATTTCAATGTCTATTCTGCCTGCCTTGCACTTTATCGTATCCCTAGCACTTAGAACAATTCCTGGTACGTAGAAGGTGCTCAATAAGCATTTCCTGAATAAATCTGAACACCTCATTTATCTAGTTCGTTAATAGCATTAACTAGAATTTATGTCTTAAAATTAACATTGCAGCTCTGGAAAAAAATAAGCCTGGAGATTAGCAATTCTACTCAACTAATTTATTGTTTTAAAAAACCCTATGAGTCAGAGATGCTACCATTGGGCAGGGATGATAAACTGCTTTTGGGACATTAGCTGATGATATTCCATTAAATGTGAATGGACAGTAAAGTCTATTCAATAGGGAACCCACACTCTGAATATTTCCATCTGCCTTTTTACCTAACCAAGGAAAAAGCCAAATTGTGTTTTTTATATTGCTGTAAATGGCTTCCACTAGGTTTACTTAGCAGGGCAAGTGTTAAATCAAATTTATACCAATGAATAGAAGATACAGGAAAAATATAAATTATTAATAATAACTGCTACCATTTTTTTGAATGCCTCTGATAAACCAGATTCCATAAGATATATTTGGCATGAACCTGTGGACTGGCAAAGAATGGCCTGAAGGCCAAATCAGGTCTGCTTTCTGTATTTGTAAATAAAGTTTTATTGGAACACAGTCATATTCACTAGTCTACACACTGTTATGACTGCTCTCATGCCACGGTGGCAGAGCTGAGGATGTGTGACTGTTTAAGGCCAATCCAGTTCTTTCTCTCCTGATTAGTTCCAGCTCAAAGGCTGGGATGAACCGTACGGTGGGAACGACTGACAACACAGTACGGATAAACTGGCATGAAACTCTGTGACTCTTCTATCACTTTTATTCAAATCCAAATTACATTATAAATCTTGCTCCAGCTGATTCTTAATGATCTGGAAAGGGAGAAGTGGCATGGGCTCAACACTTCCAACAACAGGCAGGACCTGAAGCCCTTTCAAGCCCTAACATTCCAGGGAAGGCTGACCTGAGTACCTTGTTCTTTGGGGTATCATTTTAATGATTAGAACTTCATGTTCTTTCCACACCTGCTGAGAGCTGTCTTCTCCCATGTCCTACTTTCATTGGAACATAGAAATGGATACCACGACAAGGGTTTTTAGGAGCAAATGAAAGAGCAAAACTAATTCTTTTCTACAGAGAACTTAATTTAGTACAGGAAGCTTGAGAGTACAATAAAGATTTCAGAGCAATTTTACAATTTGGTAATTCTAAGCGTCAAAGTTTAGAACTTCATTATTCTTAGGGAACACACTTTTGTACAAAGGTTAATATATTTTCAAAATTCTCTTTGTTGAGCGAATTATTTTTTTCTTTGAAATCTTGTTAGCTAATATAATTAACATAACAAATTTACATGGCCTTCACAATGACTTAAAATTGACAGCTAATGTTAGGAGTGAATTACTTCATATATATATAGTGGGCATATGTACTGTAGTTACAGATAAATTAGCCCATCAACTGTACAGATCAATACACGCAAATTAATCAACAGAATAATCTGCCTCCTTTGTGGTTGGCATTACATAAATATATAAATTACTTGAGATTCTATAAATGTATTTATTATTTTTTCCCCAAACAACTGAAAACTGTATTGTCTTGCTTTATAATACTTATGTTTATAAAAGAAATGTTGCTAAAAAGCTAGATGCAAAATGGAATTCTGCAGAATGAATTTTGCTTTCCCACTGGTTTACATTATAGAACTGGAGATGCAATGCCAATTAAAAAACTTTTGCAATGTATTCACATAGATACTATTTTGATTTGCAGATGCCTCCACACTTCAGCTAGAGAAAGTGTCTTCAGTTCTAGGTATGGTGACCCACCATTTGGTTAGTCTGCAACTGGAGGTTTTCCAAGGCACAGGACTTTCAGTGTTCAAACTGGGAAAAGTTCCAGGCAAACTGGGAGTGTTAGTAACCCTCATTCTAGAAGAAGGGGCAGGATTAACCATGGGACTTGAAAAATACTCTAAATGTAAGAAAATTTGCAACTGGTACTAATAACTTCTCTGATATTTTCCCTCTATTTTGTATTACAATTTCCTGTAGTCTGTGTGGAATTTCTTTCAGGAAGAAAAACAGTGATAGTTCTACAGCTCAAGGGAAATTTAAGGGTCATACAGTCCAACATGCTTTTATTACACATGAGAACATGCAGCCCAGAGACTCAAACAAGATCAAACAGCAGTACCAGAATAATGACTGGGACCTGAGTTGGGATACCAAGAGAATACAGAACACAATCTCTACAAATTTAGAAAGAATTTTAGCTGTGTTTACAAATGTGGGTAATTTGTAATAATTTAATTGAATTTAATAATTTCAATAAAACCTGGGTTTACTCGAAAACTCCATTATATGAAGTCTAAACTGGTTTTATTCAATTGAATTATTTAGGGGGCTTTCGTTTGCCACTAACATTTGCTTGTCCAATAGGACTGTGTTAAACTTAGCTAAAGGTTCAGTGTCACTCCGTTGTCCTAGAATGAATGGGCCAGCTCATTCAGGACTTGGAACAGATCAAGGGGCAGCTCTGAGATGACAGTCCTGTTAAGGAGGAGCTGATCACAAGGTGTGTGGCCACTAGCCTCAGCCTCCTTGTCCTATGAATTTTCCCAGGTAGAACAGACACCCAGCGATTCTCGATGATGAACACAACAAAGTGGCAAATGCGTAACTAGTGATAATATTTTACTGCATTAATTAAAATTTTTACTCATGATTTACAAAAGAAATATCAAACAAACAAATGGAAACACATTGGGAAATCTAAACACTGGCAAAAACATCTAAATAGACTTTTTCACACCTACCTTTGCTGTTTAGAAAATATGAATAAAAATAATATCATCGTTAGCCCAAATATTCCAAAGATGATAATTAAGAACCATGGAAATGGGAAATCTGAAACACAAAAGAATATTATCTCACTCATAGAATTAGGAATAGTTGATGTTTACATTTTACTTTTCTATTTCACATAAAAATATTTCTTAACTTATATTCATCTAGTAAAGTCAGTGATTTCTCTTGACAACCACTAAAACAGATGTAATGATGTAGGAGTATCTGCTGTTTCAAGGGTATCTTTCTTCACTTCTTTAAATCTTTTCACATATAAAAAAAATCAAAATGAAGAAGAAGCAAACAGTTTAAGCACAATCCATGTTTATATAAAAAGTCCACAACAACTGTTTTAAGCACCTTATGTGCTCAGGGTGTATCATTAGTGGCTTCAGCTCTAGAAAGAAATGCTGTTTGTTAACATACTACTTTACCCAAATGATGTCCACTTGATTTATTCTTCTTTCCTTCCCCGCTTCCTCCCTCCCTCCATTTCTCTTCCCTCCTTCTCTCTCTCCTCCCCCCTTTCCCCTTCCCTTCCCTCCTCTCTCTCCTCCCCTTCCCTCCTTTCCTCTTTCCTTCCCTTGTCTCCTCCTCTCCTCCCCCTCCCTTCTTTCCATCTCCTCACCTCTGCTATTCCTTCTTTCCTTCCTCCCTCCCTCCGCTTCCCTCCTTTCCCCTTCCCTCCCATCCCCTCCGCTCTTCTTTCCTCCCCCATTCCGCTCTTCCTCTCTCCCTCCCTTCCTTCCCTTCTATCTATCTATCTGTCTATCTATCTATCCATCTATCTTATCTATCTATCTTATGTATGGTAATATTTTTTACCCTCCAGACTAAGAATCCATTAAAAAATAACAATGGGGGCAAAGCTTCTATGTCTGAATCAAAACTGAAACTTCTTAGACATGCAGGCATATTTTGCAGATTACAAAATATCCTTTGATGGAGGAAGATCACTACAGGGGTTCCCATCTTCTACTTGGTAGCAGAATTGGGGGAATTTGTTCATAAAACTTCAATTTCATTTCTTAAGACCAAGTGGCTACCAGCTACCCGCAGCAGGTTCCCAGTGTTCTCCACTTTTTAACTGAAATAAAGTTGATATACAATGTTCTATTAGTTTCAAGTGTACAACAGGGGATTCAACAATTTTATACATTATTCAGCGCTTACCTTGATAACTGTAGTTACCACCGGTCACCGTACAACGCTGTTACAATATTGCTGCCTACGTTCCCTATGCTGCACTTTTCATCCCTGTGATTTATTCATTTTGTAACGGGAAGTCTGCACCTCTTAATCCCCTGCATCTGTTTCACCTAACCTCCCACATGTCCTCTCCTCTGGCAACCACGAGTTTGTTTTCTGTATTTATGAGTCTGTTTCTGCTTTGTTTTGTTGTTCATTTTATTTTGGTTTTTTAGATTACACATATAAATGAAATCACAGGGTATGTGTCTTTCTCTGTCCTAATTATTTCACTTAGCATCATACCCTCTAGCTTCATCTGTGTTGTGAATAGTGAGCTTTCATCCTCATTACAGCTAATATACCGTAACAGATGAAGACGTGATCGATCGATCGACCGGTCTCTCTTTCATGCTCATTGCAGCATTATTTATAATAGCTAAGATAACAGAAGCAGCCTAAATGTCTACTAGTAGGTGAATGAATAAAACTGGTATTTTCATTGGGCAAATACCCAGTAGTGGAGTTACTGGATTATATGGCATTTCAATTTTTTAATAAAAGATTTTACTTATTTATTTGACAGAGAGAGAGAGATCACAAGTAGGCAGAGAGGCAGGCAGAGAGAGAGAAAAAGGTAGAAGCAGGCTCCCTGCTGAGCAGAGAGCCTGATGCGGGGCTCGATGGCAGGACCCTGGGATCACGACCTGAGTCGAAGGCAGAGGCTTTAACCTACTGAGCCACCCAGGCACCCCGATATTTCAATTTTTTTAAATTAATTTATTTATTTTCAGCATAACAGTATTCATTATTTTTTAACCACACCCAGTGCTCCACGCAATCCGTGCCCTCTATAATATCCACCACCTGGTCCGATATTTCAATTTTTAACACTCTATATTTTAATACTCTCTTCTTTAAGACTCCATACTGTGTTCCCAAGTGGCTGCTCCAATTTACCTTCCCAACAACAGTGCAGGAAGGCTCCCTTCACTCCACCTCACGGTTATCTGCTTTACACAAAAAGACAGGTAGAACTGACTTTAATGTTGCTTTATTAAAAGTAGGATTTTATGTTGTAATATTCCTTTGTTATTTTTATTTTCTTATTCAGTTGTTAAAATCCCTAAGGGAGATATGATGGTTATTATAAAGAATTAGTGGAGGAGAGAATGCCATTTAGTATCTTGTGATATCTGTAAGTTTTTATATCAATAACATATTCAGGAACATAACAAAGCTAGAACTTCACTTTTCTTTAAACATGGAAGGAAGAATCAGTTAAGAGATCTATGTTTAATTGAATTAAATGGCATCACAATAAACTTCAAGGGTGTGTGGCAAATGTACTTTTTGCTTTTTAAATTTTATTATTATTTTTAAAAAGATTTTATTTATTTATTTGAGAGAGAGCGAGAGAGCACAAGCAGGGGAGGGGCAGAGGGAGAGGGAGAAGCAGACTCCTCACTGAGCAGGGAGCCTGACATAGGGCTCGATCCGAGGATCCTGGGATCACAACCTGAGTCGACAGCAGATGCTTAACTGACTGAGCTGCCTGGGCGTCCCGCAGGTGTACTTTTAAAATCAGAATTTCATTATATTAAATACCGTTTAAAAGATCAAGCCTGTTAACTAAAACTTAGAAAAACAGGGCTACAGGCATTTTCATTTAAGTGCTCTCTAGAATCATGAGTTCTACCTATAGCATCAACACAGAAATAGCAGCTCAGTTCCTCTACAGCTTGTGATTTCGTCAGCAGGCCTCAGCAACTCAGACAGAGCTTCACTGCAGAGGTGCCAAGGCTGATTCCTATGTGGGGGTGACTTTATACACTTACTGCTCATTGCTAAGCAGACTTCTGTGTCTAAAGTTCTAATTCTTTTATTCTGAATTCATAGATCCTCATTTCTTTGAACTTGAATTATCTTTGTATTTTTCTTATATTTTTTTCTTCTTCTTTTTTTTAAGATTTAATTTATTTATTTGACAGACAGAGATCACAAACAGGTAGAGAGAGAGGAGGAAGCAGACCTTCCGCTGAGCAGAGAGTCCGATGCGGGGCTCAATCCCAGGACCCTGGGATCATGACCTGAGCCGAAGGCAGAGGCTTTAACCCACTGAGCCACCCAGGTGCCCTGGATCTTCAAATGTTCCATGTCATTCTGGCACAAACTAGCATGCGACTTAATAAGCCTGTCTCCAGGTAAAAGCCGTACCTAAACTTTCTAAAACCAGAGCGGCTGCCATTGACTACCTATGCTGACACGGTATTAGGCTTTGCCTTAGATGTCACGTATCTACCCATTCGTATGGATCCACTATTTCTACACTATGCATTTGAAAAGCAATTTTTTGGATTATCAATGCAAAACAGACTCATTATAGAAATCTTTAGAAATATAGAAAAGTATGAATAAAAGAATTATCTGAAATTCCGACATCCAGAGATCACTCCATTGACGTCTTAGTGCATCTTCCCCTCTCTAACTCACACCTACCCCTGGACATCCCCTGAATCGAATCATCACAGACTAAGTTCTCCACCCATTTTTGTAACGAACAGTATCTGTTAAAAAGAGTGAACTTGAGGTCTTTCATCCTGACATTTGAACGCCCTGAAATGTAGACAACGCATTACTCTATTAATAGACAAAAGCCACGTCGGCTGCCATTTTAAATCGTTTACCTTCTTCACATGCAAATGGGCTCATCTGAGGAAGTGCTACATACAGCGCCTCACTGAACTCGCCGTACTTTTCAGAATTTCGTTGTCTGGATCTCACACGCACTTCATATTCTTTATCTATCCTCAACGAGTAAACGGGAACTGATGTTGACCGTACAGGGTCCATCTTTCAAGACAAAATATAAAACTGATGGGTTAGTGAGACAACAACTTGACACAATAAACTCTACTAAGCGGTTTCTACATTTGTATTCAAAATGAATTCTGTAAAGTAGATATTTTAAAATGCACTTTTGGTTGGGGGGGGTTGTTGGGTGTTGGTCACGGTCAGCACCTGCGCAGCTGCCGCAATGGCATGATCGAGTAGAAAGATGGCTGCCGTTGGCTATTCTATTTTTCTTTCTATGTCAAGACTGTCATGGAGCCTGGATATTTCAGCAAATCCAGGATCAAAACTGACCGCAGAAGAACCTAACAGACCAGTAACAATGGAAGACGGTGAGCAAGTTATCAGAAAACTACCATCCCTCCAAACACCAGACCCAGATGGTGTTACAGGTTAAAAATATCCTCCACAAAGTAGAAAGCTCTTGAGCCACATGGTGGATTCAGGAGCTCCTGAAAAGAAGCCACCCATCCTAATACCTTCAAAACAAGATCTGTCACCTCCTGTTGCAAATGTTGGTGAAATGACACATTACTTGTGTGGCCACTGTGTGGCTTTCAGCAATGCCACAATCACATTTCCCACGTGGAAGTTGCTCTTTCAGCAGCAGCTGTATGGAACCCAAGCCCGGGACCCGGTGCTTCGGTTGTGGAGGGAGGGCTTTTGAAACTTGTACCGAGAAATCCTTCCCCCACTGATGCAGAAGACCACCACCCTGGCATTAGGTTGGTCTGACGGAGGACTTACCTTGCTTTCTCCAAAAGCACATCTGTACCCCTGAGTCAGCAACCCCTAGTGTGGCTGCAGTCCTTTCAGGGACAACAGAAGCAATTTTTACTCCCTTGGAAAGAGGTCAGACATTGCTTCAAGACTGCAAACATCATGACAAATTTACAAACACTTACCAGGTTTTTAAGGCACTCAGATGCCATGGAATGAGAGAATATTATCGAGGCTTGGTACCTGTTCTTTTCCCTAATGGATTCAGCAGTATCCTTTTCTTCAGCTTTTGAGGTCCCATTAAGGAACATCTGCCGACCGCCATGACTCAGAGCGCTCATCTGGACAATGATTTTGTCTGTGGAGGTCTGCTGGCACTACGTTGGGAATCTTGTTTTTCCCAGTTAATGTTGTGAAAACTCATCGGCAGTCTCAGATTGGTGGGGAATTCCAGTCATTACCCAAGGTTTTCCAGAAAATCTGGCTAGAGTGGTACAGGAAGCTGACAAATCTTCTCAGAGATGCTCACCTGAATTAATCATTGATCTCTCATCTCTTAGGGCATAATCAGTGCAACTTAGGAGTCTTGTTAAAGATTATATGAAAGAAACCATCATAAGCCTTGGCCTTCGGCCTAGGTTATGGTCTCAGGGTCCTGGGATCGAGCCCCGCATTGGGTTCTCTGCCTGGCAGGGAGCCTGCTTCCCCCGCCCCCCACCTGTTTATCTGCCTACTTGTGATATTTGTCTGTCAAATAAATAAATAAAATCTTTAAAAAAATCAAAAAAAAAAAAAAAAAGAAAGAAACCATCAGTTAAGTGCCATTTATTAACTGAATAGACCCAAGAAAAATGCAATTTGGCCATGTTCCTAATTGACCAAATGCAAGTTGGTGTTGTAAGTTCAGGGCACAACGAATTATGGGCAAAGCCCTTTTATTGAAGCGCTAACAGATTCAGAATTCAAGGTTCTAACAGGAAAAAAATAAGATGCACTGGAGGAGTTTGCTATTTAAAGGAAGCTCAGGGCAAATAACTTTGTAAAGAAACATTCTGCTACATTGATCACAGTCCTCAAAGTTATTGTGGTATAAACCCAAAGATATAACAGACTTGTTTAAAGAAATGTAGCTGTATCTTTGTACTAGGCTATCAAATATTCTATACAATCAAAGCATAATAGAATTATTATGGAACATGTTGGAACTATAAAGAAAATTGTGGCAATGGTGCTTACCCTTTGCAATATAATTTTGTACAAAGACATAAGAACAGGAAAAAAAAACATATTGCCACACCAAAACAAATCATATATACACATGCACAGTTTGTTCTTTGGAAATTCTGGGTAGTCATTCAGAAGATCACAGAGTTGGAAAGGGTATTAGAAAAACCAAAATTGTCTATATTATTCTATCAGAAGCAACTATATACCTATTCTGCTTATTCTAGAGGGCTTAAAGTTACCTCAAATGGACTGCTATTCAAAATTTGCAAAGAAATGTCCCTAGAGTCCTTGATAATAACAATCAAGGTCCCACAACCCTTAAGGTCAGGACATTCTTTTACCTTCCAGGAGAAGGGTAGTATGGCTATTAGACCTTTAAGATATAAGGCTATGAAAGAGGTAGGCCGAACTAATGAAAGTGTTTTCCTTCAAGTCAAATACTCAAAGCAGGTGTTCAATATGGCTTTTTCATATGCTTTCAGATAGAACACCTTGCTCCCATTTACAGAAAATGAGGAAAGCTTGTACTTTCAACAGCATGGAGTTTCCACATTAAGAGGATTCTTATAATTTGTTTTAAGTCAGAGACTGGGCCTGCAGCTTCTAAAATAAATTTACTTTCATCTCAGTTAGTTTCCTATTTTTTCCCAGGTGTACCATAGGATGGTTAGTTTGTATCTTTCATTGAAGCTTCTTTAAAAAAAAGAAAAAAAATATTTATTTTTATTTATTTTTATTTTTTAAAGATTTTATTTATTTGACAGAAAGAGAGAGATCACAAGTAGGCAAAGAGGCAGACAAAGAGAGGGGGAAGCACACTCCCTGCTGAGCAGAGAGCCTGATATGGGTCTCAATCCCAGAACCCTGAGACCATGACCTGAGTTGAAGACAGAGTAGCTTAACCACTGAGGCACCCAGGCACCCCTATTTATTGATTTTAGAGAGAGAGCTTGAGTGTGTGCATGAGTGAGCTCACGTTGTGGGGGGTGTGGTGGGGCAGAGGGAGAGAGAGAGAGAGAGACCCAAGCAGACTCTGGGCTGAGCATGGAGCCCGAAGCAGGGCTTGATCTCACAACCCTGAGATCATGACCTCAGCGGTAACCAAGAGTCACCGTGTAACCAACTGCGCCACCCAAGTGCCCCTGAAGCGTCTTAACATATGTTATATTTGCATGCCTAAGACGGTTTTTTTTTTTAAAGCATTCCCTAAATATTTTTTTAAAACATAGGTGTCCAGTTTTGAAGCCCTAATTTCTGTTATTGTAACCAATATTATTTCATTACAGATTTCATTAATAACAAAACCAAAAAGAGGATCTCAGTGATTTGATCTCTGGCCCCCTCTTTATCATCCCTCCACCCTCCAGAGCAGCCACACTAAACCTGATTCCATTTACACAGCCCCTACCGCCAACACTGAACTCTGCTACCTGCCTTTGAGGGTGGGCTCCTTCAGTCCATGCTCAGTGCAAGGACTGTTGATATTCTAAGATGTCGCTTTTGGCACATTTTCTTACTTCGTCCTGACAGACAGTCACATGTCAGATTACTTCTTATACTTGTATTACACCGTGCAAATTTCTATATTACACTGCAGATTCCCCGAAGCAAACAGTGCCTTCATTATCTTTGCATTTCCAAAGCCCAGCACAATATGGGTATAGAGTGGGTGCTCCGGAGATGGCCCATACAGTGTGGACAGTTCTTTGTCACCCATTACTTCTTCAAAAAAACAATACATTCTTAACTTGATTTAGCAGGTAAATAGCTGGGAACAACTACATCATCATTAGTTATCACTTTTATATTCCAAGTGCATTTAATTTAAAAAATGCACAGTGATATAAAATTCTACATTGTCAGTGGTAACTTGGATTCTGATTAGAATCAACAGACAGTAGGGACACCTGGGGGGCTCAGTTGGTTAAGCCACTTCCTTCGGCTCAGGTTATGATCCTAGGGTCCTGGGATCAAGTCCCACACTGGGCTCCTTGCTCAGTGCAGAGCCTGCTTGTGCTCTCTCTCTCTGACAAATACATACATAAATAAAATCTTAAAAAAAAAGAAGCAACAAACAGTAACTTTCCCTCCTCCACTTACAAACTTCACTTGTTCTTTGAGCTTATGGCACTTGTGCTCATTAACCAATTAGAGTGCAAATTTCTTCAGCAGAGGTCAATGCTTACAGATGAACTCTCGGTGTTCACGACAACTCTGTCTGAAACCGCTGTAAGAAATGCCAAGAGGATGTAACTTCACTTATGAAAGTTAAATGAAGTAGAAGTTAACCGACCCCTTTGGACAATCTAATGAGATTCAGCAGGCAGGCGATAAAAAATGCGACAAAACCAAGCTGGGATGCAGACTTGAAAGGCCAATGACTAAGTCCTATGCTCCCAGGGACCTGGCTCAGGTGCAAGCTTCGAACCCGTGCATCAGCTGAAACACAGCTAGATCACTGGACTTTCAGGGTTGAAACTATCATCAGTAAATCTATCAGTGCTGACGTTTGGATTCACATTCTTGCCTTCCCTAGACTGTCAAACTTTTTGTTTCGGGACTCCTTTACACTCCAAAAAATTACTGAGAAGCCCAAAGATTTTGGTTTATTTGGGTTATGCTTATCACTATTGACCACTTAGGAACTGAAACAGAAATTTTAAAATTAAAATAACATTAAATTGATTTTTAAAAAAATGAGTGTATTCTCCCAAACCACATAGAATTTTGTGAGGAGAAAGACACTGTTTTGCATTTTTACACTTGGACCGGTCTCTTTAATGGCAGGCTTAATACCAGATGGCTGTAGTTTTGCATCTGCTTCTGTGTTTGTTTGTTTGTTTCCTAACAAAGGGTTGCACGTATTTATTACTGAATCAACCTACTGCGGCAGAAGAATAGTAACAGAGAAAAATCATTTCCCTGATAAAACATGCCTATTGTTCAGGTAGTAGAGATGTTTACAGAGTAGCAGGATAGGAACACTGCAGAAATAGGGGAGCCGTCTCATGGGCGCGATCCCTTAGAGACACAGCTTGGTTCTTCTCCGATTTTACCAATTTTCATCCAAATCCAACAGGGAATGGGATGATTCTGCTTTTGTTTCTTGGCTAGGAATCGTTTGCTCCTGAAAGTCTTGTGAGAAGACAAGGCGAGGAATAGACTATGAGAAAATGAGCCACATCTGCTTCTCTATTAAATTTGCCTTACATCTGTTGTGTTGTTTTGGTTGAAGTGCATTGAATAGGATCTGGTCTCACACAGATACATAGTGAAGAAAAAGTGGGATATTTTATTTTATTATTTATTTATTTTAAAGGTTTTGTTTATTTATTTGACAGAGACAGAGAGTACTAGCAGGGGTAGTAGCAGGCAGAGGGAGAGGGAGAAACAAGCTCCCAGTCCAGCAGGGAGGCAACGTGGGGCTTCATCACAGGACACTGGGATCATGACCCGAGCTGATGGCAGATGCTTAACTGACTGAACCACCAGTTGTTCTTTCAAGATAAAATGGTGTCCCGTGCAAAAAAGCAGCCGGTTTGCTGGCAACTCAGCCATTTGAGTGTCTTGCTAAGACAACCATGGGCAGCTCAGTACCCTGCTGAAGTGCCTTATGCGCCCATCCCTGACATGCGGCACCCAGTATACTAAAAAGGTAGGTTATCAAAGGTACCCCAAGATGGGATATTTTAATAGCCTTTTCAAATAATTGTGGTTCTTCTTCTTCTTCTTAAGATTTTATTTTCAAGTAATCTCCATTATTTAATACATTCTTTTTTTAAAAATTTTTAAATTCATTTTCAGCATAACGGTATTCATTGTTTTTGCACCACACCCAGTGCTCCATGCAATCCGTGCCCTCTCTAATATCCACCACCTGGTACCCCCAACCTCCCATCCTAATACATTCTATTTTAATTTTTTAAAAAAGACTTCCTAACCTCAAGTTTCAGTCAAATGTTTATTCAGCAACTAGATATTGAAATACCTACTATGCGTAAGGCACTGCGAGGTGCTCCAGAGAGCAGTTCTCAGAGTATGAACTTGCGGAACCCCTGAGGGTCCTTGAGACCCTTTCAGGGAGTCTGCAAGGTCAAGACTGTTTTCATGCTAATACTGAAAAGTTATTTGTCTTTTCACCGGGTTGAGGTCTGTCTATGGTGGGAACATTGCTGTCAGCTGAGCCCAATCAAAGCGGCCATTCCACCTTTCCACCTAGCACTTTGGATGGATCATTTCCCCACTCATGACTTTGGTTACATCACGTATTACTCATTTGGAAATGACACAGTGAAAAACACTGGATCTTGAGTCATGTAAATTTTCTAAATGTTCACATGTTTTATTATACAATATAAAAAAAATCACTCTAGCTCATATCACCATCCATCTCGTCAGGAAAAGTCTTCAAGGACTTGGAAAGCTCTCAAGCTCACGGCTGCAGGTCTGATGCAAGTCTTCCCAAACTCCAATTTTCCTTTGAAAGCTCAAGTTTCATTGGTAACAACTACTGTTGACTGTTTTTCTTGGACTGATAAGCCCACCTCATTCTTTTTTAAGACATGTTTGCCAAGTCTGCCAACTTCACTATGAATAACCATCTATTAGTTTATCAGTTGTTCTTTCGAGATAAAACGGTGTCCTGTGCAAAAAAGCAGCCGGTTTGCTGGCAACTCAGCCACCTGAGTGTCTTGCTAAGATAACCGTGGGCAGCTCAGTACCCTGCAGAAGTGCCTCATGTGTCCCTGACATGCATCACCCAGGATACTAAAAAGTTAGATCATCAAAGGTTGAGATTTAATAACATTAATAAAATGTGTAGCTTCATCAGGATCATTCTTATGTGGGGCTGGCTTTCTCCCCATTACCATAAGCGCACAGGGGTGGTGAGTGTGGTGATGGTCACTGCAGTTTATAATGTATTATTTGTTTCAGGGGTATAGTGATTCATCAGGCTTACACATTTCACAGTGCTCATCAGAGCACATACCCTCCCCAAGGTCCACCACCCAGCCATCCTTCCCTCCCTCCTTCCTCCACTCCAGCAGCCCTCAGTTTGTTTCCTGAGATTAAGAGTCTTATTTGAATGGCACCTGGGTGGCTCAGTCAGTTGGGCATCTGCCTTTGGCTCAGGTCATGATCTCAGGGTCCTGGGATCGAGCCCTGCATTGGGCTCTCTGCTCGGTAGGGAGTCTTCTCTCCCTACATCCACGCTCTTTCTCCATCAAATAAATAAAACTTAAAAAAAAGTCTTATTTGACTCAACAACCAACTGGGCTTTTTTAAGTTAATGGAACAGATATCTAAATTAAAATGATGCTAGGGGCGCCTGGGTGGCTCAGTGGGTTAAGCCGCTGCCTTCGGCTCAGGTCATGATCTCAGGGTCCTGGGATCGAGTCCCGCATCGGGCTCTCTGCTCAGCAGGGAGCCTGCTTCCCTCTCTCTCTCTCTGCCTGCCTCTCTGCCTACTTGTGATTTCTCTCTGTCAAATAAATAAATAAAATCTTTAAAAAAAAATAAATTAAAATGATGCTAGAAACAGCACCTAAAGCCTGGTATGTTCACAGTTGCTCCAAACTTAACTTTAATGACAAAATTGGCTTCTTCTCCAGCAGATCCCTGAACAGACAATGCCTTGTGTCTCAAAATTCTGGGAGTGAATTTGCCAGGTCACAGGGCAAAACCCGCCGACTGGCCAGAAACCACTTGGCTTGGCCAGGGTTACGACTCTGTGATTAGACTGATTTAGAATGAGTTATATTGGGAGTAGCAAGATAATCCTGTTTTTCTCCTAGCTGTGTGCCATGTGGAACCTATCTAAGTGTCTAGTTCCCATATATTTGTCAAGGAGGTAAGGTGTTCAGAGATCAACCACCACCATGCTCCTCACCTACATAAAAATCTCTTAGCTCGATTCTTCCCTGACCTAGGTAACAAAACATTCTTCTGAAACCTTTAGGGGACAAACTCCCTTCCTCTGTTTCCCTCCTGAAGTCGCTTATGAACTAGCATTAATGGGGGTCTTGTAAGTAGTAGCAACGAAAATTGTGGGAGAATAGCTAGCCATAACTCACGGTTGACGTTGATCATGACTCTTTCCACGTTCAGCCACATCCCCAAAGATAGCTTAAGTGGCTAGAGTAAACAGGGCCCTGAGGATGAGTGGGGAGATAGTTTTCCTTTCCTTCCTTAGGCTCCCACAGAAGCTCCATGTAAGCATCTGCTGTTGGGCGGAATTCCAAGATGTCGCGGCTGGCGTGACAAATCGACCAGGAACGTGAGGGTAAGAGGATGAAGAGAAGAACTCGAGAAGCAGAGAGATGGGGGCAGAAGGAGCACTAAGGAGGATGTCCAACAGTGCTAAGTTTATTCAAAGCATTAAGGCCATATATATAGTGATAATAGGAGAAGCAATACATCTGTGTCTAGTTAAACAACCACGAGTTCCCATAATAAGTTTCACATTTGACTATAAGCAGACCTCGTGACACCAAATGGCTGATGCCAGTACAATTGTTCTGTATTGATACAGCAAACCTGAAAGTAATTTATGGGCTGAACTAGGGCCGCAAGGACCAGCCATGAACTTATGACCCCAACCAAATTGTCCTCATTTGTTTAGCAAGCGTGTGGGAAGTCACGTAGGCGAGCGCACAACACATAGTACAGACCCTTTCTCAGTGCTACTCAACTCTTCCAGTACTAAACCTTTTGTTAGGTTATTTGGACTTTAAAGGAGGCACAAGTCAGGGCCTGGTTTGGTCCTCGTCTCAAGCCTTATTGCGGCCTCCCACACCAAGATACTATTTTACTGATTATGTCTGATTATGCCTGTTTTCCTCAAATAAGAAAATATGGAGTCTATAGCATGAGCATGTGACCCGAGGTCAAAAGGCAGTCTAATGGTAAATGAGAGAGGTGTTGATACAAAGAAAGAGAAAAGATGAAGCATTTTTAAATGTCATATGGAAGGATATCTTACCATTTTCCACTGGGACTCGTTTACTTCTTTGTACTGCAGTTCATACTCCAGGACTATCCATCCCTTCTGAACATCTGCATTGGGTGGTGGTTCCCATCTCACTTGGATATCTGCATAAATCCCCGTTAAACTGACGTTCAGTAAAGTCCAGTTGAGGCTGATGGGTGGATCCGGTTGCACTGTGCATTTTAACAGAGAGTTAGGGCACAGAGACATGGACAGGTACAGCTTCCTTTGATGGATGGCTTTCTTCTGAAAGACCAATTACTTTATGCATTTTTATTATTCATACCCTTAATTCTTCCAATGGTCTTATTATACTCCCATTGTATAAGAGAGTATCACTTCTTTTTGACTAGAGTATGATCTGTTTTTAACTTTGAAGAAAACCCCTACACAAAAAAATTCCTTTTCAAGTTTAAAATCTGACCCAAAATTTTTCTTGAGGATTTGCCATGACTTACATTTCTTTTTTTTTTTTTTTTTAAGATTTTATATATTTATTTCAGAGAGAGAGACCACAAGTAGGCAGAGAAGCAGGCAGAGGGAGAGGGGGAAGCAGGCTCCCTGCTGAGCAGAGAGCCCAATGCGGGCTCTATCCCAGAACCCTGGGGTCATGACCTGAGCCGAAGGCAGAGGCTTAACCCACTGAGCCACCCAGGTGCCCCCTACATTTCTTTTAGCCTTGATAGGATTAATGCTTTGGGATTTTGGCAGTGGAATTCAATGTAACTAGAAACTGAGTTAAGACATAGAGTATTTAAAAATGGGGCTGTTTCGGAACGAGGGATAGAGAAATCTTTTTTTTTTTTTTTTTAAGATTTTATTTATTTATTTGACAGAGAGAAACCACAAGCAGGCAGAGAGGCAGGCAGAGAGAGAGGAGGAAGCAGGCTCCCTGCCGAGCAGAGAGCCCGATGCGGGACCTGATCCCAGGACCTTGAGATCATGACCTGAGCCGAAGGCAGCAGTTTAACCCACTGAGCCACCCAGAAATCTTTTTTATTCCAAATTGTTTATTACCTAGGGCAAGGATCTTGTCTTATTAATTTCTGTATTGCTACTAGAACAATCCTTCCAAACACTCAGCTAATGCTCCTCAGTTTGTTGTCTTCCTAGCCACGTGTGATGATTTTTTTCAGATCTAAGAAGGCACTGTGCTCTTCTCTCAAACAGTGATGAGTCAGGGTTTTCTGTCTGTTAACTGCATGCAAACAATCTGAAATAGCATTTTGCTTGGTTTCTACTGACATATGGTACATTCTCTAGTAAATCAGCTGTATTCTGCTTATCAGGACTTGCAGAGACTACAACTTCCCAAAGCCTGATGAAGAGAAATATGGATTCCAAAGCTAGGAGCTATATCCAAATTTACATTCTAGATAGTTCCCCATGAATTATTCTCCTCGGGTCTCAGTACTGATGTTTTCAAAAATCACTTGAATATACAGAGTAAAATTTACTTTCTTTTTTACCATGTGTAGAAGGTCACCTAGAGCGTTGCCAAGTCGGGATCCCTAGGGTTGGCCAGAGAATCGCCTACACATGTAAGTGTGAGGAGCTCTTTGGGAAGAGGAGCTCTTCCCAAAGGGGAAGCTCTTGCACTCAACCAGAGTGAAAACAGTCCTTACTGTAAAGGAGCGTGATACTGACCCTTGCAGAGTGGACACAACTTTAAAAAAATAGGGTATCCAAATATGACTAATAATGATCACTTTTGGAAATTAAATCAGAGGGATCTTCAGATTAGCTGAGCTGCATACAGCACCATCAGGACAGTAATGCTTTGCCGGTCTCGATTTGTTGGGGATGGAGGAATTCTGATAACTGAAGCTTAACCCTTTAAGAGACCAAAACATATAAATGTTTTTGATGGGAAAATCTCAACTTACTACTCACGTTTCATCTTAAAAACTCTCCTTTATATTTTAAATAGAAGATATGGAACATGGTTCTTTTTGGGAAGGCTTGTACCACTGTTAGACACATAATAACAGCCTCCCCCTTCCCTCTATACATCCTGCCAAGTGCTGTTCACAGTTCCCCTAAGATGTTGCAAAATCACCCGAGACTGAGTAGGCATCCCTAGGCAGCCCCGGTCCCCTCCTCAGAATGCGCTCCTCTGTCACTTTCCCTTTCTCTGTTAATGGTGGGTCCATTCCTCCAGGTGCCCAGGATGAAATGAGTGAGCTCTTCCTTAACGCATCATTTCCCTCACCACCCACACATTCTCTCGGCTGTACTTTCAAGATGATCCTGGAGTCCAACCATTGCTCGCCACCTTCACCTCCACAACCCAGTCCTGCCATGATGCTTTTTTGCCCATATCACTGCGTTAGCCTCCGAAGTGGTCTTCTCCTGGGGTCCCCGTCCTCCTTCACTCTATTCTCAATACCCTCCTCAATATACTGGTCATACTGGTTATTTTCACCCTTGAGTTAGACCACATCACTCATTTCAATCCTCCAAAGCCTTCCTCTCTCACTCCAGGTGAAAGCCAAAGTTGTCTAATGGCTTCATGCGTGCTATAGCTTTACCTCAAAGATCCCTCAGAAGTGGCCTCTTACATGCCCCTCCTTGCTCACTCTGTACCAGCTCCTCTCCCCACCGTGCCATTCCTCGAGTGAGCAAGGGAATGCTCCCACCACAGGAGCTTTACCCTTGCTGTGCCTTCTTGCTGTAGGGTCCATCCCTCAGATGGACACATTGTTCTCTCAATTTTTTCTTTATTCAGCAAAGCCAGTTCTGATGACTCTATTAAAATTGCAACATCTCCTGCACTCCTCTCCTCCCTCCTTATGTCATTTTTCCTCAGAGCATTGTCTCTCTCTACACTGAGATAAAATCCCAGGAAGGGAGGAGACATTTTCTGCTCCTGGCTCCTAGAAATGTACCTGGCCCAAGGAAGGGATTCAATAAATATTTGCTGAATGCAAGAATGAACAACAAATGTCTACTAATACAATACTTTAAATCCAAAGATGAGCCCTGTGAGGTAGTAGCAGAATGCTCACATAATGTGTGGGGAAGCTAAGGCCTGTGGTTGTCTTCTTCAGATCTACTAGGCTCACCTCCTTCCTTGTGGTCTCTCTCTCTTAGCTCCCTCCCTCCTTTCCTGCTATGGTTGTAACTGCCTATCACCACCTTTTGCCTTAATTATCACAAAGATTATTACCAAGTCTTCTAACCTTTCTAACTCTAGTCGGTGTTAATCTAATCTACCCTCTATGCTCTAGCAGGATGGATTTCCCAGAGGCATTAGTAACAACAGGTGACACTGGATAACTGAGATTAAGAGCATGGACTCTGGAGCTATTTTGCCTGGGTTCAAATCTCAGCTCTGCCTACTAGCTATCTGACTCTGAGTTAGCCTTTAAATGCTCTGAGCCTCAATGTCATCATCTGTGAAATGGGTATTATAATAAAACCTCTCTCAAAAGGTTATTATACTGAACCACAGGTAAGGGCTTTGTAAGCGTTAGTTAGCTGTTATTATCCTCAGGTCATTTCCCTTCTTAAATATCCTCAAATGCACCTCTTCGCAGTATAATAAAGTCTAAATTCTTCAGTGGGGTACACAAGACCCCTTATGCTTTCTCTGGCTGATCAGTCAGGCCTGCCTAGCTGCTCCCAAGTCCTTCAATGGTCTGTGTTGTTTGTCACTTCCGGAACTTAGTAGTTGGTGGAAGACACAGTCCATCTGGTATACCTGGCACTCGCACAGATGCTTTAGGGAGCAAGAGAACTGCCACCATTTCTGGGCAGCTTTTCATCCCTCAGGCCCAATCATTGTACCTTTGCCCACTACCTTGGCTTATTACACCCTCCACACACCTCAAGTCCAGCACCTAAAACGCAGCACTGCAATTCTTTACTTAACATTCCTGACTGCCCTACTTGAACATATCTTACTCATTCTGTAGCCACCACACCCCGCACAGCAATCCAGGGCATGGCAGGCCTTCCAGGAAAGTCAGCCGCGGAAATGAGTGGGGCTGGCTATTGGCAGGGACATGGTTAGAACACGGGTCTTGACCCGATATTCTTACTACTACTGGTTTAGCCACTCAGCAGCTAAGTCTATTGACATTGGGGCAAACACTGAATAGTGTCTCCAAGTTATACAGTTAGGTTCTCTTTTCTGCTTGTTCTTCTCCTTAACAGGCTATCAGATTTATTGTTTCTGCCTACAGCTTCTAGCCCCATTCTCTTAGCCTCTTCCAGTCTGCTGATGTGCTGTGTGTGGGAAACCACACACAAGTGTGTAAGGACAGAGCATCTCAGAGAAACTCCAAGCAATTTTTATAACAGATGAACTTTTGCGGGTAGAGATTCTGAAGTACCAACATCAGCTGCTCAAAGTCTTTCTTTGATTCTTTATATTTTGCTGTTTACACTATTATAGAATAAACATAAATATTCCAATTATGGCTGTTTGTTTTGTTTTGTTTCATTTCCCCTTGTGTCCACACGATGGGCAAGGGATAATTGGTCTACATCTTTCATTTAGCTCATTGAGCTCTGATTATTTCCAATGTTTGTCTTGAGATCTTATAAACATGTCTTTAAACTGATTTTGGATTGTTCTGTAAATATAAAATTCTAGAATTATTATGCTTTGTGAGAAAGAAAATCTAGGCTTTTATTACAGTGATGATAGGGATCAAAGGTCAACATATTTCAGATCTGAATATAACAATCATATTGAAAAATTAGGAAAGAAGGAATCTTAGGAGTCCACTGAGTTTGTCTGTTATGGTACTCAAGAACCCAAACCAGCTTGAAAGACCTCCTCAAGGAAAAGACTCTGCCAGGCTCCCATTCTTTTCTTGACAACACTTACTGCCAGGTTGTTTTACGTTAGAGCCAACTTTTATTCCCCCCTGCCTTCTCCCTCTTGTTCACTGGCTGATCTCATGCCCTATGAAGTAGACCTCCATTCACCTAGATGACAATGACGAAGTTTTCCTAGTTGAATACACTTGGACACTGAAGCTTCCCTGCTTATTTAATCTAAAGCCATGTCAAATAAAACACAAACCTGTGATTTACCTATTTCCTCAACAGAGAAACACTTTTGATCCACCGTGCCACCATTGCTGGTTAGCTTGATACAGTAGGGAATCCAAATGGAGGTATAAGATGAATTAAAGTAGCAGCTGTTTTCTCCAGCAGAGACATAATCAGGGCATTCTTTCCATTCTTGAGTCCATTCTTGAGTGCTCCTGAAATGGAGGGTAAAAAAAAGAAAGGATGAATTGTTCCAAAAATCATGCCATGGCTTAAGTCAAAGTGAGGTGCTCGATAGATTCAATAAGCTGGAACACAAATATTTTGCAAGCAAGTGTTTTAGCAGCATCACTTCCAAGAAGTATTCCATCCATGGCTCATCTGCAGGGTCTGCAGACTGCTGGAGGCCATTGGTTCTTGTACTATAGCAGAAACATCTGGACATTGGATGCAGATGATGTGCCAGCTCCTAGATTAAGTAATTTGTGGATAGGTCCTTTATTATCCACCTTTTACAGATGAGGGTTCCAAGGCTTAGGAAGGTTTAAAATCATCCTTTAGTAAAACACTACAGAGGCCTAATACCCAAACTGTGAAGATTCCCAAAGAACCATGACTCTTCGGAACCAGATGGTTCCCCAACTCATGATGGAAGAGACTAGGGAGGCACGCCGATGGCATTCTTCAAGCTGGGTGACTCTGAGATTTGGGGGGCTGTGAGGTGGAAAACTGGCTATCACCCTATTCTGAACCACCGCACCCTGTGTTTCCTCTCCCCAGGGCTGTCTTATGCTTGGGGGAGTCTTCCTCAGGTCTTGAACACGTTCCCATATTCCTGGCTTCTTTCCTTAACTACATGAAGAGCCACGAGAACATCGTAAACATGCTGGACCTCCAGGGTGACATTTATAAAACATGAGGGTCTAGCTTTTTTTCCCCCACCTTTAAAAGAGATAAAAGGTCATGAACCCAGAAATGAAAAACTCTTTCCAAACCCAGAAAGCATTTTTTTTCTATTTTGTAAGCAGAATGAATACCTCACGATAATATAAAAAAATGGAAACAAGAATGGGTCAAATTGAATTGATGTGTTTGCCTATCGGTTCCTTTTATTTTTGTTTTCTCTACAAAAAACAAGGTTATATTTTCCTACATCTTGGCTCAGCTAGAAACAAACGAACAAACATAAGAAATCATGGAGGAAAGAAGACACGTGGAAAACACTGAAGAAATCAGAGAAGCCCCTTGTCCAAGTTCACATTCCGCCACCCAGTTATTCACCTGTACCCCACTCTCCAGAGAGCATCGTGTGCTCGATGACTTAAAACATCTGCAGGGCCTGAGCTGAATGGAAAAGAGAGGCCTAGAAGTTTACAGGGGGAGAAAGCAGAGTTTGGGGAAAGGGAATTGCCTAGCCATGGGGGCCTGAACAGAAATGCAGAGCAAGCCAAGGATTGCCCCAACTCAAGGCCACCCCTGCAAGGACAGAGCAAGTGTGCTAGAATGGGACACAGCCCTCCCAGGTCCCATCTCACTGACTGACTGACTCCATGAGCCCGGCAAACCATCTCTGGGTGGCTACTGTATATGTACTAGAGAGGCATGCCATCTGCCACCAGCACTGAGTGGACATAATGATTAATATGATGTCGTTCCTATCTTCAGGCCAGAAGGAGACTCAAAATTACCATCTGAGTACTTTTTCTTTTTTGGTCTCCTGTATTCATCCCATTCATATTTAATAAGTATTGATTATATATAAAAAACACTATGCCGAACATTATGCGGGACGCACAGGTGTCTAAGGAATGACTCCTGCCTCAGAGGCATGACTGAAAACCTGTGTGACAAAGCAGTGTGGGTTATATGCACAGAGTACACATGGGGTTCCCTAAAAGTTCAGAAGATGGAATGATTGCTCTGGCTGTTCAAAGAAGCCTTCAAAGTAGAGGTGGTGTTTCTAGCCATCTTGAAGAACGGGTAAAAGCTTAATGCGTAGGGAAAGGAAGGAGGGAACCGAGTAGTCAAAAGTGTTGAGGTACGAGCATGAGTATGTGAGGGGAACAGAGGGCAATGGAATAAATGGGCAAACTTTTCTTAAATTAGAATTACTACTTGGGTGAGTTCTTCATTATTTACTCATTATTCAGGAGGTATCAGCTGAGAAGAACGTTTATAAGTCAAGAAGACATAAAGCCAGGTGGTCTGTGGCTGAGGGGGAAGAAGACAGGAATGACTTTGAGTAGGCTGAGGTGCTTGGGGCTGGTGAGCCAGAGTGTGGAGGTCTGTGAGCATCACCCTCGGGGACGGGTGCTGCGTAGCAAGGAACGACAAAGACACCACAGGCTATGCGAAGGGATGAGCTGGGAGACAACACACGCCTCCTTCTTTACAGCTGTTTCTCAGGCTGGTCTCTTTGGCACTAGGACGAAAGTTGTATAGTATGAGAGCGTCCTTGACACAGCTGCTCATCAGCTGTTGGAAAGAACTTGGGATTAACATGGCCAGTGAACTGTGGCTTAAATTCTGGCTGAGATTCTGAAAAGTTGCATACCCTTGGATGAGAGGGAAATTTATCCCTGATGGGGAATGCGAGTGGTATGAGTGTATATGTGTGTATACATGTGTATGTATATATATGTAGGTGTGTTTGTGTGTATTTGTGTATATATGTGTAGGTGTGTGTGTGTGTGTGTGTGTATGTTTAGAGTAGTAGGAAAAGGATTAAAAAATTAGGGATAGGTGGGTCATTGACCTACAGTATAATTTATTTTATCTTGACTTTCTAACTAAGTAAGGATATGTTGAAGAGAATGGTTTAGCAAGATTTCCCAGAGAAATGAGGCTCTTACATAATAAGATAGATAAAAAATATATTTAGCATAGTTGATAGTATAGAAGTATTGAATTGTAAAGCTATACTACAGTCCTTAGCAGGTTTGGATTTGTAATAGGAAGGTTAGCTCTGTGTGTTTTACAGTTTCTCAACCTCAACATGTCCCCATGGGGACTGCATGAAAAACCTTGTTTAGATTATTCCAGATCCATTAGTTCCACAGAGCAAACAACTTAAAGCACTTATCTGAAGCACAGGAACAGTTAGTTCAAAACACAACTCCCAGCGCCCTCCCCCTCATTAACTAAAGTTGAATTTTATTTTAAATAAATATTAAAAATTATTTTTAAACTCTTTTTTTTTTTAAAGATTTTATTTATTTATTTGAGAGAGAGAGACAGTGAGAGAGAGCATGAGCGAGGAGAAGGTCAGAGAGCGAAGCAGACTCCCCATGGAGCTGGGAGCCCGATGTGGGACTCGATCCCGGGACTCCAGGATCACGCCCTGAGCCGAAGGCAGTCGTCCAACCAACTGAGCCACCCAGGCGTCCCTATTTTTAAACTCTTAAATTTAGCCAAAAACAAAAGCAAAACAAAAAACCCACCAAACAAACAAACAAACAAATGGGCTCACAAAACAGAGACTCTGGCTTGCTTTCCCTGGGTTGAATTTCTTTTTTTTTTTTTTTTTTCCTGGGTTGAATTTCTACGCAGGCAACCAAAGTCAATTTATGGAAACTACTTTCTCCTTGTCATATCCCTAAGAGTTAAGGGCACGAGGTTTGCTCCTAGTCTATCTTGCGAAATGGAAGGAAGGCTGTACAAGGAGACTACTGGTAAAAATCAGAATAAAGAGCAGAAGAAGTACTTTCCATCCGAATGCTTTTACATCTAGCAACTAGAAGAAAAATACTAATAATAAAACATCATCTATGTTCTAAAGACAACTGTTTTCATTACACACAGATCATGTGTTTTGGCTTAAAATTAAATCTTTTCTCTAGAAAAAAAAGGAAAAGCAAGAGTGCCCTTTCTCCCTTCTTATCTCCCCCAGAACCTTGCATGGAAAATACACTTTCTTTTGATAGGCCAGGATAATTTGTTAAGGGGAGTGAGTGTGGGAGATGATAAAAGTGGGGGGTTAGAGTCTTAGGGACTGAGACTTCACGTGCCCACTTTCTTCATCAATAAGGCGTCTGTAGGCAAGGAGCTGAGGGCGGAGCCTCCCTGAGGGCCTACAATGTCATTCAGGCCGAGTCTTCTCCTAGCAGTGAGACTAGGCCCGGCACGGCAGCCATGACTGGGCGGGAGAGGCAGCTCCGTGTCAGCCGGCTCTCCTGGCCAGCAGCAAAGAGCCACGCGCATGGCTGCCTCCAGGCCCGCCCAGTGGACGGCCTGATGTGGTTAGGCTCCTTTGTGCTTTAGTTACCAAGGCCAGGCTGGTAAACTGAAAGCCCAGTGCACGGGCCCCTTCGCCAAGTCTTCCTGTCTCCCCCTGCTCCAGTTCTGGATGAAATCCTGTCCTGGCTTCATGTGTCCAGGAAGAAGGACACATGGGATTCTATGGTTCCGGGAGTTGCCTGGGACCTGAATTCTGAGAACTTCTGGGACCTGACTGAGAAGTCAGGAAGCACACCTGTTCCGTTCTCTTTGCACCAGGAGCCGGTGTGAAGGCTGACATGTTTGTGTACTCGCTGGTGCAGTCTGGGCCTGACATCCTAGCCCTTTGGATTCTACCCTTCCTAGATAAACCAGGCTGAAGGCTTCTGCTATTTTGGCTAGATAGAATAATTACATTTTTGTAGAGAAAACACAAAATACTGATTTTGCAAGTTGGGGCTGGCTCTCATCATGAGGTTGTGCTTGGAGGCTTGAAGATGGGACAGTGTTTTCCCCTGGGATCCCAATCCACACTAAGGCAACAATTAATGACGTCCTTCCAAATACGCTGGGATCTGCCCTCCACCTGTTCACACATTCTGTGGCATCTCCGTTAGCACAGAGCCTGGCTTCGGACTAGGTCTGCTCAGAGGCCCAGGTGTGCAGAGGAGGCCTGCAGGCAAAGGTATGTGACCTGGATGGAAGAAAGTAAGGGGCAAATATATATTTGTGAGGGCTTCATACCTTTGGGTTTATCTTTTGGCTCAAGTTCAGATTAGGTGACTATTATGGTTGGTAATAACCCATTTTTATAACATGGGTCTGACTCTGCCCTCTCTCTCTTCAGTTTTGTCCCTTACTACACAGATAACTTTGTTCTCACTGGGCCAGCTCTCTGTACCTCCGAAATCTCTCTCCATTTAACAGTCGACTCAGCAGATACTCCAAAGTGTTACAATCATAAAAGCTTCCCGTCCAGATGCATTTCCCCAAGCCAGCATAATCTCGCCATCCCTTCTGTAGCGTCAGCCTTAAAAGAAAAAAAGTGCTTTTGGGGTCCAGCCGTGTCATTATTTGCATGCCCTCTGGGGCACAGCCAAGTAACCTCCCTCACACCTGGGAAGTGGGGAAGGCCAGCAGGAGTTGCTAACGCAGAGCATTTATTTGTAAACTGAGGACCCAGTTTTGCACTGACAACAGCCTTAGAAGACCAATAATCATTAGCCAGAAAGAATCAGAAGTAATTATTGTAGGCCAGGAATTGGATTTCTTTATCTTTACCATTTTAAATTGTCACCATATCACCAATAATCACAGCAGCTACCATTTCTTGAGTACATATGCTGGGCCAAGCACGGCGCTAAGTGTTTTTCATGTATTATCCAATAAAACCCTCACAAGAAGCCATGAGACAAGGTCTACTATCTCCGTTTCGCAAATGAGGCATCTGAGTTGTGAACGGACTACTCTGCCTGGCATTCCTCAGCGAGTGCCAGAGTTAGGCCGAGATGCGGTGTGTTGGACCTGAGCCTGTGTCTTTAGCTGCTCCTGCATCTTTCCTCTGTTTCCGCACTCCTCCCGGGGTAGATGGCATCAGCCTTGGACTGATGAACACTCCTACCCTGGCTAACCTTGTTTCTTGGCTTAGGCCTTCCCTGGGGGTTGGGTGGAAAAGAGGAAGGGACAAAGTATTTGAACCTAAAACTTAGAAAAGGCAAAAAGGTACAACATAAGAGTAAACAGAAATGGAAATAATTCCAGGTGAGGGGTCAGAAAGAAACAAGCTGGATGGTGATCATATCGAGAGATCTTTGTTTCACTCTTCCTCTGTTATTTTACAAGACAACCAGTCAAAATGGAATAGAAAACTATTATAATTCCTTACTGAGAATCACTAATTTAATAGGAACATAGTCTGTTTTCTACATAAAAACACCAAGCTGAGTCTTTTAAAACATACATGTCTTCTCAAAGTCCACCACAGGTAAAGTCAAATTCAAGGCCTAGCCATGGCCAACAAGACTTGGCAGTCTGGCTCTGCCAGACTTCCTTTTTTTTTTTTTTTTTAAAGATTTTATTTATTTATGACAGAGCACAAGTAGGCAGAGGCAGGAAGAGAGAGAGAGAGAGAGAGATAGAGAGAGGGGAAAGCAGGCTCCTTGTGGAGCAGAGAGCCCTATGTGGGGCTTGATCCCAGGACCCTGAGATCATGACCTGAGCTGAAGGCAGAGGCTTAACCCACTGAGCCACCCAGGTGCCCCTCTGGCTAACTTTTTGACTTCTTCTAAAGTCACGTCCCTTTTTTATCTTGTGCCATCCATGCAGGCCTCCTGCTTTCTTCAAACAGATCAGCCTCAGGGCCTTTGCACCAGTAATTTCCTCTCCTGTAGTCTCCCCCTGCAGACATTCTTATGGGCCTCTTTCACTTCACTTCTGTCTCTCCTATAACACACCACATCAGCAAGGCCCACCGTGAGCTGCTCATCTAAAGTTTCACCCAAGCTCCCTACACACACGCATACCTGCCCACACACACAGACACGCTTTTCTATACTTCCATGTATTTGCTCTCTCATATACACTTATATGTTCACATCCTTGTGCACTTCCATGTACCTGCTTCCACACCTTCTCACACACACTCACCCTTGCACACACTTCACACACACACTCATGCATATTCACACTTTTACCCACTGGCACGTACCCTCATTCATACTCACACTCACCCTCAGACACTCTCATGTACACGCATGTCCTCATTCACAGTGTGGACACTTCCTATCCTCTGGCTTTTACTTTTCTTAATAACCCATATTACCAGCTGACATTTATTTATTTATTTATTTTTATGGTCTGTCTTCCCCTGGTGGAAGTGACGCTCCACGAGGCCAGGGTCTCTAAATTTTTTGCAATTGGCGTTGTATCTCTGGTGCCCTAGATAGTCCCCAACATGTAGTAAAGGCTTAATTAATACTTTTTGAATAAATGTACACATTTAAGTCATCACATGTCCACCACTGCAACTCAGTAAACTTTCATCTGAAAATCTATGGAGGGAAAAGTCAGGAAGGATGAAGACTGCACCTTCTAGTATAGAACAGCTGTATGGATCCTGGGTTCTTCAAACTATGATTAACCCCATCGGTCCAGTGGCATGAAAAAGTCTCTAGTTCAGGTGAACGGCACTTGGTGAACTGAGGCTTCCCAGAAGAATCTGCAGAATAAACAGAAAAGGCAACGCATGAAATCAGGAGGGCCAGGTATGGTCCTGATAAAACTCACACGTAAAGTGGTAAAGAAGAACCATTTCCTCTAGAGACACGGTTTTCCTGGGTTGTGGTTTCAGAGCTCGTTGTGTGCCAGTCATTTCTCTGTCAGCTCTCGATTCCAGGGACAAACTGTTTTGTCTTTATGTCAAACATTATTTTTAGGGCCTGTTGGAGAAACCAGAACTAGAGGTAGGGCTTATTTGGAAAGTGACCCTGGAACAGGAAGTAGGGCCAGGGAGAGAGGGAAGGGGAGGGTGGACCGCCACCAATGCATGTTGTCCAGGGGGCTCCCACAGTGGCCAGCCAGGGGACCTCCACAGAGGCCTCTGGGAGAATCTGTAGAGTGTGGAGTGTGTTCTAGAGAAGGAGGGGAGGCTGCGGTGTTTGTCCTCCTCACTCCCACCCTCCACTGCCTGGGGGCTGCCCTGGAGGCATTCATGCCCGTGGCCTTCTAGGGCACACCCACACATGGGTAGAAGATCTCCCGTGACTTGCTTGGGAAAAGCCTGGACAGGCTCCTGAAGGGGATGTGGCAATGTGCATGATGGTGGCCGTGAGCCCCAGATGCAGGCACTGGCATCAGATGGGACAAGGGATATGGCCTGGGACCATGGCATCCACTACGGAGCCTTTCCTCCTTATATATATATATATATATATTTTTTTTTTTTTTTTTAAATAAAGAGCCACTTATGTTTGCATTCTTTAAAAAGATTCAGCCAGTACGTCCATTAGGTAGATGATGACTGAAAAACTTCTGCATACTTATGTGTCAACTCTTATTTGGGAAGTGGTGATTGCCTCCTAGTGTTAGGCTATTAGCCCAAACACCTCCACATAGATGAAATTTGCAGCAGACAAGTCTGAGGCAAAACCAGATTTTTTGTATATCATTTTTCATTGTTCTCTGATTTCCACGGCCATTTGGGAGATGGTCAAGCTTCTTTTTTCTTTTTTTCCTCCTTACGGGATTAGTCTTCCGTTAGATTGTAAACTTAATATATTTGTTCTCTGATCTAAAGCTCTCATCTCTAGGCAACAGGGAGACTCTCAGATTTTATGTATCTTTATGAAGACTTTAAAACACAATTTAGAAATAAATAGCAGGCAGCCAAACACATAAAAACCCCTAATTCCAAGTTCCAGGTTCCTTTCTGGTGTTCTGAATCAAAACATGCCTCTTTTCCCCTTTGTCAGCAAAATCCTAACAAATGGGATGTTCTAAACCTTCTAAATAAATCCATCATTCAGACATCCACTCAACAAACACTAAACATCTACTTTGTTCCAGGCCCTCTCCCAAGAGTAGAGCAGGAAATAAAACTAACGTTCTGGTCCTTGTCGGGTTTCTCTTTTAGTGGAGGACAGGGGAATTCCGTGTAGAAAGATGAGCAGGGTAAGAAGATAAGGGGCTGGGAAATGGAGACCCCATCCTCCTTCTGCTAATACCCATATAAATGCAGCCAAAAAGCTCAGGCTGGGGAAATGTGTCCTCGTTTTAGAACATCTGCTGTCCCAAACTGTCTGGTCACAGGTAAATGAATCTTCAAGAGATCCTGAGTAGCAGATAAGTCCTTTGCCCTGAGAACACATCTTGGGAGTGACAGAATGTCTTAATAAAATTCCATAGTCACACCATTGTAAGAGATTCCTTTTTCTGTATTAACTAAGAGATTCACAAGAGTTTCGGGGCCTGGATAGGATCTGCTTGGTACCAAGGGCAGGTGCTCAGCCCTCTAGGTAGTCAGCATTTACAAATCTCTCTAAGAGCACTGACATGTAGGATCTGCTACAATTGAAGAGAGTGAAAAAGGTGTGTGTTTTGTTAGGTAAGCACCTATTATACAGTAGAGTACCTGGAAAAGTTCCTTCTTCTATTAGCTGAAGCACTGAAAAGGTTAGTTTCAGATCATCTAAGCATATAAGCGATTAATAGAACATATTTCAGCCACAAGTATTTTTAATGCCTGCAGATTTGAGGAGACTATTGCAGATTCTGGTTACTCCTCCACACAGAAGTTTAAGAAGAGGAAATGCACTGGATTACAAACTCAGAGATCTGTGTCTGAGTCCTGGCTCTGCTACTGTCAGCCCCGATCTCCCCAAGCCAGTCTCCTCAACAGAGAGGCTGGAAGAGATGAGATTCAAGCTACTAAACAACTTCACTTTTATAATAAATAACACGTACTACCATTAATAATAATGTACACAACTAAAACACAATTTTAGCATTTAAGCTGAAACAACCAGAGAACACCAAAAGCAAACACCCCTGAGGTTCTCATATTCCCTGTGCAACAAGCCTACCACATAATGGCAAGAATAGTAAACCCAACCCAAAAACTTGAAACAGAAAAGAAAAGTTTGCTAGCTGGGGAGAAAAAAAACTTAAAAAAATTAATTTGAAACACATTTTTATTGCTTAAACTTAGTCCGCTTGTTTATTCTGTTTCATTTTAACTCCAGATGTATAGAAAGCTCCCTATTATCTTCTCATTCTGAATAAGAAATAGGAAATTCATGGTTCATGGCTGTGATGCTAATGTTATGTAGTATGTACTCAAAGAAGAACTCTGATACAGGCATAGTGCAGCCAGGCTATTTTAAATGTCTGTTTTACTGCATGTCCTCCTTTCCCTACCTTCCTCCTTTCTTTCTCTTTCCTTTCACTCTCTTCTCCTTCCTTCCTTCTTCCTTTCATGTCTGGGTATGTGCCATTAAATGCTGTAGCAGACAGACTCTCAGATGGCCCCTATGATCCCTGTTTCCTGTTATTTACAAGATTTTGTATTTCATCTCCTTGAATAATTTGCTAATCTAATCCAATCTAATCTACAGAATATGGCAGGGTTGTGGGGATGTCATATCTGTGATTAGGCTACAAAGACTGTGACTTCCATCTTGGCAGCAGATTCTCATTCTTGTTGGTTTTGATGAAGCAAACTGCTGTGTTGGTGGAAACCACATGATGAACAACTGAGAGTGGCCTCTGATCAGTAACTAGCAAGTCGAACAACTCTTGAAGACCTGAATCTTGCCAACAACCATGGAAGCTGATCCTTTCCCAGTCCAGCCTTCAGATGAGACCACAGCCCTGGCAAACACTTTGATTACAGCCTTGTGAAAAAGTGTGAAGCAGAGGTCCCAGAAGATGGGTTAATTTAGAGGAAGGGCAGGGAATAATATTAATGCTGTTTATACAGAATAAATGAATCCAGTATATCAGAAGTTGAAAGCAGCATTCAACAATGGCATAAGCCACTTTTCTCAGCAAATGGAAGGCGTTGCAATGAGTGTGGTGAAAGTATGTAACTTTTTTGTTGGAGGCAAGAAGAACTGTAGTGTAGCTGGCTACTTAGCTCCTCAGTCACCTGCTGTTTCAGGTGTTATGACTGTGGATGAAGACAGCTGGCATTCCTGAAGTTCAGCTCCTTAACATCTTGCTGAGGTTTACCAAGGCTGAGAGGTACTGGCCTTAAAATGAGTACCTCTCTGATTATGTCTGAAAATCCTAGTAGAAGTTCGTTTCATATCTCACTTAAAGACAACAAATGGCTACCATACATTCTCAGGTCCTCTCTGATGAGCCACAGCCCGTAATTTTTGAAGTATTAATAATTCCTGCTCTTTCATGAACTTTAGCCTAAACCTAGAGACCATATAGTTCAATATCCATTTATAGCAACTCTGAAAAGAATGCACTTGACAAGAGAGCCTAGCTTTGGCCCTAAATTGATTCTCACTAGGAGAAATGAGTGTTCTAACTCAAGTGGTCTCACATTCTGAAAAAAAGCTAAGATTAACACTGATCAGCACTCAACATCCTGACAATAGATTTAGAATTCATTTTTATTTTCTCTTTGGAGTCTTCATTTTGGGAATGAGGATTTTGACTTGCAACTACATATTTATTTATTTATTTTTAATTATTTATTTCTTTTCAGTGTAACAGAATTCATTGTTTATGCACTACACCCGGTCCTCCACGCAATACGTGCCCTCTGTAATACCCACCACCTGGCTCCCCCAACCTCCCACCCCCCGCCCCTTCAAAGCCCTCAGATTGTTTTTCAGAATCCATAGTCTCTCATGGTTCATCTCCCCTTCCAATTTCCCTCAACTCCCTTCTCCTCTCCATCTCCCCATGTCCTCCATGTTACTTGTTATGCTCCACCAATAAGTGAAACCATATGATAATTGACTCTCTCTGCTTGACTGATTTCACTCAGCATAATCTCTTCCAGTCCCATCCATGTTGATACAAAAGTTGCGTATTCATCCTTAATGAAGGAGGCACAATACTCCATAGTGTATTTGGACCACATCTTCCTTATCCATTTGTCCGTTGAAGGGCATCCTGGTTCTTTCCACAGTTTGGTGACCATGGCCATTGCTGCTATAAACATTGGGGTGCAACTACATATTTATTTTAGTTATTGTTACATACATCATGTAACATGTTATATACATCACCTTCCATATTATATCACATTGAATTCTTAACATATATTGTCTCCTTTAATACTGACAGTAATTCCAGAAGGTGGGCATAATTCCAGAAGGTGTTCACTTAGAAATAGGTGAAGAACTGGAGTTTAGGGAAGTGAGTGTCCTTGTTTTTACTGCTGTACGTAGCAGAGATGGGATTAAAATACAGGTTTGTGTGATTTCAAACCTAAAATCAGCACCAGCAAAAAATAGCAGCTTTTTTGTTAGGCAATTTTCTCTTGCTTTTCAAAAAATTCCCAGAAGGGAAAAATGATAAGCTCAGATGTGCTCTTAATTCAATTCTCAGAAATCAGTAAGCTGGCGAGCCCTAAGAGCAGCATTTTCTAATTGTAACTGCACACCGGAATCAACAGGGGAGCTTTTAAAAGATACTGATGCCTTGGCTTGCTCCCAGAGACGTGAGTCAATTTGGGGTGCATCCTGGGTATCATGATTTTTAGAAGTTCCCCAGGTGCTTGCAATGTGTGGCAAAGGTTGAGTGCCACTGGTATAGAGAAATAAATTATAAGTAAGCACTGAAAAGTTGGCTTTCCACATTATTAGGTTGTCTGATCAGTTCTAGCAGAGATTTGTATCAAGAGAGACCTTTGGTTTGGGTGCCTGGCTGGGCCAGTCAGTAAAGCATACGACTCTTGATCATGGGGTTGTGAGCTGAAGCGCCACATTGGGTGTACAGCTTGAAAAAGGAAAGAGTGATATGTAGTATAAACTCCCATGAGTATAGTTTGAGAGGGTGTGGGAAGGATATGAATATTAATTATTACCTCAGAAGAGTAAATGATGAACAGTGGAGAACCATGAGATATTTAAATATATGGGCCTATGGTGCATATCTAAATGCTAATCCAAGTTTCTGATAGACTATAAATTGGTAATGGGAGTTAATTAAGAAGTTAAACTGGTATTCCTACTGAAACTATTATTTAGAGAGCTTGAAGAGAGTTTTGCTGAATTCTTTGATCAAATGTTGATATTGATAAAATGTTGACTGAGTGACAGTGTGTTCAAACTACACCAGCAGAAGGACAGCGTCAGAGAGAGCTGGAGGCACCGCTGGTTGCAACATGTCATCATTGACAGTGGCCGTGCTGCCACGGTCAGTCAGACTCGTTGGGCTGGCCAAAGCTCGCTCCCTTCTTCACTGCCCAGTAGCTCTCTCCTTGGAAGAAGATGGTCTTCCTGACAGTACCCAGAGAAAGGGACATCAAACAGCTCTTACACAATGAAGTAGTCTGTGTTCTTACCCTCCCTCACCAGACATACTTTTCTATCCTCTACTCATGACAAAGCAGAAACAAAACAAAGGAAAGCACACACCAGTTCCCAATGTTTGCTTGTGCTGAGTGTTAGGAGAGAGGGAAGAAGGGGAGCAAATGAAGTGGGAGGGGAGGGTTGGCAGGGAAGGACAACCTTCTTCAGAAAGCTCCGGATTGTGCAGTGGGTGAAGCCCCCTGCTCTGAAATGTGGTACCTCCACCACATCATGTCATGTGGACCATCTGCTGTCAACAGTCCCAGGCCCTGGTTATTGTCCCCGAACAGAAGCTGAGGAGGTGGATACCTTGTGTGGGGGCAGGAGCTAGAAGGGAAAAACCTTCCCCTCTGACCAAAGGGTAACTAAATACAATCAGTTGAGAATTTCCTTTTGAGTTGGGCAGCAGTTGGGCAATACAATGAGTCCTTAATGTGACTAAGAATTAAAACCTGTAAAGACAGACTAAAGAAAACAATTTTATGGAATAAATTTCAAACATGATTTTGATCATAAAAGATGAAAGAAGTGATAAGACCAAATCGAAGTATGTAGTTATATGTGCATGGACAATGAAGGGGGAAATACGATAAAGAGAGAAAAGCAAGACAAACATTGGACTGAATGACTTTTGGTCACCAAATTCCCAATTGGTGGGCCTGAGATCCGCGAAGAGTAATCATGTAAGTGTTTGCTGTTATTATTCCCATCGTTGCAAGTCAGGTGTAATTGTCAGTTCATGATTTGTTACCTGTTGTTACCCAAGAAGAGTAGATGATGAACATATTGCTAAATGTGAAATTCATCCTGCATTTTACCTGTAATTCTAAGACCTCTAGGGCTAGCTGAAACACCTGAGGTATATGTGGTCATATAGTGACAGCTACTTCCCTTGCTGGTTAGAGGTGATTTCTGTGGTTGTCATTTAGACCGTCATAACTTATTGAAGTCTGAGTAGTAGATAATTGGAGGATGTTGCTATATTATCAATTTAAATTAAAAAAAATCCAAGCAAAGTCTTTCTCCGTGTGTTCTTGAGAAGCGATTAAAATTCCTCACGCTGCAAGGAAAATTATCAGTGCCTCACACAGACACCGTGGGTCTGGCTGAAGAGGATCTCTGGAATATTAAGAATGCTATTTGATGCTTTTCCCCAGTGATCTGGGTACTCTGGAATCACTGCACAAGCCTTATCAGCTTCTTGGCAATGATTTTTCCAGAAAAAGCTCATTAAAGTTGAAATGGACCTGGGAGAGTTCTGGTTATGTCACGATGAGTCCATCCAATGATTCCACCTCTCTAAGCCAAAGCCTCCCTGAATGGAATGGGCTGGGGGGTTGAATCATACTTAAAATAAAAATTATGTGTCATTTTCTTGCAAGGAAAATGCAGCCTAAATATTTGCCAGGGCTTCCTGGGGACGAAGTTCTGCGTGGAGTGGTGATGAGTTTTGCACAGTGCTTGTAAATACTTAGATCGAGAGGACTAGACCCCTCCCCTAGCTTGCGGGGGTCCTCCCTTTTGAAGATCTGCTTTGAGGCCACACATCCTTCTCCAAAGTACTCTTACCATTTCCAGAGTGCTCTTCTGTATGAAAAGCTTCAGGAAATCAGTGATTCCTCCAACTAAGAGAACCTTTTACCTATCCCCTTTTACAGACGGTCACGTAATTGATGGATGCTGTTCTGTCAAAATACAGTAAAAGAAATCTGTACACTTCCTGGTTGGACACTGTGGTCAAGAGGAACTGAAGAGCCTTATAATGTAACATAATATAATTTCAGCAAGCACAACTAAAAAAACAAACAAACAAAAAAAACCCAACAGGGGTACCTGGGTGGCTCAGTGGGTTAAAGCCTCTGCCTTCAGCTCAGGTTATGATCCCAGGGTCCCGAGATCGAGCCCCACATCAGGATCTCTGCTCAGCAGGGAGCCTGCCTCCCCCTGCCCCGCCTGCCTCTCTGCCTACTTGTGATCTCTGTCTGTCAAATAAATAAATAAAATATTTAAAAAAGAAACAAACAAACAAACAAACAAACAAAACCTGGTCAGCATTTTTGTTTTTGTTTTTTAACCTATGGAATTGCTGAGCAGTTATGGAACCACAAATAGTGAGTTTGTAGGCTATTGGCAAACAAGGCCTTATATTAATGGTAGAAATTGGCAAAAAATTTAATAAAGTATTTCATACTGGACAATACTTTATGTACGGAATTCACCTTCCTACCTCCTTTCCTTTACAGTTCCCTGAGGAACTGAGGAAGGCATCACTGTAAGATCTAGGTACTTTGTGGTTTAGAGCGGAGAACAAGAATCCACAAGCTCTTGACCCAAATGTTCATTTCCCTCTATTTTAAATTACAGTCTAGCATACTTTTAACAATGGATTCCTGGTTCATTTAAAAAATGGTAGGGCTCACTAAAATAAAGGCTAAGTGAGCATGCCCAGTTACTTTCAGATGAATGTCAAATCAGCTGAACTTGGTCATTAGTATCTTGGAGAAGTGTTTACGGCACACGTGGTCCGGCAGGGAATTTAACTGCACACAGCCTGTAGAGACAGCTCACGTAGGCAGCAACGTCGGGATATAGAGTGCGTGTGTGCGTGCATTGTTATTATTTATTTATTTATTTATTTATTATTTATTTATTTAAGCATTTATCTTTTAAACAAAACTTGCTTTATGTTGCTTAATTTAGTTTTCATGGAATATTTTACAAGAATTTATTTTCCTTCTTAAATACTTATGATTGAACATAATTAATCCTAGTTTTCAACACTCAGGGGCATTAATCAATGATCTCTCTCCTCCATAGCATGTCTCTGGTGCATTTAGTTTACTTAGTGTTTTCACATTATTTCATTTACTTGTCCTGGACACAGTGAGCATATACTCTCCAAGCTGATTTAAAATATTCTCAAAAAATATTTTTTTCTGGGGGGGAGCCTGGGTGGCTCAGATGATTGAGTGTCTGCCTTCAGCTCAGGTCATGATCTCCAGGACCTGGGATCCAGCCCCATGCCGGGCTCCCAGCTCAGTGGGGAGCCCGCTCCTCCCTTTCCCTCTGCTTGTGCTCTCTCTCACTCTCTCTCTCTCAAATGAATAAATAAAACTCTTTAAAAAAATTAAAAAAAGGTTTTCTCTCTTCTTCATAGATTTCAGAGGCTCTTTACCCTCAATTTTCTTGAAAACAACCAGGCTTCTCAGGTAGAAGGACAAAGGCACTATTTTCCTTGGTGTTTTTTTCTCTGGCTAGAAGGGCAGATGTGCCAAGACAGCTACGGCAGCCCCAAGTTCCAATAGTGTAGCCCGCTGGAAGGTGGAAACAGGAACATCATCTTGAAGACACGCACTTACTGTCCTGCAGAACTAACCCAGGACTTACTGCCCTGCAGAACTAAGCTAGGAAATAGAACTGTCATGGTTTCATTGTTTAAAAACACTTTTTATTCTATATAGCATGGTTTTGAGATGTCTAAGAAACAATTAGCACTACATTCAGTACAATTTGTTTTCTGCTTGGTTAAGGGAAGGGACATCTTAGATAATAGATCAAATAATTATATATATGTAAAAAATAAAATAATTAACTATATTTGTATTATAATATTAATCAAGTATTAAAGATAATATAATCAATTAATTAAAATATAAGGCAAGAGGATTGATCGAAGTAATTAGAGCCCCTGGGAAGAATGTAATACACTACAGCTGCTATAGAAAAAGAGTTTAGCAGCTCCTCAAAAAAGTTAAAAACAGAGTTAGCATGTGACCCAGCAATTCCACTCCTAGGTGTATATCCAAGAGGACAGAAAACATGTTCACACAAAAACTTGTACAAGTATGTTCATAGTAGCATTATTCATACTAATAGAAATTAGAAAGAACCCACATGGCTATGAACTGATGAAGAGATAAGCACAATGTGGTATAGACACAGAAAACTATGTAGCCACAAAAAGGAATACAGTGTCGATACATGCTATAACACGGATGACCCCTGAAAGCATGTTTTTTCATGAATGAAGCCAGACACAACAGGGCACATATTATATTACTCCATCTATACAGAATGTCCAGAATAGGCGAACTCATAGAGACAGAAAGCAGATTGGTAGTTGCCAGGAAATGAGGCGAAGGAAAGTTGGAAGTGAGTACTAACGGGCACAGGGTTTTTTTTCATGTTAAAAGAATGGAAATGGGACTTGAATTGGTAGTGGTGATGGTTACAAAACACTGGGAATATATGAAAAACTACTTTTAAATGGTTAAAAAAGCAATTTTTTAAATGTGAGTTTTAGCTCAGGAAGAAAATCTATCTAAATGCACAAAGCAACAAGTTATACTTAACACTAAGATTTACCACATGTAATTTTTATTTTTTCTAAGCCTCTAATGGACACCTCTTCAATTTGAAAATCACTTTTTGTTAATTTTAACTTTAATCTCACTCTCACAAAAACAGGGATTGTAACTCACTAAATGAAAGAAAATAATTCCCTGGTCATATGAAAATATCCTTGATGAACCTTAACTAAAGCTCTTGTGAATGGGATTGTCTGGTTCTTTTTTTTTTTTAAAGTATTTTTAAAAAGATTTATTTATTTATTAGAGAGAGAGAGCATGAGCATGAAAGTGGGGGGAGGGGCAGAAGGAGAGAATCCAAGCAGACTCCCCGCTGAGCGGAACAGGCCTCCATCTCAAGATCCATGAGATCGTGATCTGAGGCAGAACCAAGAGTCAGATGCTTAACTGACTGAGCCACCTGGGTGTCCTGAGGTTGTCAGGTTCTATTTAATGAGATGACCCAAATTCCTGAAAACCAGTAGCTAAAGGAGGTCTATAGGCAGAGTGGACATGTTCCATGCTGGAATCACCCATGGAATTTAAAAATATGCTGATGCCTGAGTCCCATCCTTCAAGATTTCAATTTTAATTGGTAATTGGTAATTTATGAAATGACCATTTAATCATTGGAGTTTTAAAAGTTCGCCAGTGATTTTCAAGGGTGGCAGAAGGTACGAACCATGGACTTCTATCTTTCCCCTTCTGAGCCCAGAAGACACTGTGCTGGTTTTTCACAACTGGAGCCTCTGGTCTGGTTCTCATATGCAAGTTTTTGGCCAGGAACAGGAGAAAAAAGTAAGTGTGGGCGCATTCTGATCCAAGCCTAAAAGTATGGCAGTGCTTTGCCAACATCGCATCTCGGTCATTGAAAAATATGAACCTCCTGAAGTCTAAGGGAAACCCTCGATTGCCAGAAGAAACCAACTGACAAATGAGACTTTATTTTCCCCATCTTGTAATTTTGTTGAGGCCGGTTAATCCTCACTGATGATGATGATGATGTACTTTGTTATGTAATTTCATGTCTAGGGTTAGGAGCTCCAAAGGCAATCACACTGAAGTTTTTTTGTTTTAGGATTTATAGCTGCATTCACTGTTGAGTCATTCATGGGTTCCCTCATTCAACAAACAATCATTGAGCACCTGCTTATACAGGCCAGATTTCAGCTTAATGCCTTCATTTGCTGGAACACTGTTTCTTGGTCCAAGGATCACGGCACACCAGACAGACTGTCTTATATAAACAGGCTGGCTCAGTTCCCCGAGAAAGAGAATCAACTCGGCCCTTCTTTCTTAACTTTTGCTCTGTGTACACGGTCTTGCTTGGTGGGCTTGCTGCCACCACTTTAGGATTCTGAAGTCTATATTTGGATTTAAAAAATGTTCCATGTGTATGTTTCTATGTCCACAAAAGAATGGACAAATACGAAAGATGACAAATACAAAGATAAATATGGTATACGTGGACATGATCTCCAAAACGCAGGAACAGAGACCATTTTTTCTATAAATACACATAAATATACACGTTTCTCAAGAAAATACCTTGTCATTCTCTCATGTGCATGTTTTAATTTTTTAATGTTTTTAAGGTATTTACTGGGGCAGGAAAGCAGTTGTGTTATGCTTCATTCTAAACCAAGGGTTCTCAACCAGGGATGAGTCTCCATCCCAGAAAACATGGGGCAGTGTCTGGAGACATCTGTAATAGTCACAACTCAGGGAGGGGTGGTGGTGTCCTACTACCATTTAACAGGTAGCAGCCAGGGATCTCATGAAAGATGATGCACAGGCCCCACAACAAAGAATTCTCTGGTCCAGAATGTCAGTAGTGCCCTGCTTCAAGCAAATAAAGCCATTATATTATGAAATCGTTCTCCCAAATTCAAAGATGTGTTCATGGTGAAAAAAACGAATATAAAATTCTAAGTTTCCAATCTATCCCTTTACATCTCTAAACTCTTTTACTGCTCCACAAAGAAAAAAACCTCGCCTTAAAAAAAAATATTTTATTTATTCATTTGACAGAGAGAGAGAGGGAGAGATCACAAGTAGGCAGAGCAGCAGGCAGAGAGAGAGGGGGGAAGCAGGCTCCCTGCTGAGCGGAGAGCCCGAAGTGAAGCTTGATCCTAGGACCCTGAGATCATGACCTGAGTTGAAGGCAGAGGCTTAACCCACTGAGCCACCCAGGTGCCCCAAAGATCTTGCATTTTTAAGTCCTTCATATTTTGTTTTATTTTCTTTCTTTGTTTGTTTGTTTTGTTTGTTTTTGTTTTTTTTTTTTAAAGAGGCTTCCACACAGAAGTTCCAAGTTTCAGTTAATGAAGAAGCATTTACACAGCATCTGCTATGTGCAGGGCACTCTTCTTTGGGTGCAATGGGGACTGTAAAAATAAAATGACACATGGATTCTGCCTTGGAAGAGTTAGATAAGCTAGTACAGGAAATAATACATGTACATATGAGAAGTAGCTAACAATAAAAGGCAGTTAAAATAAAGATAATAACTGCTGTAAACAATCAGAGAAAGTAGTGATTACTAAGAGCTGAGAGCATAGGGACAGAAGGTTCCAAAGGGGACTAAGGAAAGGGTGATGAACTCATCCCAGTTGGCCAACATGGACACACGCTGACAGATGATCACGCATGAAATGCCACTAGTGGTACATCTGTACGCAAAGTTTTATTTAACCTCTTACCTACTGAATCCGAATCTGCATTCTAACAAGATCCCAGCTTTATTTGTATGTAACGACTGAGAAACATTGACTTAAGCCAACTGACTGCCAGCTAAGGGCTCCCATTGGACCAGGGGCTCTCAACTCTGCTACGCATAGAATCACTTGGGGATCTTTAACAAAATACCTTCTAGAAATTTAATTAGGATGGGTGATATCTTACACAATGTTATTTGTCAATTATATCTAAAAACAACAACAACACTATTTTCAACATATTGAGGAAAAAGACTGGGGTGATGCCTGGGCATTGGTACTTCCCTGAATGCCCCACGTGACTCTAAGGTACAACCAGGAGGATTGAGGACCACTGGATTAGAACAGTGAGTTTCTATGTTAGATTAATGCAATGAATTCCCTAAGCAAATAGACTGGAAGTCCCCTCAACTGCCAAGTCCTACGAAAAACAAACCAAGTAAGAATTAGCAAGGTGAGGTGGTGTGCATTAAATCTCAGGGGGAGCCGAACAAACCCACGTAGCAAGAGAATGTGATGTCAAGTGTGTCTGTGTTGGCTCGCGGGAAAGGCAGTGAAGTGGCAGCACAAGCTTCTCTTGTGGGTGACCTTGCTGGGTCTCTCAGTAAGGTCCAGCCTTAAATTCCACTTGTGTGGAGCAGAAACATATGCTCACAGCTGTGTTTCAAGGGTTCTAACGTTGCAGTTTCAAGTATATATGGCGGGGAGAGTGCAGCTGCCTTAATTGTGGGAGTCATGGAAGTTAGTGTTAGATTCTTTGCCATAATCCTGGGAGTGGAGCCAACTCTAGGCTCCAAGATGGCCCCGGGTCAGTCTACACAGGAGGACAGCCATACTCCCCTTTGTGGGAAACTTACGACTTCCCAGCAGAACACAATGTACCAAACCCTGGCATCACTTAACTGCAACAAATTTCCTAAGCCTCCACAGTTCTTCATTCATCCGCTCTTTCTGGAGCCCTTTGTTGGAGAGATCTCTGATTTTTAGAGAGATGCTTCTCAGACTTTAATGTGTAAAGACGTCACCTAGGGACTTTGTTAAAATGAGATTTTGCATTTCTCAGAAGTTCTCAGATACTGCCGAGAATGCTGGTGACGCATTCTGAGGAGAAGTTTGATCTGTGCTGTCCAAAATGATAGCTTCGAGCCTTATGTGGTTATTGAGCACTTGAGATAGGGTCAGTATGACTAAGGAATTGAATTTTTAATTTTATTAAGTTTTAAGGAGCTTGTATTCACATTTAAAAGTGAAACAGTACAGAGTATTTTCCATTACTATAGTAACTCTCTTGCTTCAGTAGGACTACATTTCACTTTACGGAAAATTCAGTATCCCAATTGAGATGTGCTGTAAATGTGAAATACACACTAGATTTTGAAGAATTATTATGCAAAAATAACATAAAAATCTCATTAATGTTTTTATTAGACTGATTACATGCTGGAATGATACTAGTTTGGGTATACTGGGTAAGTAAGATACATTATCAAAATTAATTTTACCTGTTTTTTACTTTTTTAAATGTGGCTACCAGGAAATTTGAAATTGCATCTGTAACTCCCATTATATTTCTATTTTATAGTGTTTGTTTAGATGGTAGAACTGCTTTTAAGGGAAAACCCACATTTAATGAAAAAGGAAGAATTTAGAAAATATATTGTATTAGGCTTCAATGTGAAATACCTAAAAAGTTGCTAATTTGGCATATTATGATTATGGTATAGTGCTAACCCCCATTTCAACAAATCCATCCCCTCTGGTTCACTCTCCTGAGAAGGCTCAGAATTTTCATCTAGTTCACGGATGGTCAAGAACTCCTCAGAAGGAGACTCAACCTAACCTTCCTGAGCAGAGACCCTAATATTCTAAAATTTTCTTTCCTACTTTGTTTTGTTTAAAACACACCAACCCCCATTTCCAATCTTAAATCCCTGCTACCTTAGGGAGGGCCAATATGGAGTAGTAGAAAGAGCCGTGGCTTAGAAGCCAGCTGGATTTGGGTTTGATTCCCAGGTGTGCAACTTACTAGAAATGTTACATAAATTTTCTAAGCCCACCTTCCTCATAATAAAATGAGAACAAAATACTTACACAGTTGATGAAAATTAAATCAGATTTACATATAGTACCTGGCACATGATTGGTTTTCAACAAAGAACCACCACCATTACTACAGGGAACAAATTCAGCAATTACTGTGGATAGGTAGATTCTGATTCTTTTATCTATTGACCTCCAAGGAAAATTCTGAAATATAAGAGGGCTTTGTACCTTAGCCTAAAAGTATGCCTCACAATGAGAATCCAAAGCACTGGCATAGTGCATTTAGAAAGATATTTGGGAAAAGGCAAATCTCTTCATAATCCACCAAATGGAAGCCACCTTCTTATTCATGGACCCACTTGGTCTTAAATGTAAAACAAAATTAGCTCAGAAGTAATGGACTCCCAGGGTGCTTGGTTAAGTGTCAAACTCCTTATTTGGCTCAGGTCATGGATAAACACATAAACACATCTTACCCTCATCATATGAAGCAAATAGGAAAAGCACCTATTATCAGAATCATATGTATTCCCTAAACAACAACGCTGGATCCCCTCATGGAAATGAGAAACAGTCCCTGCTATTGTGAAGTTATTAGTCCCACAGAGAAATAAGATTGATACATATGCAACAATCCCCAAATAAATCATTTTAGGACATACTGGAATAGAAAATGATAGTCAGCGAGGCCACCACTTCATTTTACAGATGAAGAAAATGATGTTTAAAAAAAAAAAGTGAATTGGCCAAGGTTGTAGAGCTGGTAAGAAGCCAGACTGTGTGTTTCATTCCCTCCATGAAGTAAAAATCATGACCACTAATCATGGCCATTATCATTTACTTATCTACTTCAGATCTACCAACATCTAAGGCCCCACATTTCCAAATGTCACATTTATGGAGAGCAAACCAAGCTTGATCCTGAGCCTAGACTCTACAACAATATTAAGACCATGTTCAGGATTCTAGTGATAAAAAAAACAGTCTCAGATTGTTTTTCAGGGTTTGAAGTGGCGGGGGGGTGGGAGGTTGGGGTACCAGGTGGTGGGTATTATAGAGGGCACGGCTTGCATGGAGCACTGGGTGTGGTGAAAAAATAATGAATAATGTTTTTCTGAAAATAAATAAATTGAAAAAAAAAACAGTCTCTGATGGGGCATTTTGAAAGCTTGTAAGAAACCAAACAAAACATTATTTTAAGTACTAATGTCCAACCATGTAATGAGTCCATAATTCCAATGCGATTGCTGGGTCATAGGGTAGCTCTATTTTCAACTTTTTGAGGAAACTCCATACTGTCTTCCAGAGTGGCTGCACCAGCTTACATTCCCACCAACAGTGTAGGAGGGTTCCCCTTTCTCCGCACCCTCACCAACATCTGATAATTAACCTATTTTACTACACTAGATGGCAGCAAATAGGTATCTAGGTGTATAATCAATTAGCTAGGATACTGAAAACTGGGTCTAAATTTGCCTGAATAAACTACGTTTTCATAAGTATTATGCTCTTGAACATTCTTAAAGAACATGTGGTTTTTCATGTACATTTTTAAAAATTGAGTTTCCTCCTTAAACATAGTAGGGAGCTAAATTTTGAAGAACTGCTGTAATGCTGAATTGCATGATCACTGGTTCTTGAGTAGGTACGACAATATTTTATATATTTCTAGAATCTTTTTCCTGGCCATCAGAGGCAGAGCAATAATCAAAGTGTAGGGGATAGGAAGTAGTGAAGAGAGGCCTGCAACAAGATGTTGAAAGACATGATATCAAGATTCATAGGACAGAAAAAGGGTATTAACAAAATCAGGAAGCGAATGATAGCAACAGAGGTTTTTAAAATTAGGAAAAATTAGAGGTTAGATGATCACCAATGGGACTGAAAGACTATCTATGTAATTCTAGGTTATTGTCTACAAAATGGACCATGCAAGCCAATTCACTGGAGAATGAAAACACTAACACTTTCATTTCTATGTGTTGTGTATCTAAAATAGGAAACAAACGAAAGTTTACTAACACTAAACATTTGAGTTGCATGGAGCCTTCACTCAGCCAATGTGTCAGAGTCACAAATCACATTTGGTACGAGAGGAATCCTGCATAAAGAGTGGGAGGGCCACAGTTCTGAAGGTGGATAAGCAGTACTTTTACTTGACTCTTCATTTATGATATTATTTTTTTTTACAGGTTCTATATGGCCCATTTAATGGAGAAACACATTATACTGATATTATAGTGGTTTGATCATGAAGTAACAAACAAGTGGCTTAAAATATTTACATAAAGAAATCTCATAATGAAGCTCATTCTAATGAAGCAAGCCTATGTCAAGGAGAAGGAAATGATGAGCTGACACTTTTCTTATTGTAGAATAAAGTCTAACCAAATCTGGTAGGAAGTTGACTTCCAAAATGGGAAATTATCCTAAAGGCCATTTGAAATATAGATTGGCACCTACTCCAACTACTCTTTATTTTTTGAATCTCTAACTTGGTGTATCTTGTGAGCATCTTTTCACATATGAGATATCTTTTCAGGTATGAGATAGTAATTAAAACCAAATATTGAAATAAAAGTAACACAGACCCAACTTTCAAATTGTGTTTCGTAAACCGTTAAATGAAGACTCTCCCTGCAAAAGAAGCAAACTTCTTGAAACTCACTGCAGGAAGTATTTTGTCCTAATAAACATTAAAGTTAAAATATTTTATAATATTGCTTGGTCCAACATTGTCAAGACTCTAAAACCTCTATTTTAAAATGAACAAAATATATTAGAACATTGTGCATCTATATAATTTACAAATGTATAAATAATGCATATTGTGAGTTTTTGTTTAAAAATTGCTTTATTAATGGCATAGAGAATCCAAGTTTTAGGAACCTATGATTTTGGTAAACTACGGTAACCTATAATCTTTACAGATACATTAATAAAATGAGGCAAGGGGCTTAGGGACTACCGATGTCCCTACAGAGAAAAGATCCAGGGCACAGACCTGGGCCCCTCATCCTTTTACAACTCTCCACATGCCTTCCTCCTTAAAGGATTGCTGTGTGGGAAGCATAAACAAAGGTAAAAGGAATAGAAGAGGAGGCATCTGCCCATCAGATAAAATGCAACTATGTGCAAAAGAAAGACTCAGATTTTAGAGCAGAAAGACACTACAGGATAAGCCAGATGCTTATTCTTATAATTAAATCTTTTCACATGAACATTCATAAGCAAGTGGATTATAAGAAAATGCATTCACTATTTTGAATTCCACAGGAGAATGGGGAATGGCTTAAAAATAAAAGGTTGACATGGGTATGGAGTAAAGAGTCTGACATTGTGGGGCAAGCACAAGAGGAGTTCCCTTCCCTGATGAGGGGTTTCCATGGCCTTCACGGTTTTCTTCTATGCTGGCTCCCTTTTCTTTGTAGAGCTTGGCTAACGGGTCATAATATCTGCATAAACTCTGGTACAGAAGATATACCCTTTCTATAGGCCAGTGTTTCCAAAGTGTGGTCCTAGGAGTCTGAATTTCCTAAACCAGAACCACCTGGACAAACATCCAGATTCCTGGGCTTAACCCTACCTAATTCTACCGATTCAAATTCTCTAGGAGGAGCTTAAGAATCACTATTTTTGATTCTCCTAATTCATTTATAAACTTTTGGGTCTCAATTCTCAGACTAAATGTGCTGTCTGGTAAACAGAAAAGATCAGAGGTTCCCCCACTGATCTGAGATCATTAGGAGTTCATCTTCAAAGACTATTTTCATGTTATGAGCTTCTGTAAGATATAAAACTTCTGGCTCATAAAGAAAATGAAACATTAGACTTAGATACATTGAAGGAGAGATTGCAAATCTTCATTTTGAAAAGGACAGTTCGTTTCATGTCTTCTGGGATAGGCCTTTGCCTACATCGTAGGTAGGGTATCAAGACAGATCCAGCTAATACTGTGCGCAACTATATTCCAGAAACACATACATTTAATGCCCAAGACAACCAGAGAAGACAGTTTGTAGATGGGAAGTGCAAAACTCTGAGAGGTTTCATGTCTTTCTAAATTCATCCAGTTGGTAAGAGGCAGAGGTGAGATTTGTACCAGATCTCTGAATTTAACACCACCACCACCAACAAAAATGCAGGCATTCCTTTTGACTATTTTATAGAACTACAATAACTTACAACAGAGGGGAAGAGAGGAATCTTGCTAGACAGATGACTTAGCACCCTTGAAGTTATAGGTCAACAAACAGGAAATATTCACTTGGTTTGAACTAGAACACAGAGTCCCTGTCTTAGAAATTTTATAGGACTGTCAACAGTGACAAGTGGTGGGGTCAGCTGTTGAGTTTCACATCTCCCAAGGACAGAGCAGGCTTACAATCCCTGAAGCATGGCTGAGCACTCATTTAAGAAGCCAGAGCTCTCAATTAGGAGCCACTGCTGCCACTTCCTATATCAACCACGATTTCTTGGGTGGTCTTCCAGTATGCTGCCATTATTAATATAACTTTATTTATGGGCTTAGACAGGTCTTAGCACAGAGCAGCATGGCTGTTACGCAATGAGTCAATACAGCTGCCATTACACTTGTTCACTTGCCCAGGATGTAATTTTAAAGCTTGTATTACTTTTTCTCCTGTTTTGTACTAGAATTTTTTGATCATCAGTCAGGTCTGAACTAGCTGAACAAACCTGAAGTTTAGAAAAAGGCAAGGGCGGTAGAAGGAGCTGAGGCTTTTGGGACAGTGTGTCCTGAGTCTGAATCCTTGCTTATTTGATTTTAGAAAAATAATATCTTTTCTTGGAAGTTTGAGTTTCCTCAAATTAATTGAGCTGGGAATAGTAAGAGTAACTTTACTGGATTATATGAGATTGAACTCTAAGAAGTGCCTGTATAAAATGTTTATCATCTCTCACCCAGGGAATTTGGCAAACGTAATTCATATCCCAAAGCTAATGTAAATATCATTTTTATGATGAGAGATAACATTTATCGGTATGGCCATCTGTTAGATCCTGTCCTCAGAGATTTTGGTGTATTACTTCATTCAATCCATTCAACCTTAGTATGAGATGGGGACTGACGGTATTCCTCGGTAAACATGGGAAGCACCATGCCCAGGAAGTCTCACTTTAAATCCCATGTTCTCAACCTCTATAATCTAGATCTAGACTTAGATGTACTTCCCATTATTCTAGAAGAAGAGTTCCACATCAAGATGATGGAAGGAGGTGGCACAGTACAGGGCTAATGAGTGAACGTGCATGAGTTAGGATGCCTGGGTTTGAATCATCGCTCTGTACTTCTCAGCTGTGGGCGCTTTGGCAAGTCACTTAGTCTCCCTGTGCCTTCATCACCTCATCTATTAGATAAGGATAACAGCAAGATCCATTATGATGACTACTAATGTTTTAAAATACGTGAAATGCTTAGAACAGCACATGGTAATGTAAACACTACTGTAATAATGAAGTATTATCCGGTGTAAGTCTGGCAATGCATGTCTTGAATGCTAACTGAAAAAAATTGTTTTTTTTTTTTCTCGTCCCTTTCAACGATTCAAACCTTCCTTATAATTCTGCATCATATAATAACTTTGCTAGTGCTTCATAAAAAATAACACCTCAATTTCCTTTTAACACAATAGTTCACTCTGGCCTCTTTGTGATGTGAACAGTAATGAAACCCATTTAGGTCAGTGAAATCATAGGGCAAGAAAAAGAGAAGAAATAAAAACATGGTCTTTAAAAGTAGATGCTCATCAGACCAGAGACTCATCTGACACTCTAGCCACACCCACAACAACGTGCAATCTGTGATTTTGAAAACACACTGTAGTACTCTCATCGCTTTTAAAGACATGTTTCATTTTTCAAGGTCAAAAATTGAAGTTCAGGATTTGACGTTAGAAAGTTCAGAATTCCCTACAATCATCACAACCACCTGTGATACAAAATCTAGTACTTTCATTTCATTTGTTTGTTATAAGGAGTGGGGGTGTGTGCAACATTTTCCTTAATTTTTGCAACAGGGATTTACCTCATTCTAATACCTCATTCTAATTCTGAACTTTTCTGTGGCCCCCAAATCTTGGTTTATGATTTGTAATTTGTTGAAAACTATCTATCAGCACAGTTATACAATAAAGGAGGATCTTTTTGAAAGAAATAAAAATAAACACAATTCAATCATATCCCAAATAGTTTAATAAACAGCTCATTTTATAGAATTTAAAACAGTGCCCTTTTGCTTTTGTACTTTTTATTGGCTAATTTTTCTTTTCCAACCAGGAGTTTAATTCAAGGGTGAGACAAACATATCATCAGGTTTAAAACCACATTAAAAAAAAATATTTGGGGCGCCTGGGTGGCTCAGTGGGTTAAGCCGCTGCCTTCGGCTCAGGTCATGATCTCAGGGTCCTGGGATCGAGTTCTGCATTGGGCTCTCTGCTCAGCGGGGAGCCTGCTTCCTCTTCTCTCTCTCTGCCTACTTGTGATCTCTCTCTCTGTATCAAATAAATAAATAAAATCTTTAAAAAAAAAATTTGTACTGGGTGTTGTATGCAAGTGACAAATTGCCAGATTCTACACTTGAAACTAGGATTACATTGTATGTTACCTAACTGGAATCTAAATAAAAACTTGAAACTACAAACAAAATATTTGTCCTGGGACATAATGCTGAGGTTGACAATGGAACAGAAGTCTCCAAATGAAAACAGTTAAGACAACTTTCCCTTTTAATAAAAAATACCATCCATCTTCTGGATTAATAATAATACCAGTCTGGGAAGTATTTCTGAGTTAAGAGCTTTACTCTGCAGATACGACTGGGAGAAGAGATGGAAGTGGGGGAACAGAGAGAAAAAGCTGGAAACACTTCAACAATACCCGAAGAAGTATGTCTCCCACTTCTCACTGCTCCAGGACATACTCTGGTCCAGCTGGGAGAGAGGCCCATCCCTTGGACCATGTGTCACTAACTTGGAGCCCCTGGCCTGCTCTTCTCAACACCTTACTGATAAATGGCTGCCTCACACCAAGCTTTCCGTTTCATTCTCAACACAGGGTATCCACTCAAAACCTGGTCCTGCCTTGAGAATCTGGAGGTCCCCTAACCTCTTTGGGATGTGCAAGATGTTGGGAAGGAAATAGAAAGATTACAGATGTGGTTGGGGGAAGACTGAAGTTTACTTGGGACCAAACCTCTCAGAGGCGAATCATACACCTTAAGGGAAGCTGTGAGCCATGTGGCTTCTTTGGCATCCCATCATGGGAAGGCCAAGGCATGTGATTTGTGAAAGACTCATCCTTAATACCACAGTGGGACCCTTTCTGCTAAGGGTGGAGAAACCAGGCAAACCCTATTCTCATGATGTCTTTCCCTCATTTGACAATCCCAGCAAAGTCCCCAATGGAACAGATTAGATTAAAATAAGTCCAACGTATTTTAATGAAAACCAATAACCATATAAAATCACCTTCGAGTCTATATGTATAAGCTGCCAGTGGCTACTTGAACTTATAATGCTTGGAAAGGTGTTCAAGATAAAGGCTATCTTACTCACTGACATGGGCGGTTTGGTTCAGAGTCCCAAAGGGACAAACACAATTACAGTAATCATGTGCGTCATAAAGACTTCCATATGCTGTATATGTTTTTATTGTATTCACTAATATCACAGAGTTTATTTCAACTCTTAGTACTTGATATGATTACAAAGTAAAAAAATTTATCATTTTAATCATTATGCCAGCACTCATAAATTTAAAAACCTTATCTTTAAAAGTGAGTAGACTGGGAAGTTTTAAATCAATCCCAATGCAGCTGTTAGTACTCAAAGGATTTTTAAAACTCTTCCTTGGGAATTATCTTTTGAGTTAAATTAATTCATGAGCCACCTAAGAAAATCAGTCTTACTACTTTCTAGCCCTAACCAATCTAACTTAATAATACAGTGAAAGTTTTTGGAGCAAATAACTTCATTATCTGGAACTGGCTGGTACTGACATTTTCCTGTCTTTGCTTGCAATTTCCTCAGGCAACTGAAGATAACTGGGGTAGTAAATATAATGGAGGCATTTAAATGGTACGATTGCTCACTGTTCTATTATCCCCAATAAATTTATGCCCTCTTGTATGACTTTGAATAACATCAGGGTGTAAGGAAAATGGGGACAAAGAGCCCTCAACAAATTGTAAGCTCTTCAGGGGCAAGGGCTGTATCTTCTTTCTAACTCTTGCCTCCCACCCAACCACTTTATGGGTCACTTAAGATAATTTTATGCTTGTAATAGGTGCTCAGTAAATACTCCCTATTTACTATAGGTTGAAGGTTGAAATCTATCTTTCTAATCTATTCTTCTAATTGGAATCTATGTTTCTTGAAGGAAAGGACCCTGGTTCCTCCCCTGGATGGCTGACTTACCACCAAAATAAACAGGATTTTCGGAACATTCTGTTTTCTCAATCTGTCACACTGCTTTAGAGCAGTCAAACAAAATCCTTGTATTGGGCTACTTTATTTCCAAAAAGTCTGCAGAAATTGCAGACTTGTCCATGTCCAGGATCATGCTTTTCAGATTTAATTATTTTAACTAGTTCTGATAAATCATTTCATCTCCTTTAGTTACTCTGGCTGTTCTTTTTGTGCTCAAGAAGGTTGCTTATTTAGAGTAGGAAATAAGGCCCAGGGAGCAGACCATAATTTTCCAGATGTCTTGTTTTCAAGGGCCCTTCAAAGAGAACCAACCTTTTGGCTTTGCCTCCTCTTAAATGGGGTTTTATGGCTCTGTATTACTTTGCAAATACCAAGGGCCCTGTACCTTATGACTTTGATAATTTCCTCTTTTGCTGAATATTAATTTTCAGTTTATTTTCTCCAAGTTCATTAGTTAAGGTATTTTGTTTGTGTAAAGTAGTTATTGCTTTTTTTTTTTTTTTAAACAAATTCTCCTTATTCCATTTATAAAATTCCAAATTCCAACCCTTTTTAAAAAAGTATTCTGTAAGGGTGCCTGAGTGGCTCAGAGGGTTAAGCCTCTGCCTTTGGCTCAGGTAACGATCTCAGGGTCCTGTGATGAAGCCCCACTTCGGGCTCTTTGCTCAGCAGGGAGCCTGCCTCTCCTACTCTCTCTGCCTGCCTCTCTGCCTACTTGTGATCTCTGTCGAATAAATAAAATCTTAAGAAAAAAAGTCTCTTATAAAAACGTATTCTGTAGGACCTTAGATCTTGGATTTGATATATTTATACACTTTTCACTTGTGTTAATGACATGTTCATGACTTCCTACACCACTCCATTTTCAGAGCTGGATAACGAAAGGAAAGGGAACTAACATTATGCATAGTGGAAACTTGCATGCAAGTGTACAAAAGTAGGTTGTTATTTATCCTTGTTTACAGATCAGCAGCTTGGGGTCAGAGGTTAAGTGTGGTCCCAAATCCCACAGCTAGTAAATAGCAGTCAGGATTCAAGCCACACCTACCTGGTTTTGGCTACACTTCTGAAAGGGCTACTCCTTTGAGATTCGACTTTCGAATACTCTCTCACTTGAAGGGAACTTTTAGGAACATCATGTGTGCTTCTGAACCTCTCAGACAGAAGAGAGTATAGTTACTGTGTCCAGGAACAACAAGTCCTGGTCAGGTTTAGGAGACGACGAGTTCCTCAGAGCTGGAGGTATTAACAGTCTGTCATACTTTGTTGAGGACACTAGCAAGTAAGACAAGTAAGACACACGTATTATAACAATGTCTTGTCTTATAATACATGTAGAACATTCATAGACGGAGGGAGGAGGAAGAGAAATAGACAAGAGACAAGTAAGAGACCAGAGAAGACAATTATAACAATGATAACGATAATGTTATTGATAATGATGAGACAAGCTACAACTCGGCTAGGTGAAACCTCAGCTTTCTGATGTTCATGAACATCAGAAGGAAGGTTAGGGGTCGTTTTCAGGCTTGGGGCAGAGAGGAATAAGGCTCTAGGAAAACCCAGCAGTAGAGATGAAGCCAAGAAGACAAACGATTTTCCCTTTTATCCTCCAGTACACACACACACACACACACCCTTGTGCCGCCAGCCATGTCCTCCTTCAACTAGAGAAAATAACCAGACCCAGTCACATGACTGAGATTCCTTGCCACTCTATTTCACTGTTTGGAGAAACCCATAATTTGCTCTCCTTTGAGAGTAAACCTGAAAACTCCTTATGATTTACAGAGTCCTAGAACACTTGCAAGGAATGTGTACATCGTCGTCTCACCTGATCCTTGGAAAGGCTGAGTGCTAAATACAAATATTTCCATTTTTGAAAAGAAAGAAAGTAGGCTTCAAGACTTTTATATGGTATAGCAGGAACTCTAGGCCACGTTTTCTGACTATGTCCTTTCTACTTTACTCTTGTTGCTGGAAATCTCTGGTCCTTAAAAACTTAGAATGTTTTATTTTATTTTTTATTTTTTTGAAGATTTTATTTATTTATTTGATGCAGAGAGAGAGATCACAAGCAGGCAGAGAGGTGGGCAGAGAGAGGGAAGGAAGCAGGCTCCCCGCTGAGTCGAGAGCCCGATGCAGGGCTCAGGGCTTGATCCCAGGACCCCAGGATCATGACCTGAGCCGAAGGCAGAGGCTTAACCCACAGAGCCACCCAGGTGCTCCAAAAACTTAAAATATTTTAAATCGAGATACTTCATGCATAGTGAAAAGCACAAATTTCATTTTACATTTCAGTGACTTGACACACCCCGGTCAAGAGATAGAATGCTGTCTTTTAACATCTATGTTAGCACAAAATCTTGGACCATTGGGAAAACCTATTAAAGAGGAGGGGAAAAAAGCCATATTCAGGGAAATAAAACTTTAGGCTCCTGATAGACTTAGGTGAGGTCCTTTTGCCTGGAGGGAAGGGGGTAAGGAAGCAGAGAGAGTGCTAATTTTTCTAAGCTAGCCCCTTGTGATTTTGTTTAGGTTTCCTGCAAGTTGGTAAACTTCTCTGCTCTACCTTACACTTTCATATAAGATTGCCTAGGAACATGTGAAAATAAAGAAAAGCATCAGACTGCCCCTTCATTTTTACTTAGGGTTTTGATTTTATTATAGTATTAATATCACACTGCAAAGCTCTTGTTTGCAGTTGCCTAATTAGCCTCATTCATGATGAGAAAAGGACCATAATCCCATCTTAAACTTTCCACAGTGCAGCTCAGTGTTTTCCATTCAGAAGGTTCTCCACCGTAATGCTGTAATTACACCATTTTCTCAGCAGCATCACCCACTATAATTACAGTCAAAGCTAAGATGATGTTTATAGTGTACCAAAGAGGGTGGAATTGTTTCATGTTAAGTGATTCATTTACCTCTGCTGGTAACAGAAATGTGTAGTAATGGAAGAGTCATGGTCTTACTTACATATTACTCTGAACAGCCATTTTGGACACCAAGAAGCCAAAAAAGAATATAGAAACCTCAAACCCCAATATGAGAATGCATGGGAGACATGATTCCTGGTGGGGTGGCCACAATGACTCCTAAGTTAAAAATCTAGGATGGGTCAGGTAATGGAGACCAGCATGCCTATGGGCACCGGGGGACCTCTGCTTGATTTACCACAAGCACTGCAAGTCAGTTTGCGGGACCTACACCGTGGCAATATTTTCTATCTAGGCTCTGAGGTAGATGATAATGACTCATCCAAGCACAGAACCATTCATTCATTCATTCATTCATAGTCACTACAGGCCACTTCTAGGGGCCAAGTACACGGCAAGGTAAAAAGCAAAAACCTCTGTTCTCATGGAACTTGACTGCTATGCATTTTAACCTGTCTTTTGCTTATTTAGCTGGGTGAATAAAAGAAAGCTCTTACTTCTACTATGAGGGATGTAGACTCAACCATATTAGCTTACATGCTGGAACCTTGCCCAGTCAGCTATAGAGAAAGCCATGATTTTCTTAATAGATGGGCACGGGGCCAGTCTAGCCAGGAGAGAAACGGGAAACGAGTGGAACATGCTGGGGTTGTGTTTGCTGGGTTCATTTGTTATCAGCTATGAGACAGCACCTGTCAACTCTGTGACACTGATAGAGGCAGAGACAGACACTTCATTTCCGGTGCCCCGCTCACTTGCTTGTCCAAAGCCTCTGCTTTACAATGTTTCATAAAACCTTGATATTCTTTGCCTTGTCCTCTCTGTGGAACCTTATACATGGGAGGAACAGAAAATGAACATCGTGGTCAACCATAAAGGATGACTTGGTGGGAAGACATATCTAGGTATGTGTTTTGTGGCTATATGTTAGGAATTATTTCTGGGGTGTATGGGGCTCTGTTCTTTTTCTTTTTAGAACAGGCCAAGTAGGGAACATATTTTGATAGCTTTTTGGCCAAGAAGCAGATGCACACGGTACAAGTGATCCCCTCCTTGGTTCTGAGACATCCAGGAGCCGAGCCTAGGGCTCCTAGAGATCAGTCAGTGACACTAAGGGAACTCAAGAGTCTTGGAAACGAAATTCTGTTATTTTTGGTCATCACCTGGATTTCCTTTAGTTTATGTGAACTTGAATGACTGTGCACTGCTCTCAGCTTCTAAGCTCCTGACTTGGGATCTGGGGGCAGAAGTGAGTAGGGAGAAAGCAGGCCATGTGGCACAGACAAGGGCAGGGGTGGCCATATTCCAAATGTTCTCTGTAGGCTTGTAAATGGCAAGCCCTCAAGCTACGGCTTCGAGAGCAAATAGATAGAAAGCAGAAATTAAGAGAAAGATTCCATTTCAAAAATTGCAACTAACTGCCTCTTTCTTCTCTCATCTCTCGTTTTGGTTTGTGACTTAATCAAAAGCCTACTGGTTATCTTTCTGATTTCTTGTTTTATGAGTGGTGAGACGCTAACCCACGAGGGCAGAATATAAACGGTTTACCGCCATATCATCCTGGAGGCTCTACTGGGACATAGCAGTTCACTACAGTGTGACTTCAGTCCTAGGAGAATGCTGGCCCCAATGTGAGACCTAGAGCAGAGCTCGTGTGCAAGCAAATACCATCGCGTTAGAGCACAGCAGCAACAGAATCTTTTGAAGTTGAGCTTGAAGAGGACTTAGAACCACAGGCTAAAATTTTGAGCCAAGCCATTTATTTTTCTTTGTCAAATGAAACCAAGGATGCCTTTCAACATTAACTCTCAGGATCACACCCCGCAGCATAACACATTAATGTCTAGTTAGCCAGAACGCAAACATTTTCTGGTTTTCCTATAGCAATTCTCTAAACTGATGTGTTCATGTAAGGGCTTTTCCTACTTCTCAGAGATAGCGCTCTGGTTCACTAGTAAGGCTAATTTCATGGGTTTCCCTGGGAGTGTGAATTGTTTTTACTAGGGGATGGGGATTGAGACTGTTCACGAGGGCTTACTGTACTTTTATTATGGAATTTGTAAACATAACACAAAATTGGAGAGCAAGAAGGGTGCTTGGGTGCTCAGTTAGTTAAGCGTCTACCTTTAGCTCAGGTCATGATTTCAGGGTCCTGGGATCGAGCTCTACATTGGGTTCCCTGCTCGGCGGGAAGTCTGCTTCTCCCTCTCACTCTCCCTCTGTGCTCTCTCTTTCTCAAAATAAATAAATAAAATCTTTAAAAAAATTCATTATAGAAAAAAATAGAGAGCATAGCTTAAGGAGTCATGTAAATATATATATATATAAAATATACATACAAATATATATAATATACATACATATATAAATAATATATAAATAAAAATAATGAATATAATAACAGCAATAGTAAAACCTTGTTTATTATTAGTAGTAATAATAATAAACCATACTTTACTTATCTACTTCTCTGTGGTTTTTTTTTTTTTTTAGTCATTTGCTTTCACCTATAACTAGCTACGTGTTTATTTCTAAAAGGTAAGGACTATTTCATTAAAAAAATAATATTATACCTAACAAATTATAATGATCACTCAATATCACTGAATACCCAGTCTGTGCTCAAATTTCAAGAATACCTTTAAAAAATGTCTTTTGACAATTTATTTGTTTCAATCAGGATGTAAACTAGGTCCACACAATGTCTCTTAAATTTGCTCAAATTCATGACATTTTGTCTCTCTCCTTTCTATTATGTGATTTTTTTTTGGTTGAAGATAATTTCCTTTAGCTTATTGCATTCTTAGAGTCATTTAAAATGTTCCTCTATCCCTCTTATTTTCCATAAACAGGCAGTAATACCTACAGACTTAATCTGATTCATTTCGACCCTCTAGAAAAACTCCATCATGGTGGGTGCAGCAAACTCCTGTATTATGGACATATAATCTCAAAACAGTTGTTCCCTGGTCAACTATTTTCAGGAAGTGCTATGGGTTTTGTTTTTTTTTGTTTGTTTGTTTTGTTTTTCCTTTCTCTGGGACAATTATAACACACCAAGCAGATTAGAGAATCTGGGCAATAAAGAAGCCTGTTTAACTTTGCATGTCCTAGCATTTTCAGGAAGTGCTACGTGTTTTGTTTTGTTTTGTTTTTCCTTTCTCTGGAACAATTATAATGCACCAAGCAGATTAGAGAATCTGGGCAATAAAGAAGCCTGTTTAACTTTGCATGTCCTAGCATTTTCTAAGCACAGGAGAAATGATGGGCTCAAACATTAAGAGCAGAGTTCTTTGTAGGAGTGTGCCAAGAATCATTTTTGGAGGTGATTTTATTTTTATTATGTATGTGTAGTGGGTTACATTGTATCCCCCAAAGATATGCCCAAATCCTAATCCCTAGTCCCTGTGAATGTGATCTTTGTTGGGAAAAGGGTCTTTGAAATAGCGGGCAGTACTACGCAGTCAATGAATACTCAGTCTTATTGTTGTTATTATGACATCTTCATCCTATCAATGTAGTGAGAAATTTTGGATTTTAAAATTTCAGTGCATAAATTATTATAATTGATAATTGAGAACTCACTGTAAATCGGTATGTGTATCTGTGTGTGTATATGTTATATGCATGTTATATGTGTGTATGTATCAGCTGGCACATTACGTACCTTTTTAAATTTTTTTTAATTTTAATTTTTTTAATTATTTAAAAAAATTATTTATTTATTTATTTATTTGACAGACAGAGATCACAAGTAGGTAGAGAGGCAGGCAGAGAGAGAGGGAGAAGCAGGCTCCCCGCCTAGCAGAGAGCCCAATATGGGGCTCGATCCCAGGACCCTGGGATCATGACCTGAGCCGAAGGCAGAGGATTTAACCCACTGAGCCACCCAGGCGCCTCTACGTACCTTTTTTTTAAAAAGCTTTTTTTCTCCTAGATGTTTATTATCAGACCTTAAATTTATTAAAAACCACTGAATTGTATATTTGCCCATTTAAAATCTACAATTCAATGGTTTTTCATAAATTCACACAGTTGTGAGCAAAAAAAAAAGGAAAGAAAAAGCGTCTTTGTAGGTATAGTTAAGGTAAGGATCTCAGAATGAGATCATCCAAAGTTAGGGCTCCAAATTCAATGATGAGTGTCTTATAAGAGACAGAAAAGGAGAAAAGACACAGAGACCTAGGGGGAGGCCATTGAGAGAGGCCACTGAAGTTGGAGAGAGAGAAAGGAGTGATTCATCTACAAACTGAGGATCATCAAGGATTGCCAGCAGTTCCAGAACGTAGGAGAGAGGCATGGAACAGATTCTCCCTCAGAGCCTTCAGAAGGAATAGACGCTGATGACACCTTGATTTCAAACTTCCGGCCTTCACAACTGTGAGAGAATAAGCTTCTGATATTTTAAGCCACCGGGGTTATGGTAATTTGTTACCTCAGTCTTCGGAAGGTAATATAATACACCTGAGCTCTGTCAGTGCAGGTCTGAGGCAGAACTCTGGCCTTTACATTTTCTGAAAATGTCCACAGATGACCCTGCTGGACACACACTTCCAGAACCACCACTTCAGAATCTTGGGGGTTGGAGGGTTCGTCATCTGCTTCTACTGACATCCTATTAGGATTCTGGGCTCTGGCTCTGGCTTTGGGGGCACCAATGGAGCCTCAGGCCCTTTATGTCCAGGTCTCTGTTTTTCAAAGAAAGTCATGTCAAGGAAAAGATTTTTGGATCGACCTTTAAGAGGTACAATGGAACTATCACAGGTGGTGGTGACGGTCAAGGTTGGGCAAGTAGAAGGAGGGAATTCTGGGCCCAAAGAGAGGGGAAACCAGCTTTTGTCAACGGAGTCCTGCAGATCTCACTTGAAGGGAAGGCTCATTTTGCATCCAAACAAGGCGAGCTTCCCTCCTTTAAGTAACTGAGAAATCTTGATGTCCTAAGATTTCCAATTCTTGGGCTCAGTTTCCTTCTTGCCCTCAGCTGCCTAAGAAGGTTGCTTCTTTCTTTCCAGATTTTGTCCATCTGGAAATATTTTATTTCTTTTCCTAATTGTTCTCTTTTCAGCAGCCTAGCTGCCCTAGGTATCTTTTTGATAGACCTCTTGCTCAGGCTTTTCATCTCTCCAAAAGGATCTGAAGAGATGTCTCTAGTCCTGTCAGCCACTGATGACTTACAACAAGGAATCTGCTCTTAAAAATACCTCAGCAAGGAGAGGTTTGTAATGCGCGAAGGCACGGGGGTATGCTATTCTGCTTTTCTGGTTTCACAGCTTCTCACACGGAGGCTGACTATACTCTGGGAGATTATTTAGTCATGATTTAATCATTATTTCAGTCAAAAGCTAGGTTTTGGGGCAGGTTCCAAAGAAAAAATGTCACCTAGTTCAAAATGCTTGCCGTCATCCAAGAAAGGCAGGGTATTCAGAGAGGGGCGTAGGGAGAAACGGAGGGTAGGAAGGGTGAGGTGGCCTCGAAGACGGTGGGAAACATTTCTCCTCTTTCTGTCCATAGACCTGCAGCTCCAGTGCTCAGCGCCGGCCACAGGTCAGCTGTCGGGCGAGTTAATGGGACTGTCATAGGCCACCCGGCGGGCCTCACTGCTACTTAACATATTATTTGTTGCTGCCATTAGACATGATCCAGGAAGCCTCCTTACAGCTGAACTTCTGAAGCAGAAACCAATTTTAAGTTAGAGACGCCATATAAGAGAATCCTACCAATAAAACAGGACACGATTATTGTCAAATGACTCATCTAGACAGTAAATGTTCCTTAGGACTGAGTATCATCTAGTAGGGGGTAAAGATGCTCTTTGGGGGGCACCTGGGTGGCTCAGTGGGTTAAAGCCTCTGCCTTTGGCTCAGGTCATCTCAGGGTCCTGGGATCAAGCCCCGCATTAGGCTCTCTGCTCAGCAGGGAGCCTGCTTCCCTCTCTCTCTCTGCCTGCCTCTCTGCCTACTTGTGATCTGTCTCTGTCAAAGAAACAAATATATAAAAAAAAAGATGCTCTTTGGAAGAGTAGGAAAAGTTTGTTTTCAGGGTACCCATTTTACTGATCTGTAGAGTCTTCTTTTTTCTATACTTGAGGATAGTCTTCCCAGAAAAAGAGGAAGGAAAGGGAACATTCTACTGGGTGCCAAACATTTTACCCAGTCTTGCCTCTGAAACAAGTAGGCCGGGCTCCAGGCTGCCCTCCTGCTCTCTTCTCCAGGTCTGTCTTCCCTGCCCAGAGCTCATGTCTTGTCCTCTGGCATCTGGAGTTCAGCAAGCCCTTCGCGCCTTCCCTTCAACGCTCCCTGCTTCCTTGCCTCTCAAGGGCAAGGAAAAGACATATCCCAAACATTAAAATTTGTTAAATCCAGGTTTACAAACTGGGCTGTACATTCTCTGGAGTCTGTGAGAACTGTATTTTCTTAAAATATATACTCCTCCAACGTGACATACACTATTCTAGATCCAGCCTCCTTCCTAACCCCCCGAAAATACAGATGGAGTGAAACTGGAGATGCGCATTGGTGAGGGGGTGAGGAGGTAGGTGGGGTACTTCCGGGGCCCCAGGCTGCTGGAACTCTTTCAGGAGCAGTAACAGAAGTAGTAGCTATAGCAGCAGCAGCAGCAGCAGCAGCAGCAGCAGCAGCAAAACCATCAAATAGCGAACATTCATTCCACACCGACGCTGTGCCAGGAATTCTATGTACCTATCTGCTCCTCACAATGACCCCCCGAGACAGGTGCCGACCTCTCCATTCAGAGATGGCCAAGCTGGAGCTCGTGGCATATTGGCAGGATGCTGGATGCGTCCGTGGAAGACAGCTCATGGACCCCAGCTCCCCAAACTCCACAGTCCTCCTCACACAGCCTGTGACACCAACTGAAACCAGATAGAATCTGTAAGACTGTCTGGTAAGAACAAACACCTCCAAGACTTTCGTAGGATCTTCTTGTCTGCTCTTCCCCAGGTAAAAGAAAAGTGGCATTAAGAGGAAATGCATCTACTGCTCTTGGGTTTGAGGAAATAATTATGTTTCGCACCTGTGTGTGTGTGTGTGTGTGTGTGTGTTGTGCGCGCACGCGCGCGTGCGCAGGCGAGTGCTGGGCAGGGCTGGGGTATCAGGAAGACAAACTCCTATCATGAAATCTATGCGAACACCTCTGCCTCCACTTCCTTTCTGCATTTGCTCTTAAGGAATTCCTAGAACATCATATGATATGCACTGAGCTCAAATATTGAGCTCCCATTTTGTGCAAAGTCCTATTTAAATTGTGAAGAAAGGGGCAGAGTATATAAAGACAAGAAGACTATCTCCTTGCTGTCAAAAGACACAATTGAGAAGGGAAGACACCAGGTGTACACAGGGCATCTGGGTTTAATGCTAAAGATGCACAACTTCAAAAGCTTTTAGAATTCAGAAAAAGACAAGCTTCAGTCACAGAAAGGATGTTTTCCAGGTGTTTCTCCATTGCTTTGGGGGTTTGCCTTGCGGGAGCTTTGCGGCGACAGGTGCGCGAAGCCCTCTGTGCTGACAACAGAGTACAGATGGGCTCTCCTGCAAATATTTGCTTTCACATTAATCCAAATTTGGAGTTAACGATTCTATTTATTTAGGAATGGTGAGAGAGAATAAAGAAGCATTCACAGCTGCTTTTCTGTAATACACGGAAAATCAGAAGTTAACCTGCAGCCGTAAACACACAGTTGCGACTTGAGAACAGTTTGAGGCCTCGCGTAAGCAATGCACCTGTATCCCAACATCTATGGTGATACAGGGAGATTCCAGGTTTATGAGTCTCTCACGTTCCACCATCTCCTAACGGGAGACTCTTCTGTCTTTATTCTCCAGCATGAATTCAGTGGCAGCAGTTTACAGATTTACAAATCTGCAAAGTCAGGTCTGTCCTCACACCAGAACCATGTAATCTACGGACTGTAACTCTCCCTCAGATAAATATTAGGTGAAAATGATGATGCAGGCAGATGCTGGGCTGCAAATGATGGCCTGCTCCATCCAGCACCGAGCATCTACAGACACTCAGTGTTCCTTTGATGGCACAGCAGTGCGAGTATGGCCACCACTACCCGTCACCATCATGGTCGTCATAAATGCACGAGTCCGTGTGGACAAGCAGAGACTGTTAATCTTACTCTACAATACAGTGTGTTTCAGAACTGACAGTGAAGCAAATTTGCATCTTGTGTTCCCATTAAGGTCAGTTACTGACGAGGAAGTAATTTTTGATGGGACATTAAAAGATAAGAAGCAATACAAACATGGTGACTAGTTGATCCCCAGAGCAGCCACAGACAATCCGAAACAAACAGGCATGTTTATTTACAAAGACAAGCATCTAGTCTGAGGACCATAGTTTGCCAGCCCCTAGTTTAAATAACGGTTGACCTCAAAAGAAAATAGCTTATTTCGCCTCACAGAAGCCAAATGACATGCAAATCTGTTCCTTATAAATCAAAAATTCTTGGAAAGTTGCATAACTTCTTTTCTAAGTGATAAGTTTTTGATTGAGTAATGAATCACCTCTTGAGGGGCGCCTGGGTGGCTTAGTGGAGTCAACATCTACTTTCAGCTCAGCTCATGATCCTGGAGTCCTGGGATGGAGCTCTGCATTGGGCTCCCTGCTGGGGAGTGGGGAGAGTCTACTCCTTCCTATGCCCCTCCCCCTGCTGTTTTCTCTCTCCCTCTCAAACAAATAAAATCTTAAAAAAAAAAAATCACCTCTTGAGTTACTTTTGGTTTAAATATATATTATTTCATACTGCATATATCTACCATGAAGCATGCTCTGACCTGAACTACTATTCAATGGCCCCTGTCCTTGAATTCCATAAATCTTTATAAATGTGATGTATCATCTGCTTTTACAGTATATAGATTAATTTGTATTAAGATCTGTGTCCACTGATAAAACGAATCCCAGTTTTTTCTCAGCGCACATGAGCACATTGTCTGAAAAAGTCATTCATCACAAGCAGGAGCTAGCGTGGGCCCAGATCTGGAGTTCTTTCCCTAGACAGACTCCCGTGTGCAGACGCCGGAGTTCCCTTGGGAGCCGTGGTTACAGGGCTGGTTTTCAAACAGCCAGCAGTGAGTCAGAAAGCTGCAGGCTAGAGGGACTCAAAGGTCACAACCAGCGTCGTGGGGAGGCTTTCACGTTCTAGAGTCTACAAAGCGGTCCCCACCCATCGAGGTCGCCCAGGGTAAAAGAACATTGATTTTGGATTTCATCCTTGAAAAATGTGTGTTATGCTTTGGAGGAGAAACAAAACTAGAAACTGGGTATATGGAGCACACAGAGGTCCAGGAGAACTCTGAGGAAGATGCTTCATCATCTTTCTAAGACTTAAAAAAAAAAAAATTACTTCTAAGATCAAGGCTTTGAGAGGTCTATGCCCACAGATTTCTAAATATTTTGTTACTGTTTGGATTCCAAAAGACATGAAAGACCCTGACATGTGTCTACAACCAGCCAGGAGCTGCAGGGTGGCTGGGGAGGCTGGCCTTGAACTGTGGGCTTAGTCCCCACCGCAGAGAGTTCACGAACGCCAGCCTCAGCCTAAGGCACAGTGAATAGGTCTCTGGGAAATTCAGTGGTAAATATCTCCTTACCACTGACACTGATTAGGGCTGAGCAAATTGCTTGGAGTTGAAGGAGGATAAAAGAGTTAAGGCCTAATATTTATCTTACAAAGAATCCTCGTCTCCCGACAATTACATGTGAACACAGGACTGATTGTGTATGATAAAACGAATAATGACAGGACACTAAGACCTGAAAACTAATGGCAGGCACTATCTGGGTATTTCAGGCTAGAAAAAAGTCCCTGCCAGGGCCACATTTTGAGGTAATTGAACACTTGTTATTTGAATTATCCATAATACACCATTATCTACGCTTTCTTTTGCTTCTCTAGGGACAGGTACAAAGTAGGACTCTGACAGTATCTTCTTCACTCTCACGTTGGTCGGTTACAATGCTTACGAAAGCTGTTTTCCTTGTACCTCCATTGCTTCTTGTGTAAAGTGCATCATTCTACTCGTCTTCCTCCTACTTCAGAGAAGCAAGGAAGGGGCGAAATAGCAGGATGCTTTGCAGTATCTGGAGATTAGTCAGGAAGGGCCACCACTAGTCTGGGTGCGAGAGAGAGCCAACATAAACATGGTTTCCTTAAAAGGGATCATAATAATCTGTGTTTACTTACTGCGTCGTTTACTGAATTATTTATAAACAGTAGCCTGTCAAGAATTCAGCGTCGGCTTCCATGTCTGAACCACTCTCCAGAGCACGTCCAAAGCTCACATTCTTGGTTACAGAGAAAAGCTGCGCTAAGATGCGGCCCTGCGGGCACACGCTCTCTTGGCAGGGTGTTCATTATGGCTACATCGCCAGCTAGCGAGCCCTCGATGAAGACGGACCCTCAAAGCTGAGACGGGGACAGTGGTGGGTCCCAGGCAGGAGCCAGACCCTTATCCCCTCGGCAGGTGACGTGCCCAAAGGACACACAGTGACGGCACAGAGAGGTCCTGCAGCAGATCCCAAGACTAGACTGTGACCCCAGGGCCTGTGGCCTGAACTTAAGGTTCTGTGGAAGGCTTCCTGGGAAAGAGGATATGTGTTTATAGTAACGGAGAAGAGAAATTTCTCCCCCTGTACAGCTTTAGCCCTCTCCCTTCCTCAATGCCTGCTGAAGGGCATGGAGGTGCTCTGTGCTAGCCAAAGAGTAATTAAGATATTGGGGGAAACCTGTTCTTTTGTTTTTTGTTTTAACTTTTGGGTGTGTGCATACAAAACCCAACAACTATTCATTAAACACTTGGTGTGTGCCGGGTACATCCCAGGTACTGTGGGCTACAAGGATGTGTAAGAGGCAGCCCCTCCCCCTGACGAGAGAACAGTCTGTTCTAAGGGCCTAGAAAGCATACCAAAGAACCCATAAGGTTGAAACAAATGACCGGAGATTAAGGCCCAAGTTGAGTGCAGGACATTTCATCCAGGTCAATCCTAATACTTGTTGGAATAAACTAAGGGCCATGAGAGAATACAACACCCATCATGGCCAGGTGCTATTAGAACTCTTTTAAATATATCAACACTTGTAATTCTCACAACAACTGTGAGGTAGGTACTACTAGCATCCTTATTTTATTAAAAATTTTTTTTTTAATTTTATAAGGATATTATTTATTTATTTGACAGAGAGAGAGAAAGCAAACGGGTGAGAGGCAGGCAGAGGCAGAGGGAGAAGCAGACTTTCCACCGAGCAGGGAGCCCAATACAGGACTCGCTCCCGGGACCCTGGGGTCATGACCTCAGTCCGAGGCAGACGTTTAACCGACTGAACCACCCAGGTGCCCAGCATCTCTATTTTAGAGATAAACACACAAAACAAAACAGAACCAAGATACAGACAGCTTATAAAACTTAGGGAAGTTCATTCAGGAAGTATGTGGAGATCTGGGACTACAATGGTCTGTCTTGTTATCAGAGTGAGTTTTTTTCAAGTCCTGTGTTACATACTATCTCTCCTTAAGAAAAAGCGAGAAAGGCCTACAGAGATTCCAAAATGAAAGTACTCATCCTCTGATGGGATGCTTTAAATATGCTTTAAAGACAAAATCCATGAAGGATGTCCTGACTCAGAGGAAAGAGGAGGGAAATTTCTGACGAAGGGGTCCGTGGGAAAGGATATGATGAAACAGGAAATGCAGGGACACAGACATGGGTGTCCACAGCATACAAGAGAGATAAGGCTAGAAAAGCACGGAGGATCCATGTCATGGACCTTCTTGAATGCCAAGGAGAGGAGTTTATTCATATCCTAGAAAGCCAGGGTGGGGGGCTCCTGAAGGCGATGGGGCAGAAGAACCACTGTATCACATGTAGGCAGGAAGAAGGAATATGGGAGCAGAGAGCAGGATGGCTGGGAATAGGGAAAAATGGGAGGTAAGAATGAGAAATGAGCAGCCAAGGACGGAGGTCCAGCTAAGAACAGAAGACAAGGGCCTGCAGAGATGACGACTTCTATCTCCAATTTCTGTCTCATCATCATGTTTTTACTTAAAAGTAGCTCATGGTTATGAAGGAAGTTGTTTGTGAACTTCTCAGACTTGAAGCAATTCTTATGTTGTGCGCATCTAAGAGGCTAGTCTTCTGGGATGCTTTCAAAACTTAACTCTGACCTCAGTCATTGATGTGTGTGTTCAGAATGCCTGTTTTCATAAAACCTTGGACGAATTTATGCCCCAAGTGCCAGTGAGTGAGACGTCCAAATTTTTTCCAGTTGGATATTCATTTTAATTTAAAGTGGAAATGCCACTGATCACAAAATTTACACTTTCAGAGAAGATGTAGTAAATTCAGTGAAAAGGAATGACTTAAACATGAGAGGGAAAGAAAAAATATTCAGAAAGATGTGCTGGATGTCTGTCTGTCAATGCTGTTCAGCAACAGAATTAGATTTATAACCTGCACCTAAAGACGTAGGAACTTAGGGGTTGACGGTTCCTGCCGTCCACACAGCTAGAATGTGCTTCCATCACTGGCTCACGACAGGAAACCCATCGGGAGGGGACTTTGGGCTTCCCGGTGCAGAGGTGTTAGGCAGGCACACAGGCAGTGGTTCCAAATCTGGAGACAAAGTGCAGCCTGTGTGACTGAGCAGGGAGGGGACAAAGAAGCACGTACTTGGGTCAGACTCTGATCAGTGCATACCCCTCGTCTACGGTTGCCATACTACAGCCTTTGCCTGTAAGGAAGCTGTCCTTGGAGCAGAAACCATTTGAGTCCCATGAGTCCTTTCCGTGCCAGAACATGTGGGGGTGGCGAATGTGTCATTAACACAGGTGGGGAGATCTGATTCTCTCTGACGGCTCCAGCCAGCTGAGAGGCTCCACAAGGGGTGTCTTTGGGACTTGCCAAGTGTGGGGAAGGATGGTAACCAGGGAGCTGTTCAGGCTGCTTCCATTTAATTAACTTATTTGCAATATCATTTATTCCTTACCGTATTTAAGGTACCATTTTAGGTGCTATGTGTTACACAGCTATGAATAAGATACAGCTTGTTCGCAATCCAGATGGGGGAGATGAGAGAAATATGCAATAACTCTACTGCCGAGCAGCCTCTTATCTATTCCTTAAAAGTGGTGCAAACTAGCACGATCTCTCTTGAAGACAAGTATGGAGAAGGGAGGCACTGTCTCAGGTCAAGGGTCTGAGTGTCCCCGATGAGCTTTAAAGTACGGGCAGGGTTTATAGTTCCAGAATGTGGGGTGAGGTGGCAGGAGGATTGTTCTGGAAGATGGGCTGACATGAGCAAAGTCCCAGGAGAGTACTAAGTAGTGTAGACTTACCAGCTGGGGTGAAGGATGTTGGATTTCAGTGTTTTGGGACAGGTTTGCAGTTTGAAATTTGGGTTGTTTAGAGCAGAGTGACATGTTGGGCTCTTAAAATTGTCACTGGCATACAAGAAAGAAGAGATGAGTGGGGGCAGGAGAGGCAGGGAGACAAGCGATGAGGGGGTTACTGCAGTAGCCCAGGAATAAAGTCAAGGGGGCCGGCAGAGGTGGGCAGCCTTTATTTATGTTAGCTCAGTTCTGGGTAGAACTTTTTCTGAGAGGGTTGTAATTTTTTTCCCCCCTCCGTGGGGGTTTTGCTTTGAATCTGAGAATTCAGAAAAGTGCAGAGAGGAAACGTATGACTTGTAACTGCATAATGATAGCACATTTCATGTTGAACACTAGCTTCTTGTGTAAAAGTATCTCCTGAGTGAGAACAGGCGCTCCCTGACGTCAGGACACCATCTTTCGCATTGCCTTCTTCCCCAGACTACAGAGCTGGTGCTGGGTGTGCAGCAGAGAGGCAAATGCTTGTCAAACAGTGACAGTGTACAAGGTGAGGTGACGTGAGCACCAGGGCCTGTCACATCTCAGTGAGATGCTCAGATGACAAAGGTGGCCGTGTGTCCCAGCCTGTGCTGTGTGGAAAGTGAGCGCTGACAGACACATCCACCGACAGGGGTAACTTTATCCAGTCAGTCTTGGAATGGAGGGGAGCTAACTTTTGATCAGGGGAAGCTACGACAGTATTCCTTTTTGTGTGGGCAGGTCAGGATCTACGTGATACGTCACAGATGAAGGATAACTAGGATTCTTGCTTACCACAAAGACAGAAAGTCAACATATGTCAAGCGACATAGCAGGGGTTTCTTCATACCCAGAGGCTGTACCACAACAAGGGCCCATGCTTAGGTTTCTTTCCCCGTGACTTCACAAATAAGACGGAAAAAACTGTACCCCCTTTGGGGGAAAGGGAAGGGCAGTGTGCTATGTTTGTGTGTGAAGGACGGACAAATGTGGGATGCAACATGCACCGTCAGTAGAACATTCTCCCTCTGTAAGTTTTTTTTTTTTTTTTTAAAGATTTTATTTATTTATTTGAGAGAGAGAGAGACAGTGAGAGAGAGCACGAGCGAGGAGAAGGTCAGAGAGCGAAGCAGACTCCCCATGGAGCTGGGAGCCTGATGTGGGACTCGATCCCGGGACTCCAGGATCACGCCCTGAGCCGGAGGCAGTCGTCCAACCAACTGCGCCACCCAGGCGTCCCCCTCTGTAAGTTTTTAACTTCAGTTCTAGGATAGTCAGTGCACGGTGTTACGTTAGTTCCAGGTACACAATATAGTGATTCAACAACCCTATTCATAAAAAAACATTTTTAACTGATTCCTTCTCATTCCCTTGCAGGAAGTAGCATTAAGTCACACCATCTGCAGCATGAAGACTTTGAAATATACTGGCTGGGATTACCCAAACATGACCAAAAAGACACCTTTTTTATAACCCCTCACATTAATTACGGAGCAGATGAACATGTCAGAGGCTTCTAAAACAGAGGGTTGTAAAGAGTTTGTGGCCTGGCCGACAGATAAGTGGATGCCACTTGCAAAAAACAGCACTAACCCTCCCTCTGAGTCACCTACAAGGATTTACATCTCTTTTTGAAATTTACTCTCCAGTTATGTCATAAAATCCAAATTATGGTTTCATGACTCCGGAACAGCCAATGGAACAGCAATGGCGTACGGTCAGTTAGGTACACGGTCTTCCCTTCCTTTATCGTTCATGAGGACTCCGGGGCATATGTCAAATGATGAGAAAATCCTTCCCTGGAATTTAATTAAAGGCACCTGCAACGGATGAGGATTTGCTTTAGGTCATGTGAGGAATTCAGAAGAAGCATAAAAAGTGGGTCTTGTCTTCAAGCTCAACGTAATCACTTTGTTCATGCAGCTACACAGCTCCTTGAGTTCCAGACACGGTACTACCATATATGCTCAAGTCCTGTAGAGGTACATCTATTGTGCAGCAACGGACCAAGTTTCACGGGAACAAGGAGGCAGAACAAGTCTTTGGTGTTAGATAATTTAGAGAAGCTTCCCCACAGAGCTGATGTCTGAGTTCAGTCTTGGGGATGAAGAGGAGATTGTCAGAGGCCACGAGGAAGATACGCAACGGCATTTTAAAGAGAAAAGATAGCTCACTTGAAGGCAGAGTTTTGGAGCATACGGTGACATGACTGACAACTTTAACTGTCAGTGTGATCACGAGGTATAGAAATATCTCACAACCATAATAACGATATAGTACCCGATTTATAAAAGGAGGTAGGTTCTTAAAGTCAATAAACTACCGTCAACACACACTGTTGGTCCACAATGTTATTTACTCTTTTTTTCCTTCTCATTAATTTGGTTTTACTTAACTTCTAAGGATAAGCAAATCAGAAAAATAAAGCAGCAGCCTCGCAGTGAGGCTGAAAATGACATCCTTTAAAAATATATATAGGGGCGCCTGGGTGGCTCAGTGGGTTAAGCCACTGCCTTCGGCTCAGGTCATGATCTCAGGGTCCTGGGATCGAGTCCCGCGTCGGGCTCTCTGCTCAGCAGGGAGCCTGCTTCCCTCTCTCTCTCTGCCTGCCTCTCCGTCTACTTGTGATTTCTCTCTGTCAAATAAATAAATAAAATCTTTAAAAAAAATAAAAAATAAAAAAAAATATATATATATTTTACTTATTTGTGCAATTTCCATCAGTCCTGCATCTGGGTACCAAATCTCAAATGCAGCAAAGAGAGGCTAGCATCCTGAATGACATTAAAGCATGGGAAAGATCACTTCTGATAGAAAAAGGACTGAAATTCTTACTTGTCCCTGGGTCTGGATTAACTCTTTGCAGACTCTGGGATGCTCTGCCAAGGATTGCTGGTGTGGCTGGAACAGAGAGAGACGAAAACCATTAGTCACCCCGCTGAAAACGGTCTGATGTGACCCCGTTACAATTTCACTTTCCAGTGACAAAATGTGACCTGGCCCAACCTCACAATACTTCTCGCCCTTGTTTTCCATCTTTCTTTTTAAAATTAAAATCACACCTACCCTCTAAAAAGAACTCATAAATATCAGAACACATGGAAACCCAGGGTTAGTCACCTCTGGTCTCCCAGCTAGATGTGGTCAGGAACAATGCAAAAATGCCTTCCTAGAACATTCAAGTCCAAGCCTGAGTCTTGCTAATGAAAATGGAGAGGAACATAAATTTTTTTTTTTTTTTTCAAAACCGTATTAAAAACAGTTTGGTCAAACAAGTTTATTCTTGGAAATAAACATGTGAGCAATCCCGGGAAAGGGGAAAGGATGAGGGGAACTGAAAAGTTAGCACAGACACAGAGCTTTGTGATGTAAGATGGGCAATGAGTCATCGATTCTAAAAGCAGTTATAAGTCTATGGATACTACTATTATGTTGCACTAAAATGAGAAGAACGGAAAAGGATTAGTGTAGTTGTCATTGAACTGTTGAACCGGGTTGTTTGGATACGAGAGCATGCAACAGTTATCTAGGCTTGGTGGAGAGGGGATTTTTCTAGGATTCTACACCTCCTTAGAGGGGCGATGTGGTCCAGGCTCACGATGAACTCTGAGCCTCACCTGAAAGCAGGGAAACTGCTGATGCTTCTGGCCCTTGGTAGAAATCCACAAACAATGTTAAGACATCTTTCTCCGATTATAAAAATAGGGCGAGGAACAAAACAAAGGTGCTCTGGGCAGGGAGCTGAAATTCCTGTCCTTAATTTCAGAGGCAGGTGAGTCCTGCCCACCCACCCAGATGCACTTTTCAGTGGCCCTTTTCACTAGCCTTTCCCACCAGCTACCAGTAGGAAGGCGCTCTCAGGGCTGGTGTTCATGATAATAGAACCGAACTGATGAAGTTAAGAGTCTCTCATTAAACTCCGCACAGTTCTAACCTTTGAAGCCCTTTCGGTCTGAGCATATTAGTGAGGGCATTTTTCCAAGTGAAGTTAGGCTTTGGGGGTTTCGTTGAGATCATATTTTAAATTCTGTACAAATATGAGTTCTGAAAAGTATTTCTTTTTATTCTCTAAGTTTCAGTATTAGAAGCTCATTTGCTGCCAAATGCAATAAAGAATTATGACAAAAAGCAAACAGAATACACATTTACCTAGAGTAGCTAATGTATTACACATTGATTTTAACGTGCTCAGAAGGAAAATTGCATTTTATGGAAATCCCCTCAAGGCTACTTGACTAGATGCCTTGAGAGCCTAAGTCTTTATTACTACCATCATCTAGAACTTGTCCTCCTCCAATTCCTTGCTACAAACCAGAGAACACTTTGTTTTATGACCCTCTGCCTTAGGTTAGGCACTAAAACGTTCTTCTCAGTTGAGGTTTGGCAAGTTTACATAATTTCTAACTGCAAATGACCTGTTTCACGGACAACTGTATACACCTTGAGAAACATCTGGTAGCTCAAAGGAAGAGTAAAATTAAGTCAATCACGGGAAGCCATACAATCATACGTGTTATTTTAGTCAAAATTATCCAGCAAGTGTGTCTCAATTTTCAGCTTAAAACTGGGAACACTTAATGGACACCATTTTCCAGGCACAGATCAGCAGCAAAGCTGACAAATTTCTCCAGAATGATGACTGAGATGGAATGTGGGGGTCAATTATGAGGCCCCAAGGGAGCATACAAAGCCAAACCTCGGCCCGGAAATGCCTGGGGAGCCCTGGCCACTCCTGACTCCTCGCAAACCAGGATTTTGCTTTCCTTGCAGACAGACATCTGGTGCTTTCCTCTTTATGATATCAGCATTTGGTAACATTTTCATAAAGCAAAAAGTCCTCCTCAGTTAACACTCTCCACAATATGTGATGAATCAAGACATAAAAGGAACAAATAGCGTCCTCAAGGGAACACCGCAGATTTGTGCCAGCCCCACGAGGGTGCTGTATGCAAAAGCAAACACGATAAATAAAAGTGTCTTCTTAGCAAACAGAGGGGTCACGCTAAGTTGCCAATTTTAATTAGCGTCAAAGCTGTCCTTTCGTCTGTACGTGCAGAGCAGTGTGGGAGAAACAAACACAGGGTGTTTAACAATAAGTAGCTAATGAAAACACCAATATATTTAATATAGAAGCTTTTAAGCGCCGGTGCCTTAAGAGATCAGCTAGAGCCCCTGCCCTCAGTGAGCTCACTGTCTTCTGGGTGGGAGGAGTGGCCAAACCATGGGGTGGCTCTTAACAGCTTCCGGGGGGAGGGGGACTCCTTGAGACAGGTGCTGAACTTGGGATGAACAGGCAATAGAGAGAAAGGGAAAGGCAGCTGGGACCAGGGGAGACACAGGCCAAGGCACCAAGGCCAAGGCGAGACACAGCTTGGGCAGGTAAAGAGCTCTGATCTGTCTGTCGGGAGTGGGCAGAGCACAGCTGAACTGGGGTGTGCTGAGTTGGGGGAGAAGTCAGGGACATCTTGGGGATGGTCTTTCCAAAGAACTTAATTTTGATCCTGCAAACACTGGAGAAATCCTGCCTTCCAGTGCCCTGAGCTAGAGCTCCTCACAGTGGACCTGCCCAAGAACAGGATCCCGAGACTAGAACTAATTGCCATCTAATCCTTCTTACTTATGCCCAACCTGGTACTCAACTTCCCAACTATGGTACGTATCTGTTTCTCCATCTATAAAGTGGGGACAGTGCCAGCATCTATACATGCAACATTCGATTCAGTTAGTACATGCAATATACCAAATATAGAATATAAGTGCTTAGTAAATGTTAGATTTTTTTTTTTTTTTTTTAGGAAGGAGGGGAGAAGGAGGGGGAGAATCTTAAGCAGGCTCCAGGCTGAGTGCAGAGCCAGACATGGGGCTTGATCTCACAACCCTAAGATTGTGGCCTGGACCAAAATAAAGAGTTGCATGCTTGGGGCGCCTGGGTGGCTCAGTGGGTTAAAGCCTCTGCCTTCGGCTCAGGTCATGATCCCAGTCCTGCTCAGCAGGGAGCCTGTTTACCCCTCCCTCTCTCTCTGCCTGCCTCTCTGCCTACTTGTGATCTCTGTCTGTCAAATAAATAAAATCTTAAAAAAAAAAAAAAAAGAGTTGCATGCTTAACTGACTGAGCCATTCGGGTACCTCAATGTTAAATATTCTTATCATAGCTATGATTATGGTCAGTTATTATTGCTAGCCACTACCCTGAAAGTAAGGCATATCTTTTCCCATGGAGACCTCGAAAGTGTTTTTACACTACACCATGTGAGCCGAGGGCTTCACACTTGAGGAGAGAATGCTGCCCTAAGTCCAGTGAGACCCCCACTATTTACATACAGCTGCTGTGCAGGCTGTATGTAGGTAGCGGGACTCTGGGGAAATGATTCCAGTAGCGTAGGGGATGGAAATCTACTTGTGTCCCAGATTCAGCCTGGCACTAAATGCAGTCACTCCCAGCTCTTGTAATTTAGTGACTACTCCATCAGGACGGGAGCTAGAGCAAGAGGATCCGTGTTCTGGGGAGTACTGTAATTTACCAGTTGTGCAGCAATGGCATCTAGAACCAGCCCCAGATCGACCCTACAGACACAAATAAGTAAACTTAGGTACTGATCGCGGTAACCATTCTACATGTGATGAGATATAATGTAAAGGGCCTCACACGGTGGCTGCTGTAAACCAAGCCTTGGTTAATGTCAGCTATTGTTATCACTTGTAGCTTACAGTAACAATAATGATGATGTAAGTGCTATGACATCTCTACCTCCAGACTTCCTCTGTGATCATCATTCTGCGATACATCCATCCATCAGATCATTATGCTGTACACCTTAAACACACACAATGTTTTATGTCAATTTTATCTCAACAGAGCCGGGAAAAAGAACTTCTTCTGAGAGCTTTTGCTTTCTCCTTCAGGCAGGTTAGTTGTTCTCAACCCAACAGCCCTGGATATTGACTTTTTTTTTTTTAAAAGATTTTATTTATTTGACACAGAGAGGGAGAGTACAAGCAGCAGGAGCAACAGAGGAGAGGTAGAAGCAGGCTCCTTGTTAAGCAAGGAGCCCAATGTGGGGCTCAATTCCAGGATCCCGGGATCATGACCTGAGCTGAAGGCAGAGGCTTCACTGACAGACCACCCGGCGCGGCTACATATTGCCTTTGCACCCCTTGAGGTCACTACTCCCTTGCCTCCCGTCACTCCCGTGATGCACATGAATTTCTTGAGGTGGATATTTCATCTTTGTACCCTCCGTGAGGAGAACATGCCATGACACCTTGTAGAATCACAGTGTTTGCTAAATAAATGAGGCAAATGAAGATGAATCACAAATCCTTTAAACTTTGGGGCTAAAAGGGAATCAAATAAAAATAATCTGTTCTCAGCAAATTGTGTTTCTCCCAGGAAATCTCAAGTTTGCTTGACTACTTTCCCTGTCTTGTTGACATCTATTTATCCTTGACCACACATCAGAAACGTTCTCTCCTTGAGTGTCCACGTCTAGAACTCTTTCCAGACCCACCCCTCGCCTTCTCTCTCCTTTTCTATCAAACTATGATCAGTATCACTACAGAGTATTCAGTTTAGTTATCTCCCTCCAACCTGCCCCTGCAGTAAGGTTCAAGGTCAAGCTCAGTGTTTGGTCACACTGATGCCGCACCCCAAACTGTCTTGCGGTCTGTGAAGAGGTTGGCTGATGGCCAAGTTAAAAAATGTGAGATGCTTCTATCTCACGTTTATTGTGTGCTTAAAATACACCAGGCACTATGCTTTCTGGACTTCCCCATTTTAACTCCACAACGACCCTCTGCAGCATTATTATGAGTTAGTTACATTTTATGGACGGGGGGTTGGAGGTTCTGACCAACTAACTAACCTGTCCTGGGCTTCCCAGCTGTTACACGGTAGAAGCCAAAATTGAAGTGGAGCCAGATTCTGACTGCGCCCCACTCTCCTGTTCCCCAAACTTCCTGACCACCAAGAACCACTATGGCGTTTGTTCAACACGTGGATTCTAAGGTCCTGTCTCAGATCTGCAGGATCTGAATCTCTAGGGAACTGGTCAGTCTATTGGCAAGGTCCTCAGAAGCTGTATGCTTCTCTTCTACGCCCCCATTCCCCAGCCAGGTGATGCTTAGGATGAGACACATTTGAAATGTTGCTCTGCTCAGAGTTACTGGGTCCTTTGGGGCTCCCCTGCTAGGACTGCTCACTGTGTGCCTACAGTTAATGCTCACCGGGACGCACCTACTACAGTATGGACTGATTTGTTTGAATACCAAGGACATCCTGGAAAGTTCTGCTGCTGGGGCCAGGCTACTGAGGCTCTGGGCAGAAATACCCCTCAGGGGTCAACTTATGAGAAGCCAGGTAAGACTAGAGACAGGCTGGCAGCCCGGATTTCTTTGGCTCTGTCATCCAGTGATGTTACACAGCAGGTCCTAAGGCTGTTACTGTCTTCTTGGTCATGACTGCCATCTGGCACACCAAATCGGGGCCCGACGGCAGTGATAATTCTACGCTGGAATTTCCTTTCCTTTGTGGCTCCCTGGGTTGGCTGAATACCCATTTGCAGTTTCTCCCGAGCCAAAGTATATTATCTCGTACATATTATGACTCTTGGCCGCGCTAAAGAAGACCGTGAAATCTGAGCAGGAAATCTCGGGCCTTTGGAACAGACCATCTTACCTCCCCAGAGCTCTGAGAGGGAGTGTGCTTCTCCTGGACCGGAACAGTAAATCACAGAGCATGGGAGATAATTTAAACAAGCGAACAGAAAAGAACCACAAAATAACGCGGGTGATTTCAAACACCTTCTAACGCTAAAGAAGCTGCTTTACAGACAATATCTAGCAATTTGGAAGAGAAATCAGCGTCAGGAAAAGTCCACATGGCTGAAATAAATCTGGAGTGGTGATATTTTGCTGTAAATGTATTTTGAGAGTAGCTGGGCCTCAAGGTAAGACAATGATTCAGGGAGAGATCTTAAAAGACCTTTTCTCACAGGCCAGCCCCTGGCTTTGTGGGCCTAATGGGGGAGGTTTCCTAATAATAACTTCAAGCTTCACATACTTCTTTCCTGTCTGGCAGTGGTCTCCTTGGTGAGTTTTTTTTTTTTTTAATCTTTATGCACATACTGAGGACATCTGCTTGTAATTAAAGGCAGATACTAGGGCCTGGCATTTCCCGAGCAGCCTTCTCGGCGATAACGCCAGTTAAAGGTGCTGTGATTAAAGGAGGACACAGTGGTGGGTTTTTGTTGTTGTTGTTGTTGTTGTTGTTGCTGTTTCTAAGAACTAAAAGGAGCAATTAATATGAATGCCGGCTCAGCTCTCGGCTGGCTGCTGGCTCGCATCTTCCTTCGCCAAAGCTTCCCAGCAATTTCTCTGGCTTTCCCTTCCAACCACTACAAGAACAGTTATACACTCTGCCCAGCTAGCCGCTCCTAAAGCTGCCTTTCATTATGGAGACAGCAGGGGTGTCAATACCAGGCGATGGGCAGTAAGCCAGCCCTCTGTGCCATGTGACAGCCGGGGCCCAGAGCCATTGCAGCCAACACTACGAAGGGCAACCAGAATCCAAGGTTGGCACTAGGCCAAGATCAATACTAGGTAGGCCAGTCGGGGACAGAGGGCTGAGAACAGATGGATAGACAAAGAGAGTATTCAAAGGTCAGACTGAGGCGTAGGGAGAAAGGCAGAAGTGTCTCTTCCCTTGCAATGTTGCTGTAGGTGTTTTTAATACCTGTGAATCCACTCATTAAAGCAGTAGAGTCAGAATGATTTAATCAAGTCCAAAGCTCAGACGGTGACTCAGAGATGGCGGGCTGGACCTGGCACCTCTTCTCAATTTTGTATTCAATGGCATCACGTCATCAACTTGCAATCAGCCATAGTGGGAATAGCGACCCAATAAATGTTGGCAAATGCTACGTATCGATGCTCCCTGCAATCTAATACTACGGAAATTCCACCCACCTTCCAAGATCAGTTTGAGTGTTTTCTCCTCCTTGAAGTGTTTATCTTCTCCCAGTTGGAATTCATCTCTCCATTCTTTGTGTTTTTATAACACTTAAGACAACAATAGCAACAACACGTGGACCATGGCAATGTTTCCTCCTACCATCTTAGGCATCTGACTTGTGCTGTGAATGATAAATTCCTTGTGGTTTGAAGGCAAGGACCACGTCTCACTCTCCTTTGGATTCACCATTCTTTCTTCATTGGATTCGCCAGTTTCTCCAATATCGTGAGTGCCTCATACATATTCATGAAGTTACTGAACATCTCAGCAGGAACTCTTCCAACAAGGAAAGTTGGGAGGTATTGTGACTTGACTTATATTATTACTTTGAATTATCAGATGTCTTGTGGCCCCTGGAGTATGAAATTGCACAAAAGATTCCCAAACACGTTACTAGATCCTATGATGAATGTCCTCCTGGGACCACGAATGCTCAAACTTGAAGCAAAGTCCACAATATTTTAACCCATTTTCAGGTACCTAGCTCTAACAGTATTCAGAGGGGGGAAAAAAAGAATGAAAATGAGATAGCTTAACTTGCTCATGTTCCTTCTGTCGCCTGGATGGTGTATTTGCCTGGTTTTGCTTACAGCAGCAAGCCAGCCTTTGGATATCATGGTGTATGGTACTTGCTGCCCCTTTAGGAGGCTGACGCTGGTAGGAGTTGACCCTAAGTCCTGGGAACTGATTGTTTTGGCAGATTTATGGATCTTTTTGTTTAGATGGGTTACTGTTTCAGAAGCACAGCATGTCGAGAGTGTCCTAAGAAAACATATATGTTGACAGAAGTTTTAAGGTGTATTTCCCTCTCTCTGGGCAAAGGCATCTATTGGCCTGGGTTCCTGCCACTCTGTCTCTTGTTTTCCAAACTCGACTTGTCAATTTCCATGTGACATTTCTTGAACAAAATCCTCCTCCCTTGGGAAATAGGTGTTTGAGAGCTAGAGAAAGGGATCTGCAGTCAGAATTGCAGTGTGTGAGCTCTAAATGACATGCTACACATTGTCCTAGACGCTGGGGATACCATGGTGAAGAGGACAGAGGGGATTCTGCCTCCTGGGCCCATGTTCTAGTGTGTGCGGGGAAGACCGTACAGGAGCTGCTACTGCTGTCAGACCTGACCCTTATGGTGTGTCCTGCCAGCTTGAATCCCTTACTGTAATGGTTTGGAATTGGGAGGTGCTGGCATTAGGTTCTGAGACTATTTCGTGGATGGTTTTTGTTTTGTTTTGGGTGTATGGTTTTAATTCATTAATTACCTTTATCACACTGTACTTGATCTAGGTTATCGATACAAACCAGAGGGCTTTTTTTTTCATTTAAGATATGTTTATATTAATATTTATATTGCGCACCTATTATGCGCAAGGCACTACTCTGGGCATTGGGATATGGTGGTGAACAGATTAACACGGGCCCAAGGTTCAGTCCTCCTTATTGCCCTAAATGGGTCCTTGGCCGCCAGATCAATGCATCTGTTTGCCATCTGGAACATTCTTGATTCTAGGTCTTTGCTCACCTTGTATCATTCTTCTTGCTTTCTTCAGAATAGGGAGAAGATCAGAGGTAACTCCCATTTTTGAGTGGGGCTAATAATTCAGGAAATGAAATAACGTACATCTGCTTAACAGAATGTCAGGCACATAGTAAATATGTAAGTTTAGTAATTATGTACTACTGAGTATTTATTATTATGATTGCCTCTCAATTAATGACATTTATTATTTTTGCTATTTATCTGATAGTGGCGTATGTCACTGTGTCTTGCACTATTTAGTTTGTATGTCTTTATATTCTTGCCCCCTCAACTAGATTGTAAGACCCCTGAAAGCAGAAGCCACATTTTATCTTTTCTAACACTGCACACAGTAGGCCCTCAGTAAGTATCTGTAGTATGATGCCCATCTGGCCTTTTACTCTAACAACCCCTCCTTTTGATGTGTACCTATCAGATTATAGGTATGTCAGTTAACAAAGAGTCTTAGTGGAACGTGATGTACATTTTATAGCTATATTTGTCTCATCTGTATATAGTAAAAACAAACCAAAAACAACCCAGAAAACTTTGACATAGCTTCACTCAGAGACTTGATTGAAAACGTTTAGATTCATTTTCTGAAGGCCAGTTTTGGAAAGAAATGGTTGGAACTCTGCTCTGTGGCTAACACGGGACCAGTTCCAAGAATTATTGTGCAATGGAAAATGGAAACTCTACCAAAAAGTGAATGGGGATGGATAAGGTGACAATCCACCATAGACACGACCCTTGGCAGCAAGGTACCTGATGGTTATTTTTTTGCACTTTGTCCTTTTCCTTGTGATTTCTGTTGTTCTTGGCTCCAGTAGAAGCAAGCTTCATGGAGGCTGAAGCTTACCTCTAAATCTAACTTTAGAGTTTCCAAAATGGACCCTTTCAATAGCGTCAAAACAGTCAATCAAATCACATAACATCAATTTAAAGTGGAAAATTATACTGGGTATGAAAAAAAATTTTCTGACACTTTTCTGGAAGGAATATGTTTAAACTGAAAAGAAGCTACCTTTCTTTGTAGCTATAGGGCAGGCACAGTCTTACAAGTCTAGAATCTTAGTTTTGTTTCTTTGCTTGAGTTATGTTTAATGTGATGATGATATGACATAAGAAAAAAAAAATCAAAAGCCTTATTGATAATCCACATGTGTCCCCGGTTCTGGCCATAGGCACCTTGCACAGTGTGTCTTTGTGTTAGCCAGAAGGGGCAGCCTGCCCATAGGCTTTCTGGCGGGACAGGGACACTGTATGGCTTTAAGTGTTCTCTGATCGAATGTGGGAAAAGAAGCAGCTAGCCAAATTCTGAACAGAGTTTTTATTGTGCTGTGGCCAGAAGGTGAGGGGGAGGGAGAAGGACACTTCTGCCCTGCTCTACTTTCTGGTGGATATAAGTTAAAGGGACTGAGAGGGACCCCTTTGGGTAGATGGGACAAAGCAAGACTGGGGACTTTATCGAGTTCAAGTTTAGGATCGGCAGCTCTTGCAAAAAGTCTACATATATTTATATTATTTAATTTACATTTATATTTATTTTACATTTGCATGTAATTTACATTTATATTTAGCAAATGTCCTAGCAGCAGCTGGTACAACTTAGGAGCAACCAAAATAAATGAGCACTGAGATCCCTACCGAGTCTTACTTGACCAGCTCCTTGCCCTAAATTACAAAATCTGGATTGCCGAGTTTCTTTTCAATGGGAGGAGTATGTAGGGAAAAGGGATCTATAGAAGCCATTAATGGTGGGGCCACCAACTTCATTTCAAATGAAGACCCCCCGGGGATGTTTCTCTTTTCTAAAGAATAGCACCAAAAAATAAAAAACTCCTCTGGAAATGATACTCTATTTTTGGGTTCCTAGGAGTTGTCCTCCCAGAATCTTCCTTCCTATTCCTGTATCTTTTAAGCCCTGTCTGAATGACTGACTCTACTTACGAGTTTCTTCTCCGAATCCCCTTCAGCTGTACTTTGACCCTTCCCCTTCCCCTCCACTAAAGCTGCTCTTACCAAATCCAAAGGTTTCTTCTCAGTCCTTAGACTATCAATTTTTCAGATGCATTTGACTTAGTAGGACCATTGTCTTAACGATATGCTCGTTGCCTAGCTTTCGTGATGTCAAATTTGCTCCTTTTCCCTTTTATTGCACCGGTGGCTATTTCTCCGTCCCCTCTGTTGGCTTCTCTTCCTCTGTCTGACCCCTGAATATTATAGTGTTATAGAGTCTTTGCTTCCACACATCCCTTTTTCCCCCCTTAAGAGAAATCTCCTCAAGTCTCATGGTTTGAAACATCATCTACATGCTGATGGTTCCATGATGGTTTCTATCTCTAGCTTTAGCCTCTCCACTGAACTCCAGACTCCACTCAACCCCTTTTGCATCTTCACTAGATATTCAATAAGTATCTCCATCAAAACGCAGAACTCTTGAGTAATCCCTGACAAAACCTATTCCTTTTCAACCCTTCACTGTCCTGTGAACTATTTTCCATCTACCCTGGAACTTAAGCCAAAAACCTGCAAGTCATTTTTGTTTCTTCACTTTCCCCAACTCCTACCCCGTGATTCAACCCATTGGCAAGCTATGTCGGTTTCATCTCAATTCAATGCTCTCCATCTCCTTTGCTATTTTTATAGTCCAAGCTCCCAACCTTTCTTGCTTGGACTATCAGCTTCCTACCCAGTCTTTCCACGTCCCCTTCGTCACCTTGCAATTAACCACTAAAATATTTCACAAGGTGATTTTTTTAAAACCATAAATCAGATCATGTTACTTCCCTGTCTAAAATTCTTCAATGGTTTGATGTGTACATGCACTAAAGTCCAAACCCTTATAATGGCCACCAAGACCCCTTATGTCACAAACATGGCTGGCTGCCTACCCAGACTGCCTTCTCTCTTCCTCTTTGCTAACAGAATCTTAATTTTGTTCACGTAGCCCTTCCTCTCCAAGCAGCTCATGTGCCTCAAGGGAAGCTGACCCAACCCCTACTGCATAAGCAGATATAATTGGATGGAGGGTCATTCCCATCTTCTTCTGCAGTTCAGGAGAGAGGATGTGGCCCAAAGGGAAACTTACTAAGTGGATTATAGAAAATTGAAGGGAAAAAAACTTATAGGATCACATAATCTCCTTCCTTTATCTATTTCACCCCAAGGCCAAAGATGAAGCTTATACACCTAACAGCAAAGTCAAGAAAACTCTTGGAAAAGAAATCTGGAGGGCACCTGGGTGGCTCAGTTGGTTAAGCAACTGCCTTAGGCTCAGGTCATGATCCTAGAGTCCTGGGATTGAGTCCCGCATCAGGGTCCCTGCTTCATGGGGAGTCTGCTTCTCCCTCTGACCTTCTCTCCTCTCACGCTTTCTCTCCCTGTCTCTCTCTCAAATAAATAAATAAAAAAATCTTAAAAAGAAAAGAAAAGAAAAATAATCTGGAGTCACTGGATTAAGTCAATCCAAAGCCTGCCCTACCTCGGGTTTTCTAATTATATGAATGAGTTTTCTTATTCCTTAAGTCAGTTTGAATTACCTCCTGTCACTTGCTCCTGATCCTGACTGATACATTCCAGGAATGGCCCCTGCTTTCCTTTTTCACTTCCTGCACCAATGTCTCCTTGTCATTATGCCCCAGGCCTGAAACCTCCCCAGCTTATTAGATACAAGGAACAGCAAGAGAGCTCTTGCTGTTCCTTGTACCTAAATTACCTGTGTGTGACCAGCTGATGTCTCAGGTCAAATGCTATCCCTCCAGGGATGCTTTCTCTGACCAAATAAACTGAAAGAGGCATCCCCAGTCACTTGTGGGACAGCAATGTTTTACTTTCTTCATAGCCCTTATTTATCTTTGCGTTGAGTTATTTTATTCATTTAGTTGTATTCTTGATTATTTTCCTATCTTTCCCCCACAAGACTATAAGGCCTGAAAAGGCAAGAATCTACTTTCCTGGCACAAAGTAAGCATTCTACAGATGTTTGTTCAACGGATATATACATGGATAAAGCCCTTGGCCCTGTAATTATGGGGACTTTATCTACTTCCTGTTTGTTACCATATCTGCAACAAATTTAAAATCTGTAGGCTATGTGTTCTAGAGATGCACCTGTAGATATTTTCCTGGAAACCTTATGACAAATTCTTAAAATTAGCAACAAATAAGTGGTTCTGATTTTTCTTAGCTGGGCGTAAAGGGCTGTTAAGCACGCAGAAGCTATGAATGCAAATAGTTGGCAATCTAAAGAGTAGTTAATGTCTTTTCCCTATCCCCAGCAATGGAATCATGACTGTTTTCTTGGACTGTTAGGCTTAAAACTTTGGACTTGTCTACAAGTCCTCCTTTTCCTATTAGTTGTCAGAACACACAGTTGGTTCTTCCTTTACCTTATGGATTTCCTGGCTCCTCCTCTCCTCTCTTTCCCACTTAACCCTTCCCTTTACCCATGCCTTACTCCGTAGCCTTGTGTTATCTCCACCCGGATCGGGGATTCCAGTCCATTCTTTGTACTCTTGCGGGATTAATCTTCCTAAAATACCATTTGCATTCTGCTGTGCCCCTCCTTAGGGACTCAACCAGTACCCCCTGGCTTGCTGGATGAAGTCCAAATTCTTCAGTCCAGCATTTAAAACATATCTTCACAAGCACTGCTTTCCTCCTCCAACGACTTTCTCACAACTTGTTAATGTAAACACAGGCTTCAGACAAGACAGCATCCTTGCGATCAGCCGTGTCCTCTTTTCTATCTTCTTAACTTTCTTCTCTTTATCTTCTGCTGAACGTTTCCATCCTTCCCTCCCAAGCAAAATCTCCAACTCCCTGCAGAACACCCCTCCTTCCTAAAACTTCTCATAATTGGCTTCATTCTGACAACTGCCAACATTTCACCCCTCCTCTTGAACTGGCCACTGAAGTTCACTGTCAGTAATTTTTCTTGAAAAAATCGCTGAGGAGGAACATGGAATGCAAACTATTTATACACAGTTACTATCATTAGGATGATCTCTCCAAACAGGAAAATATGACCCCAGTGTCTGCAATAAACGAGTGGCCTAACACTGTTAGAGGACACAGACTTCCAAAAAAGTTCCTGAAGTCACATCGGTATGTGGACTATTTGGAATACTTATTTCCAATAATTAGAATCTACCCAAGGCTTCTAGGAAATAAATGACATTGTTTTCTTTCCTTGGACACTTTCTTACAGTAGACTGGCACAAATCAGTATGTTTTAGAAATATTAAAAGTTATAGCCATGTAATTTTCTTTAATTAAGACCCACTAAGTCTATGATTATTTTTTTCAAATTTCTACTTCTAGGGTATAGTTTTAGCAGGTAACCTCCTCTTTCTTTAGCTTAACCACAATGTCTATTTATTATTCAGCCCAATGGCATGTATAATGGACAATATGTCCATATTTCTGAAAATGTCTTCTCTAAATCCATTTCTTCATATCACAAATACTGAGATAACAGACCAATTACACATAATCATTTCAGCCAACTCATTGCCTAAATGCCTAGCTCTTTGCTAGGTTCCATGGGCTAAGGAAGAGTCGTAGAAGATAGGACTCCTGGGCTTAGTCTAGTCTAAATGGGGAGCAGAACCAACAGAGCAGATACTAACAGAGGGCAATGCTTAGAACTTGTTGATGCACACGGTGTTTGAGTGGTAGGAGAGCGGAACAATCAGGAGCAAACCGGTAACTTTTAATGTAAGTGATGGGATTGAAACTGGTTTTGAAGGCTTGGAGAAGGGAGGAAACAGACACAGGTGAGGGAAATGATGTGCCCCAGGGCAATGATAAATGGGCAAGACCTCCTTGCAGGCACCCTGCTAGGAACAGGTAGGGCCATAATGAGAGGGGGTGTGTTCCAGAGGAGATGGAGGAAAAGTTGGATATTCGGTATGGAGTCACAGAGCCTCAAAACACAGATCTGAAGAGTCGGCAAGAGAGCCACTGAGATTCCTGAGCGAGTATGGTATACAAAAGGGTTATTTTAGGAAGCCAAGCTCTTCAGTTGAATACCTGAGGGACTGAGGAATCTAAGTGGCTTTTGCTATGGCCCGGGAATGATCTCTGGGAGTACTAAGATCATATCCATTATTCTCTATTGTTCCTACTTGACAAAATCTGCATGACTTGATTTCTATGTGGAAGTTTCATCCCCCTTCCTTCCCTCCTTCAGTGGGTGATGACTCCCTCTTCAGTACCACTTTCATCCTCATGACCACGAAGGGCTAAGACACATAAATGATCATAAATTTGGGTCTGCAGAAACATCAAACTCAGGAGTGTCCAAAAAATGAACAAAAATGTTAATTTCTTATTGAGAAATAGAAGTAAAATGTTATAAATTTCTATTGAATGTTCCCCACGTCCCTGCAAAGTGTGCTATGTCAAATTCCCCCTTCGTCTTGAGTTGGGGCTCCTTCAGTGCCCTGTGGGGAAGGTTCTAGAAAAGGTCAGATACTTCTGCATCATAGATTAATCTCATTCTGGTAGTAAGGACTCAGTCTCTTCCTTTGAAGGTAGGGCTGCTCTGACAGAAGAGGGAGTGGAAGGGCCATGTCTCCCCTCCAGGTAGCATTTATTTGCTTCCTCTCTGAAGAAGCTTATGAGAAAAGCTTAAAAATTAAAAAATGAAACAAAATATCTGATTCAAGTTACAATATTTCAGAGGTTATTGGTACAAATACCTGAAAATTTATGAGGTACTTATGACAGCAGAGTAAAACACTGTTTCTACTTATTCACTAAATCGATAAATAATAACCAGTAACTTACAAAACCTGCTGTGTCACTGGTAGGACTGAGAGCACTAAGGAGACAAGCCTGACTTATCCCTGCCCTCAAGAAGGTTACATTCTAGGCCCCACCCCAAGTCCATAGTATCAATCTGGTTAAAAATGTTCAAGACAACACCTGCCTTGTGACTTCTCGGAAGTAACCCAATATCTTCAATGACCAGAGAAATGAGATTATGATGATGAAAAAATGAGGGCATGAATAACCAAAATCTTAGTTAAATCTCCTTTACTTACAGAAACTCAGTATTCAACCAACATAGCTGTAAGTTGCATATAAAAACAATTTCCAGGGAACAGGCGATGTAGTAACCTACTAGTAAATGTCGGAAGCGACAGCATCATATGCTGAATGAGTATTTCTAACAAGGGTTCAAGTTTACACGGTGGGTTATTTACTCCTCCTCTACTCATCTCTCAAGGAATAACTGTGCATTAGTGCATGTGCACAAAAATATCCTTATTTTCTCTCTAGCATTTCTTGCTGTGGGGTTTAAAAATCTTAAGGGCATATTCTTGTAAACTGCCCAGGAACAGATTTCATGTGAAGCACGTATGAATTTTCTGCAATGTCTTCAGGGTGCAAAGAATGCCACATTATTGTCCTTCTCTAAAATTGACTTGGGTCTGACTCTGAGCATCCCCAACTCTTAACCAAGTCGGTGGGATATTCAATTCAATTTCCTATTCCTGGGTGCAAGGAAGGTCTTTGGAAATCTTACTCAGAAATAAACATTTATAAAACCAAAGTCCATGGTCTTTCTCCTACTTCTTCTCAGGTCCCAACTCTTCTTAAGTCTAAAGATGCTCACCTCTCTCCCCAACATCTGTAAACAAACCTAGGAAGAAAAGTCCATTCTGGATTTGTAAATCCTCTGGAGCCAAGAGAATATGATGACTTGGCTGTCTTTTGGTATGGGAGCTGGGACAAAACACAAATGAAAGCATCAATAAATGTTCCTGTCACTTTGAAATGTTAAGTGGCCCGTGTTCACCTTTCATTATTACTAAATGACTCAGAAGTGTTGAAAGGCAGCAATTTTGAGTGCTTATTTCCTTGGAAGTGTAACCTAGAATAGAGTAGTAATTTGTACTTTGTGCAACACTGTTCTCTGTGTCTTAGTGAGCTTGCAACGTCAAGTAGTGCGGTCTGGGGACCAGCAGCATCTGCATATCCTGGGGGCTCAGGAGGAAGGCAGAATATCAGTCCCCAGTCCTGCCTTTAAAACAACAATCTGCATTTTAACAAGTTCCCCAGGTGATCCATAAGCACTCCAAAGTCTGAGAAGCACTTACTTTATTTATTTATTTATTTATTTTTAAAAAAGATTTTATTTATCCATTTGATGGAGATCACAAGTAGGAAGAGAGGCAGGCAGAGAGAGAGGGGGAAGCAGGGTCCCCACCAAGCAGAGAGCCCAAAGTGGGGCTCCATCCCAGGACCCTGGGATCATGACCTGAGCCCTGAGTCAAAATCAAGAGTTGGATGCTCAACTGGCTGTTATCCTGGCGCCCCTAGGAAGCTTCTTTCTGTTCTACAATACTTGGATGAAAACTGGGTCAGAACATCTGGGATTATTAGGTAAGTGATAAGACTTCTAATGGGAAGTCCATTCCATTTTCTTCTGGAGGTAACAAGGCATAGTTACACTCTCGTTTCGTTTACACTGCTAATTTTACTAAATTGTGTATGGAGGGACTTCTGAGCTGGTATCTCTAAACTGTAAATTTGAGAAATGAAAGGTCAGCAGTTGGTCCAGGTTCCAAACACAGTTTACTCACTGCTTAGAACAGACAGCAAGAAAAACGCCCTTTGAGCCAGGGTATAAGTAATTTTCAAAAGTTATTGGGCTGTCAAAAATTCCATTTGGCCTATACAATTTATCCTTGGCTCAACCATTTACACTGTATAATGCCAGCTTATTTTCTAACCAGGTATCTCCTTCTCTGAATGTCCCTAACTTTAATATGGAAAGATCAGGAACAGTTGCCAATTACAAATACCCAGCTCTTCCCCACCCCCCACCCCCAGTGGAAATCAGATAAGGAAAACAGATTGGGTTAATTTTATTTTTTTAATCATTTCCACATTTTATGGGGTTTATGTACATCATTCACTCAGTTGTTCATTTTTATTTTTGTCTACTTTCTTTTTCTTTTTAAAAATTTATTTATTTATTTGACAGGGAGAGGGAGAGAGCATAAGCAGGGGGAGTGGGAGAAGCAGATCTTCCCTGATCAGGGAGCCTGACGTGGGGCTCAATCCCAGGACCCTGGGATCATGACCTGAGCCAAAAGCAGATGCGTACCCCACTGAACCACCCAGGCACCCTTTTGTTCACTTTCAAGTAGCTGTTTCTAAGGCAATTTTATGTCTTCAAGATGTCAAAATCAAATACTTGAAATAATTTACAAGTGATATTTTCTGTTTTCAAAATTATGTTCTCTAAATTATATAGCTTCCCATAGTGGTGCCTGGTAGAAAATGCCACCAAGAAATAATCGGTTTGCTCATTTCTTTCTTTCTTTTTTTTTCTAGTTAAGATTTTATTTATTTGAGAGAGAGAGAAAGCGAGTGTGTGTGTGTGTGGGGGGGAGGCAGAGAGAGAGGGAGAGAGAATCTCAGGCCGACTCCCCGCTGAGCACAGAGCCTGAAGTGGGGCTTGATCCCATGACTCTAAGATCAGAACCTGAGCCAAAACCATGAGTTAGCTGCTTAACTGACTCAGCTACCCAGATGCCCCTGGTTTGCTCATTTCTTAAAAGCACTTATCAAGTGACTATTACGTGCCCCAACAGTTGAGAAACACAGAATGAACAATATGAGGCAAGGGTTCTGAAAAGCAAAGGTGTAACACAAACCCCCGTGCTTCAGTAGATCACGGCTTTACTAGAGAAGCTTTGCTGACTCATATAGCGAGACATAGCAAGGATGAGTCAGAATTACCAAATCACTAGAGGGCCTTCCCAAGATGTTGCCTGATGAGTTACTAACTCGGTCAGTGACGTGCTCAATCCCTGAAAGTCGGAGCAGCCTGGGAAACCCACATGATAAAGTAGGACTTGAAGTGGAGCCTGGAGGATGGCGAAGGGAGGAATCAGAGGAAGAGAAAGACCAGGAGGGCACAGTCACAGATAATCTTATGCACTTATTTTGACTTTGAAACAGGTTTATCAAATAGTTTCTATTTCTGGAAGAGAAACTTGGAAACAAATCCCTGCATTTTGTGGGGGAAAAAAGGCTTGATTTGCAAAAGGTCCATCTTATACAGATAGTAGGGGAGACTTGGGGGGCTGCACTGAATGCTGGGTAGGCAGAGAATTTCAGGAGCCATTACAGACAAATACGCTTATGAAGTTAAGGACCCTGGAGTCAGATGAAAATCTCCCCTGGTGCAGTTCTCCCTCTGAGCAAGTGCAGTTCTAATGGAATCCAGGAAGGATAAATGGCTTCCTAAATCTCTCTTTTTAAAAAAAAAAAGATTTCATTTATTTATTTGACACAGAGAGATCACAAGTAGGCAGAGAGGCAGGCAGAGAGAAAGAGGGGGAAGCAGGCTCCCTGCTGAGCAGAGAGCCCGATGCAGCGCTTGATCCCAGGACCCTGAGATCATGACCTGCTTCCAAGCGGACTCCATACTGAGCGCGGAGCACAACACAGGGCTCCATCTTAGGACCCTAGGATCATGACCTGAGCTGAAATCAAGAGCTGGATGCTTAACTGACTGAACCACCCAGGCTCCCATAGAGTTCAGGCAAGTGTCTTGAGCTTAAATTATTTTAAAGGCCAAAAGTTTTATGATACTAAAAATCCAAGACAAATAACAAAAATAACACCACCTACTAAGTTCACACCAGAAAAATATCTGAGCAATAATTATATGACCTCAGAGAGGCTCTAGTTCAGCAGTTGGCAAAGACATTCGTAGTACGGTTTTTCCATTCTTCCCATTATCATCCCTCATTAGCTAATACTGCCTAATCGAATCACCATCTGACATTTGCACTATTAAGGCAAAGTCATTACAATTTCTTGGCCTCTATCCAAGGAACGGTCAAAAAAATTGTTAAAAATCAAAATGCCAGGAAAGAGTTTTATCTTTATCTGTGGGGCTGTGTCTTGTGAAGGAACCAAAGGACAGTTAACAGTTGTGAGGCATCGCCAATACTAATCCTCCATGTGTGGCAAATCACCTATCTTTGTGAAAATTATTAATGTTATGACAAAATTAAATGGCTTTCCTAGCAGGCTTACTGGAAGAACATTTCTAAGAAATATTATGCCTGTAACTCTAGGTCAAACCAATGACACAGCTCATCTTCCCAGAGACTTAAGTGAAATGCCTACTTTTTTTGAATTTCTGTAAATCACAGTACTATGGAAAGGCACACTGATGATGTCTTTGCTCTAAAACTATGTTTATAATGGGACTTAGACTTGATCTTAGCCAAAAGGCTGAGAAGCGATTCTCTGATTCATTTCAAATGGGTGATGTCCTGACCACTTGTTTCTAGGAGCTACTAAGGTTGCAAAAACCAGTACGGAAGTTGGGTAAGACCATGCTTACTTACTTGTTCTTTTAAAATACTTTGCATGGTCTCTTTAGTTCTAGGTGAGACCTGGCATGCATCTTTTCAAGCTTACTACTACAAGCAACTTTTGGGGAAGTAAAATTAGGTATAATAACACTGAATTTAGCACAAGGAACATTCCCATACTAGAGTGTCAAAACACCACCATGTGAAAATTGCAGTTCTTGCCTTAATGAAACTCTGCCTATGGTTGGAGTTTCCTGTAGGAAGGGAAAGGATATCATTTAAGTAGTCCTCATGAAGGGGAAAGGTCTATATTGAATAAAAGTGCTCCTCCAAATAAATTTTGAAACGACCGCCTCAAACGGTTGTCTATCAAAAATCTATCTGAGGGGTTTGAAGTGGCGGGGGGGTGGGAGGTTGGGGTACCAGGTGGTGGGTATTATAGAGGGCACAGCTTGCATGGAGCACTGGGTGTGGTGAAAAAATAATGAATACTGTTTTTCTGAAAATAAATAAATTGGGAAAAAAAAATCTATCATGTTCCTCCTCTTTGTTTATACCCCTGGTTTCTGAGAGGCTAGAGAAAACACCACAGAAAATAGTGATCTGTTATCAGTACTGCTATGCACTGATCTCCAAGTTAGCAGGCTACTCATTTGTAAGGCGAGGTTGTGTGTGATCACACATGGCCCTCTGAGACTGTGAAATACTGAAAAGCTGCTTCAAAATAGCAACTGATTCACTACTTAGCCAGGTGTCCTTTCTAGAACTTGCCATCTACAATAATAGATTTTGAAATCAATGATACACTTATAATATCCTATCCGGAAGGAACCTATGGTGCATTCCCTCAATAGAAATGATCTCTGCCAGAGATTTGCCTCTGGTTGAAGTTCAGAACTCTTTAGACCCATGAACTGTATTTTCCAACTATGGTCGTGGGATGCTACCAGAAGGTGTTATCCTAAACAGCATGCTAGATACAGAAACAGATAAATCAGACATGGTTTATCAAAACTTCAAACAGCTTGTAGTCTGATAGAAAAGAGGAGACCAACACAAAAACATTCTATAAGCTACAACATTTTATACATATATATACATTATGTATGCAAGGTATACATGATATGGGGCCAAAATGGTTGAGAGTCTGATGAAGAAACTCAGAATGACTATGAGGACCTCGGCCGTATCTTCCAGATGATGAACCGTGTACCCACAGGGCCTACGCTCTTTATGTAACTACATCTCCGTCCACATTCAAGTTTCAGGTTGAATGTCATTTATCCTGTGACTACTCTGTCTACAGAGCAGCCTCCTCGATTCTGCCAGAGCAATCTGTTCTTTCACTTCTGACATTCTTATGTGATTTATAAACGTGCATTTGTCTATGGACTATTTCGTATCCGTTGCTTCTCCACTAGATTCAGAACTCTGAGAGGACATCAACTACATTTGTTTTATTCCCTAACATAAGCAGGTGTATGCTAGGGAATAACATACAGCTACATAAGTAGGTAGCACTTGGCCTACGCAAGAGTAAATATATGTTATGAATGAAATCTAGTTGAAAGGAACAGTATAAGCAAAGACACAGCAGTAGATGAACAAGAACCACTTCGGAGATGGCAAGTATCCGAAGCAGTGGAATTACAAGGTGAAGTGAGGTGGTGGTTAAGGCTGGACGGTGGGCTGCAGCTAGACTTGGGAGACTGAACTCCAACGTAAGAAAATGTGGACTTTCTTATTTAGATGCAATAGCCGTATTTTTCCAACCATAAATTTTGATACATTGTACACTCACGGGCCAACGGGCTCTCTGAAAAAGGACTGTTTCATAAAACCTGGGCTATAAGATCACATATGTAAAGTCAAGGAGAAAGAACTGAAGATTCGTCGATAGAAGAAAAGAGATGATGGGATACTGAGAATGAATCCAATAGTTAATGAGGGGCTGTCATCAATGTATTTCTTCATCTGAAAGATAAGACATCTCCAGATTTTGCTTCTCCAACCCATTCCTCCTGAACGGGTTTTGGGGCAGCTGTGGTGGCCTGAAGATGCATGTCTCAGATCTCCTGCAGAAAGCTGTGCTCTGAAATCCCGCCAGCCAATGCCCTGGCATGACAATGACTGAAGGGCACGCCCATTCTTGGGTGATTGGTGGGGGTAGTTCCTTGGTCAGGTGACTTTGGCTTGAAGACTCTCCACTGACCGCCCAAACTTTCTTAGCACTGTACTGCAATCTGAGATCTTTCCTCCCTCCCTCCTTCCTTTCTTCTCTCCTTCCTTCCCTTACTTCATTCTTCCCTTCATTTCTTTTCTTCTTCCCAGGGGTTGGCCCTCTGGCCCTGCCTTGTTATCTGACAGTTAACCCAGTCTTGAGTTCCTTTTTCATTTTTTCTTCACAGGCACTTCCTCTAAAATAAATCTCTCGTGCCTCTAACCACCCAGGAAATCTCTTGCAGGACTGCGTCTCAGAAAACCCAGACCGACATGGCAACCAAACCTTGCATTCCCAGAATTGCAACAGCTTGAAAAAAAAAAAAATAAATGGTTTCAACAGGTCAGCCACTACCAAGCTGCCGAGGAGACCCCAAAACATTGTACCGTGAGCTTATGAGCCACTTAGCTTTGCTGCTTCTCCTGAGAATGAAGGGCATGCCCGGGGTAAAAAGCCTGGCAAGCACTGAAAGGTAAAAAGTCTCAAGGGCTTGGAGGGGTTCAGATTCAGGTTAGAGTCACTGCCAACAGTACGCTTGTCAAGGAGGACCCAGAGGATGGAAGAACATGGCAAATCTCAGCATCCAGAACCTTCTGTCTTCCTTTTCATTTCCCCTTTGAACATGCTATCCTCACATTTCTTCTGTACTCTTGTGATTTCTGTCTGGTTTTCTTCCTTTAGAAATTTCCTTTCCCTTCTGAGTGACACATGAATAAAACGAGAAGAGTAACTGCTATCTCCCACTTAAACAATTCTGCTTCCTACCACTCAAGGGCCTCCTGAGAGCCTTGGCTGTCAAGAGCCTTTCACGGTTCCCGACTTACTATTTAAAGCCATATTCATGTTTTAGTGACAGTCACTAAAGGCCACTTCACCTTCTAAGGTTTTTCTCAGTTACTAGACCGTTGCTTCCCCCTCTTGTGCACTGTACCAAATGATAGAAAACACAAGTTATTAAGGTTGAAAAGGAGGTTGCAATTTCAAATGATATCTGAAAAAGATTAATCTTGTGAAAGCAAAAGATGACTGTGTTCATGATAAAACAGAAATGAATCTGGCTGATTCTGTGTCCTCCTACCTTAATGAATTTATTTCCTTCTCTGAATCTGTGACCCAGAACTCGTGTTTATGGAATCAGACAGGATACTTCATTCTTTACTCTAGTTCTTCTAAGAAGTTCCTGCGGGCAGACACCATTGGTGGGCTACCGGAAGTACCCTACACATGTGCCCTAGATTGGGATTAGCCCAAACTAGTTAAGGTATCCCATTCATCTTCACCAGATGCTAACCCTTCTGACATCCTTTGTAATGGGAGGTGGCAGGAGACAGGGTACTGACTAAAGGGACTTCAGTGGAAGCTGACTGAAGACTTCTGGAAAGACCTCAGATGCCTCACAACACAGACAGGTATGGGAGAAGAGCTTGCTCTACACCACTCCCTCTATCTTCAGGCCTTGAATATGTATGTGATGTCTGGAGTGACAACTCCCAACTGGTCATCACACAGAGATAATCCTGAAGCCAGAAAGCTGACAGAAAAGGGGTAGAGCAGTAAACCAGGAAAATTCTGAGATCTTGATGACATCCTTAAGCTGCCCAAGCAAACCTGAGACCACTTACTTCTGAACTTATTTTCAGTAAGCAGTAAATGTCCTTTTAGCTTGAACCACTGTTAATGGGATATTTTATTACTTGTGCCCCAAATAACTTCTTTTAAAAGATTTAATTTTTGTGCATGCATGCACGAGAGAGAGAGGGAGAGAGAGAACACACACTCGCATGAGACTGGGGGAGGGGCAGAAGGAGAAGCAGACTCCCCACTGAGCAGGGAGCCTGATTAGAGACTCCATCCCAGGACCCTGAGATCATGACCAGAACTGAAGGAAGATGCTTAACTGACTGAGCCACCCAGGCACCCGAGTGAGCACCAAAAATAATTTAGAGCCCTCTCCCTGAGTCTCTCTGTTGCTGGCAGAGACTGTTCCGCAGCAACAGCTCCCACGGTTCTTCTCCCTCTGCTTCGGGTAAACTTTTTGCACATGGTGTCTCTGCCTCCTTGGATCCAGACTAGTAACACGGATTTCTATACAAACTGAGTTTTATTTTTTGATTCCACAATCCTCATTAAGAGTTGTCAAAAATAAGCAAGTGAAAAGCTGCTATAAAAAGTTAAGGTAAGATGAGGTTCTAGGCATATAGATTTTAATGGAAACAAACAACCCCACTGCTTTCTGTGCTAGATAGAAGTGAAGATAGAATTTGAGTATCAGCAATAGGCATTAAAAAAATGACAAATATTTGGTTTCGCGCCCTTTTTCATCCTCATGTCACTTTCTTTACATAGTATAAGTTATCTCTGCGATTTATGTTTTTGGCTAGTTTTTTTTTTTTTTTAAGATTTTATTTATTTATTTGACAGAGAAAAATCACAAGTAGATGGAGAGGCAGGCAGAGAGAGAGAGGGAAGCAGGCTTCCTGCTGAGCAGAGAGCCTGATGCGGGACTCGATCCCAGGACCCTGAGATCATGACCTGAGCTGAAGGCAGAGGCTTAACCCACTGAGCCACCCAGGCGCCCTGTTTTTGGCTAGTTTAACTTGAAGGTTCAAAAATGAAGACTGAATGTTTTGCATTTAAAGTACTGTATTATTATTAACCAGCGGCTTTCAATCTTCCTTGACAGAAGTCCACAAAAAGAAATATTTTATATTTGACCCATATATACATCACTTACATCTCTGTGTATCACCCAACAACACTTACTATGAATGGCATAATCTTCCATGCTAAAGAGTAAAATATACATCTTACTTTTCTGTTCTATGCTACCTTGTTTGAAAAATATTAGTTGAGCCTTGCTAAATAAATTTCATGGCAGTCTGATGGTTGCTGCTTGTAATGTAAAAACCACTGCTGAATACACATAACTTTTTAGTGAAAAGAATCTAATCCATGACATTAAAGTATGGTGTGGCAGAGAGGGTAACAAAAATACTAACCAAAATTTGTGCTGTTAGTATTTTTTTTCACATTTAGTAATATAATTTAATAGCCACAATAACTCAGGAAAATAGATAAGGCTGTCATTTACATTCCTAGATGAGAGAATCAGGACACCCAGAATTAAAGGATTGATTTGCTCACATCCACATTCCCAAACAGTGGAGAAATTTCCATCTTCTGACACTGACCCCTAGCTCTTTTGACTCTTCTAGGTTACCAGCAGGTAATTAGAATTAGTCTAAATTGTATTTGAGAAGGTCAATAATCTCAGTTGTAAATCGATAAAAAATATTATCTTCTTTCACTTTGCCAGGAAATCTTGAAAGTATATTCAGGTGTTGGTTATTTTCAATACTTGGAATTCTTAGGAGAAAGTTAGTAATAAGTTCCTATCAACATCAAACCTCTGATATTCCCACCTTGATGCTCTGAGCCTCTATCCTTGTTAAACCGGAAGGAGCCTCCTCCTTTTGTCTCTCCAAATCCCGCCCCTTTTGATATGCAAATTAACCCATTCCTTCTGGTAGTCTTCCTGAACAACTCCTATCTCCTCAGACCCCTTTCAGTTTTCTGAATTCTACCAGTATTTACAAACTATCAACAACATTTAGCAACTGATTCTGGGGCCTTGTTATTTTGCTTTTAATCTTATGGGTCAGTCTTTTCTTTCTGATTAGACTGTAAACTGTGTTAGAGTAAGGATAACAAAGCCTTTCTCAGCTGTATCTTTCTCAACCTTTAGCACAATATGGAATGCCTAGTTGGTGTGCTTAGGAAATTGGCTAATGATTAAAAAATGCCAGACTTACTTTTATACTGTCTTCTTCCCTCTTTCTTTTTATAGTCTGCAAATTTTCAAACAAGAGGAAGATTTTTGAGCTATAAATCCTATTAAAAAGAACCCTTGACACAAGTTTTCATTAAGTGTTTAGGAAATGAATAAAAAGCTGATTAAAAGGTAGGAAAGATAAGAATCAGCATTAACTGATATAGAAGCAGTTTCACTAGGATTTGATATCTAAGGTCAATTACATTACATACATTTAATATAGTACAAAATGATAATAAATCAGATTAAATGTTAGCAATTGATGACATAATCCTGTCAGGGACTGGAGAAGAGAGGAAAGCAGCAGGAAAATTCCATTTATTTGCATTAATGCTGTACTGAGATTTTGGAAAATAACAAATCTATGATGTGTTTGGGGCTGTAATTTCTTATTTGGAACAACTGCTTCAGAACCACTAGGAAAAAGATACCTATATTGGGTCAAGGTCTCTAAAATCCCTCTCGGAATGAAGTGAGATTTTTTTCAAATGCTTGTGGCAGTAATCTTCATAAATAGATTAAAATGAAATAAATAAAAGCAAAAAGTTACACCAGCAATTACACAAACTACAGTTGAAGACCTCTGATTACTCACTGTGTGGTGAACAGAGTAGAGTTATAGGTTTGGGAATAGAAGAGGGAAAACAACAAAAGAAAGAAGATTCTGGTCCTTAAGAGGTTAGAATAAGATATAGTAAGAGTTGAGTCAGATTTCTGGACACAGAGTGGAAACAGTTTGATGATCTAATATGCGAAGATGAAAACAATTTCTGCAGTGACTGAATAAGTCAGTAAATGGGATACAGAGAGTGTCATGGCATCATACTATTCTCTTTAGGGCCAGAACTTGCTTGATTCTGAATCAGTCCAAAGAATGTAGACACCGCCTTGGGTAACCTGTGGGACAGGGTCACATTGTGTGCCTAGAAGCAGAATAGATATTCATGTGCTATCACTGGTATAACTCTGCTTGTGATGAACACTATGGTTTGCTGCCCAGACCCCTTTCAATGAAGGACTTTGTTACTCCAGATGTTGGAGGTACTCTACGCCGAAAGCCTTCAGTTATCAGTCTCTTTGAGGAACGGCCTCAGCAGCAGAGGGTTGCATCAATCAAGGGCAAGACCCTTCCCATACTCAGTGAGTGATGCATGTTGGGGCAGAATGGCCTGGACATCTTAGTCTCATGGGAAACCATTATGAAGGCCCATCCAGGCTCCAGAGTTCAGAAGCTACTTAGTTCGAGCCAATTGTCTTAAGAATGCATGCCTAGGTTCTGTCCAATTAGTCAAAGGAAAGCCCAAAATAAGATAAATTTGTTTTTATTAAATCATTCAAATTTTTAAATGATATCAACCAATCTGACTTTATAAAAATGCTGCCTGGGTAAAATAAAACATGCCCATGAGCTAGATCTGGCCCATGGACATCAGTTTATGAGCTCTGTGACTCAAGATCTCTCTGGTTTACATGGTGCCAGGAGGTCAATTTCAGTAGGATTTTTGGTATATGGCTGATTTTTCTAAACTCTGCCTGGTCTGGCATATGCAGAAATGTGGAAACACCTGAATTTCATGCAAGTCAGAAGGCCAGGCTAGGGTCAAGAAGCTTAGCATAAAGCCTACCTCAGATAGTTGTAACTTTTTCAAAATTTAATTTTACTTTTAAGTAACCTCTACAGCCAATGTGCAACTCAAACTTACAACCCCAAGATCAAGAGTCGCATGCTCTAACAACTGGCCAGTCAGGTGCCCCAGTCATGACTTTCAAAGAGGTATGTGACATTGACCAAGTCTGCACTAAAGCTATTGATCTCTTACAGGATAGCTTTGTCCACAGCCCGGAAGTGGTTATATAGAAAGCTCAATAACTCAAACTCATACGTTTGTAATTATAAAACTGAATGACCCAAAGCTTTGAAATCATGGCAGATAATGTGATTGTAAGTGAAGCAGTGCTCTCTTGAGAGGCTCCTACTTACAGACACTTTTCATATTTTACATTCATATCTGTATACTCAGCTGGTATCTATTTTTTTAAGTTTTTCCTTTTAAGATGTTCTCAAGTAATTTTTAAAAAAAATTTTAAGAGGCTTTGGCTCTGTGTCTTTTTCTAAATTCTCAATCCAGATTTACAGAAATATAAATGGAAATGACAGGACACAAAATTATAAAAAAATATAAAACTATAGGCAGAAGATGGGTCTGATAAATTTAAGACACAAGCATAAAGAGTCCCGGGGGTTCGCAGCCATTTATATCCATCAAATCATCTTTAAAACTGAAGGCTGGTGGGGCGCCTGGGTGGCTCAGTGGTTTAAGCCTCTGCCTTCAGCTCAGATCATGATCTCAGGGTCCTGGGATCGAGCCCCGCATTGGGCTCTCTGCTCAGCGGGGAGCCTGCTTCCCCCTCTCTCTCTGCCTGCCTTCTGCCTACTTGTGATCTCTCTCTATCAAATAAATAAATAAAAATCTTTAAAAACAAACAAACAAAACACACAAAAGCTGAAGGCTGGTGGATAGTTACTTGAATGATGAAAGATTAACTCTCTTGATTAAAGTTATATTGCTTTTCTAATTTACCTTTTGGAAAGGAGTAGCATAACTTCAAATTTGAAGACTACTGTTTTGGCATTGAGCAAATGCTCTGTTTAAGAACAGGTTAGGGCCAAGCCCTAAAAGGCCCTGGTGTTGAAACCGCAGGCAAGAAGAAAGCCTCAAGCGGTCCCCGGCAGCCTGTGCTCTGACTTGGGAAATTTCACCATAATTAGCAGGTGATGGAGTGGTGCCCAACCACCTTTATTCATTGCTGGTTTTTTTTTTGTTTTTTTTTTTTAATTCTTATAAAAACACAGACCTGATTCTTTCAGTCCCTGCTTATTCTAAGGTCTTTCTGTTACTGAAAGGAAAAAAACCCGAAACTCTTTAGCATGGCCTAAAATGCCCTTGACAACCTGGCCCCCGAACTCCTCTTCCTCTTTTCCCTCTCCTTACAACTCCTGGCTAGGGAGCATTAGGGGACCTCTTTTACAAGGGCACTAATCCTCATAATGAGGGCTCCATCCTCATGACCCAATGACCTCCCAAAGGCCGACTTCCTCCTACCATCACCTTGGGGATTGAGATTTTATCATATGGACTTTTGGGGCACACAAACATTCAGATCCATAGCAACCCAAGACCCAGGTAGGTACATGGACAATACTGAAACACTCCATGCTCCTTCCTACTCCTATACTGTGTCTACCTTGCTTCTTCTGCCAGGGACACCCACTCTCTCATCTTTCCCCTCCAGCGTTAGTGGTGAGTCTTCTCTGTTCATCACTGAAGACCCAATTCTGCCATACCTTCCTTGCTTTACTTTTCTCTGACCCATTTCAGAACCATAATTACTTCTTCATGTCTGCCTACTGCCTAACTTACATTTGAGTCCTTCTAAGAAAAATGTTACCTAGACACTCTCAAATCCCTGATGGAGTTCTCAGCAAAGAGGTCACTGGGTTTCCTTCTGGGTACTGGACATGGCAGGGGGAGAGCAGGTAATCATTCTAGTGTCTCCCTGATGATAGGGCTCTGCTCTCAGGGCCTTCTGGCCTACCTCGTGGGTTAGCACCGCCCAGTACTTGCAAATGAAACTGACCGTCAATCATGGTTACCAGGACCTGAAGCTAGGTAGGCCACTGAGGATAGCTCACTCTTCTTTCAGAATAACAGTGTCCCTGGCCATTGGAAGAGACCTGAAAATGATACTGTAGCATCTAATTAGTCTTTCCTCAACCCCGGCACTGGAGCCATGAATGCCAATATTGGCACCTTTCTTGGAAAGACAAAGTATTTCTTCCAGGTTGTTCTCACCTATTGGTATGTTGGAATAAGCTATCGCCAGCTCATGGGCTGGCTGTCAAATTTTAAGGAATTTTGTGAGCTGGTTATTAAATAGTCACTATTAAAAATTAAAATATATCAACTTAAAATTAAACATTATATTAAAACCAACTGTAATAAACACTTAAAACCCATCAGTTCATAATTACTGTATTACATTTAATTCATATCTGTGACCTTGAGGTTACTGATGTCTGCTCTATCTGTATGGTGGAAATACTGTCTAATGGTGGACTGTTGTGCCTCTCTTCCCAATGCCATTTTCTTTCTTTCTTTCTTTTTTTTAAAAAAGATTTTATTGGTTTATTTGACAGACAGATCACAAGTAGGCAGAGAGGCAGGCAGAAAGAGAGAGGAGGAAGCAGGCTCGGTGCTGAGCAGAGAGCCCAATATGGGGCTCGATCCCAGGACCCTGAGATCATGACCTGAGCTGAAGGCAGAGGCTTTAATCCACTGAGCAACCCAGGTGCCCGCAATGCCATTTTCAATCATATGGTGGCTGGAAATTGGCCATCGAGGATGTATTTATGCCATGGAAAATCAGGAAACACTACAAATCGCTGCTTCTGCTTGCCCCCTACCTCCCACCAAGAGCAGTCGTTAAACATTTCCCAGCACCCCACTACCGAGAGTAGTTGCCAATCTACCTTGATGAGAGAACACAACCAGCACCAGACTGTTCGGACCATTTTCCACAGTGTCCTATGGTGACACCAGTGATCAGCGTCACCGGTCTTATAGGCTGGAACAGGTGATTGGCAAAGCGGAGTGCAACGCTTAGAGGCCACCTTCTCACGAGGCTGGTGCACTGAGATGAAGGACTAATGTGCTCAAGATCTCCCTACAAGCTGGGTCCCAAGAAAGGGAGTTGGTTTCCTGCAATGCTCTATGGCAGAGTTCTAGCCCCAAGGCTGGAGGCAATCCATTCTAGTTAAGCTGAAGGCTTGGACCTCAGACCCTTGCTCGTGCCACGAGAGAGGCTGGTGCTACCCGTAATGACAGACACTAAGCTGGCAGGCCTGGCCTGGAGCTAAGGTTCTGACATACATCTCAGTCGGATCCTGGCTCTTGACCACCAAGGGGGTGAAGCCGATGCTTCCCTCATGAGGTGACTTAAAAATCCCACAGTCAGGGGCCCTGACCCTGCACGCCTGTTTCTGAGCTACCACTGCATTGTGAAAAGGCCAAGCAGGGGTGCACATCTGCTTCTGCTGCTGTCCCCATGGGTTTCCCCAGCGGCCGCCGCGGCTCCAGGCTCTTTGCTGAGAACGCTGCTTGTCCTTGCGCATGAGACCCTCCCAAAGCAATGGATGTAGAGTTCGTTTTATCTACTGATCTACCTATCTGCTTCGCTTCATCTTCCTTGGAGGTAGGGACACACTGCATTCATCAAAGTCAACATTTCTGAAGCACCGACTATGTGCTCGCTCTACGCTGTGGAAAGCTCTGTCTACAGTGATGAATAAAGCAGACCTGGGGAAAGGTCAGTAAACAGGGCATTAATGTTAACTCAGGCCAGCTCCAAAGACTGGCTCCAATTCTCTGATTCCTCTGCATACTCATCTGTTTCTTCCTACTTGGGTTGAGACAGGCCTTTCTTCCAAATATACCACTGGAATTTTCTCCTAATTGGCCTCTCAGCTTTTAATTCTCTACCTTCTCATTTATTTTAGAAACTGAAGTGAAAATCCTTTCTTAACAGGAAACTGATCCCGCTTTTCCTTAGGTCCTATCCTTAGAGGCCTCTTCAGTCGAATAAAAACACAATAAGGCAGCCCGCTTTAGTAGGGCAGTCAGACAGATCTCGTTTCCGCCCGCAGGACATCATTCACTCAGTCCACAGCTGCATCTGCGTTAGAGCCAGTCACTCACAGGAAACACCCAGGCGCGTCCAGCAACGCTTCTAAGCTGAAGACTTCACTTAAGATCCATTTCATCCATGAAACCTTATACAGCTAACTCTACTTGGTCTGCCCACGCTAGGTACTCCAACAATCCCTCTAAACTAGATCACATATCCCTTTCATTCACTCATTCCCACTGGAGATTAAATATACAGTAAGATGTATTTTAAAACACATGCGAAGAAAAATCAGAACAAAGGAAAAACAAGATCCAAAGAATACGATGATGTCAGGGAAAATTTCATGTAGAAGTAATACCACTGGGCTCTGAATATTAAACGTAAGTTGGATTTTCAGCTCGTTTCTTCCTGGTAACCAAAGCAGACCAGAAAGCACAGTGATAAGATTTAAAGTGGCCATGAGGGGCGCCTGGGTGGCTCAGTGGATTAAAGCCTCTGCCTTCAGCTCAGGTCATGATCCCAGGGTCCTGGAATGGTGCCCTGCATCGGGTTCTCTGCTCAGCAGGGAGCCTGCTTCCCCCTCTCTCTCTGCCTGCCTCTCTGCCTACTTGTGATCTTGGTCTGTCAAATAAGTAAATAAAACCTAAAAAAAAAAAAAATGATTTTCAGTGGCCATGAGATGAAAACACACAAGACTCTGAGGAGAAGCAGAGTTTTCACTATAGCACTCACAGGTCATTATACCATTTCTCCCATGGATCATTACCAAGGGGAGTGTGTGCTCTCTATCATTTCTAAGGTTACGGTAAAACATTTCATAGGGCTGCGTCTTATAAAATGAAAACCAAATGGATCAATTCTTAGGGTAGGTAGGAAGAGAGTAGGCAATACCAAGAGGCTAATGAATCCATTCTGGCTTCTATCTGGTCTATACTTTTAGGATTATTGCAGGAAGCATCATGAAATCAGAATTTAGCAATATTTACTATTATTTATTTGGGGCCTTAGATTGTTACTTTCTAGACGTTATGGAAGGTGTCATGGATATATTCTATGGTGGTGGGTCCACACGTCAAAACTGTTACTATGATACTAAATCATCATGTCTTTACAAGTGTACTTGGAGTTTCCCAGAGGCTATAGGATGATGAAGTCATGCCTCTAATGGCTATGTTCTAAACGTTTCTCAGTTTTAATATCTAATACAGTAAATATCAACATAACTTCTATAAACAAAAGCTCTTCTGTGTCCTCTATCATTTGGAATAATGTACCTAAAGGGCTTCTGAGGCACCAAAGTCAGACCTGCTGTTCCACTATGTTGGTTACTTACAAAATAAGTATAGAAAAGTGTTGAAAGCTTAGAGTGGGTGTGTTTTAGAACCTATCATTACTAAAGTGATCATTCTAAAGGGAGTCTACGGTTGGCACTGCTATGTCAGTGGCTAAGGGGGAAAACATTAGCTTTATCGGAACACAGCAAGAGTTCATGACATCAGCTCTTTTTCTTTTCCTTTTTTTAAAAAAAACATTTTAAAGTTTTTATTTTAATTCCAGTAATTCCATATATCACCCAGTACTCATCATGACAAGTGCCCTCCTTAATCCCCACCCCCTATTCCACCCCCCCACCCCCTCCCCTCTGGTCACCATCAGTTTGTTTTCTATAATTAAGAGTCTGTTTCTAGTTTTGTCTATTTCCCCCCTTTGCTTGTTTTCTTTCTTAAATTCCACATAGGAGTGAAATCACATGACATTTGTCTTTCTCTGACTTATTTCACTTAGCATACTACTCTAGCTCCATCCATGTCTTTGCAAATGGCAAGATTTCATTCTTTTTTTGTGGCTGAGTAATATTCCATTGTAAATATACCACATATTCCTTATCCATTCACCAATTGATGGACACTTGGGCTGCTTCCGTATCTTGGCTATTGTAGATACTGCTGCTATAAACAGGGGTGCATGTATCTCTTTGATTTAGCATTTTTGTCTTCTTTGGGTAAACACCCAGAGGTGTGATTGCTGGATCATAGGACGGTTCTATTTTCAACTTTCTGAGGAACCTCCATGCTGTTTTTCACAATGGTGGCAACAGTTTGCATTCCCCTCTCACCATATCCTTGCCAACATCTGCTGTCCTCAGTGTTGTTGATTTCAGTCATTCTGACAGGTGTGAGATGGTATTGCATTGTAATTCTGATTCTTATTTCCCTGATGATAAGTGGTGATAAACATCTTTTCATAAGTCTGTTTGCCATCTGTGTGTCTTCTTTGGAGAAATGTCTGTTCATGTGGTTATGACATTATTTTAATAATATATAAATGCAGTCTTAGGATTTTAAGGAAAATGAAAAAAACCACATAAGAACTACAAAAAATGATGAAAGGTTCAGGGTTATTTAATCCAAAACCGATTCATAAACTAAGGACTGCATTCACTTATGGGGGAGAGAGGAAACACAGAGAGGGAGTTACTTGGACCCACGGATCCATGTCACCTCTAAGGCCTGTCTAATACCTCAGTAAATAAAGATACAACCAAGACATGGGTGGACTATAGGAGTTGACGCTAAATGGAGATCACATTTGAAAAGTCTGGAAACTTCTGATAATGTGACAGGATCCACACATATGTAAGATATTTTCATGAGCAGGGGCGCCTGGGTGGCTCAGTGGGTTAAGCCTCTGCCTTCAGCTCAGGTCATGGTCTCAGGGTCCTGGGATCGAGCCCCACATCGGGCTCTCTGCTCGGCAGGAAGCCTGCTTCCTCCTCTCTCTCTGCCTGTCTCTCTGCCTACTTGTGATCTCTGTCTGTCAAGTAAATAAATAAAATCTTTTTTTTTAAAGATATTTTTATGAGCAAAATGCTGACAAAACATTGGCAAAATTCTGGCAATGCAAATGCGTTCACCATTCACGAAGAGCCACATAGGTTAAAGACACAGGAAAACTCTGATGGCAAGGGTTTCCAACAGAAACAGGTGGCTCAGGGATTGCAAGGGATTTTATTTTTTTTTAATGTTCTAAGGATGATTCAGGAACAGTGTTGGGTGGTGGCCGGGGGCAGGGAATCTGAACTAGACTGTGCTCAATAACTTCAATGTCCTGCGCCCTTTTCATCCTTCAATCTCAAAATACTCTGCTTGAGAAATCAGCAGCTGAATCCCTAATCAGGAGGATACATCATTATCTCCAACCCTCCAGAATGGTTATTAGCAGACTCAATTCTAAAGAGGAAGTGGGGTTTGGACTGAGTGTCTGCAATCACCATTTATTTCCAGCTAAGGGGATTCTCCCACAGTGGAAAATGTGTAGGATGATCTCTCAGGGCCTCACTGGAAATCCCAAGTCTGTGCCCTATGTTCCAGTGCACCGAGTTCCACAGTAACGCCAGCAAGGCCATTCCTTTGGTGGCCCAGTAAACACAGGGAGGCTGTCCTACGAGGTAGCTCTACCATGTACAGTCTGGGATCCAGTTAGGGAAGGAAGAATGAAGTAACAGTGCCTCGTGTTTCCTCAGATGCCCAGTGTTCTATCTACATACCCATATACAGATATGTAATGTTTGCTGAACCAGCTGAATGTATTTGCTTATGCAAAGATTGTTTATGCAAAAATAGTTACATACGTATTTACATATAAGAGACAGCTTCCCTTGGCTTAACCCCCCACATCCTCAGGAAAACACAGCAAAATAAAGCAAAAGCAAAACTATACTGACTCATTAGCATTTGCTACTTGCCTACGTTAACACAAAGCACTTGGCTAGATGCTCTGTTGACCTCAAGACATGGTCCCTGACACATTGGTAACCAAGAGAATGACAACAGGGAATCACATTGCTGAAAGTTAAATCCCGTACTGATTTCTAGAAATGTTTTTACAATGTCTATAGCTTTGTAAAAATAAATAATAACGCTTGCATAATTAACTAGCATTTTAACAAAAATGATGTCTCCCCCATCAGTCTTTGCTTCTCAACTATAAATCTGTATAGAGTTGCTTCTCAACTATAAAGAATGTTGAGGGTAGAGGCCAGGTTTTCCACTGCAAAATGCTTGGCCTTCATGGAAAATCTTAGAAATCATTTCCCTTTTCCCATCACCTACTGGAGGGAAATTACTACCCTTCGTAAGCAGACTAAGGTATCTTTCTTTATCAGCCCTTCCAGTTGGTATTACTTTGAATTTGGTTAACAGAAGTTTTCTGAGGTTTTATAAATCTATAGGGAAGGATGTCAAGGAGTATCTTTAAGTGGGGAATAAAATGGTAGCCGCCCACCCCTGGTCCCCAAAAGCCTTTTTTATTTTCACTGACTTCAATGAATTTTGGCAAAGGTGTGAAGCTAAATGTTCTCTAAGACATGACTGAACGCTAGATCTTTGAAAAGAAAATAACAAGAAGCTGGATTAGGTGTTCACCCAGAGAGCATGACCTGAACAGCTAAGGAAAGAATCCCTTCTGTCCTTGAAATGTCCATAGCAGCTGGTACAGGAAAACAGAAATTGCAACATTAGAGATTTATTCATTTGAGTGAATCATGGTCCCCTATTAAAATGCTCATACCCCTTAATTATCATATTCAGAAAACTCAGCAAGTTACACCACAGCGTAAATTATGTTACCGGATTCTTTCCACAGGCCAATCGGTTTGAGAAACATGTAACTAGGAAGAGGTAGGAACCTCTTTGGGGAGGGCAGGCCTGGTTAGGGAGGGCAAAGGGAGCCCTGGCAGCGAGGACCATGGGAGGGTGCTAAGTCAGGCAGGCACGGGGAAGACAGGACACAGGATCGCGGGAGTCTCAGAGAGACAGGTGTAAAGGCCTGGAGATGATGAAAACAGCTGAGCCAACAGCACCAGGGACTCCCTCGCCAGCACGTCCAAGATTTGGTGCAACAGCCTTTGATGTGCTTTCCCCACTCCGGGGGGAGGATGCTGGACCCTGGAGGATAGCAGGATAGTCTCACTCCCTTGACCTGCAGCTAGAAGAACATCTCACTCGAAGCAAAAATGAAGCAGTTTAAAAAGCAAAGCTCCTACCACCCACTGGCTCTGAAGGAGAAAACTAGTCCCGGAAGTGACAGAACAAGAACCACAAGAGCCCTTTTGCCTCGTACAGAGTCAAACGCTCACTTCGTGAACCAGGCGGCTGCCGTTGCTTTGACCTAATGCGGAAAGTGTCTGCCCCATTTCTGGGCCTTCTGAGTGCTGTCAACAGCCCGCACGGCTTCGACAGACAACCCCGGACAATGTTACAGCTGTCTCCTCGCCTGCCAAAGCCCCTGCAACTTTCAGGGCTCCCTGCATTCTTTTCAGTGGGGCTGGGAGCTAGAGCTGACGGCGGACGGCTCAGCTCCAGTGTTTTTCATTGTGGTTACAGAACTGTAGATCCGCCTGATGGGGGGAATGCTTCGACACAGTGCTCCCTTCCAGACACTGTGAGGTGGGTGGCCAATGGGGAGCTCTCTTCTGCTCAGATTTTATGGAATGGAACTGAAAAACAAGTTGCGAGGCTTACATCAGGGAAGTCCACCCTGATCCCTGCAACACACCCCCAGCAGCATAAAGAAATCCCACACGGGGGGCGGGGGCGAGGAGTCCTTTCACGCCTGCCCTCCTGCGGGCAGCTGTCCGTCTGTCAGTTCCAGGTACATGTGAGCTACGTTTCTTCTTCTTCTTTTTCAAGATTTTATTTACATAGTTGAGAGAGAGAGCACAAGCAGGGGGAGCGTCAGGCAGGGGAGAAGCAGGCTCCCCGCTGAGCTAGGAGCCCAACGCAGGACTCGATCCTAGGCCCCTGACATCATGACCTGAGCAAAGGCAGATGCTTAACCCACTGAGCCACCCAGGCGCCCCTCTATGTTTCTGATGCTGCAAATCTGTAAGTCGCCTATTGGAATGCTAGTAACACACTCTTACTGTTATGAGTAACACGGATTCTTAATATCAGAATTGCCTCCTTTAGATGCTGGTTTATAGTCACATTTCCCACAGCAGACTTTAAGCAGCAGAAACCCAGGAATAATTTGGTAATAGAAACAGATTTTACTTATTTATTTGAGAGAGAGGGAGTATAGCAAGAGAGAGCATAAGCAGGGGGTAGGGGAAGGCAGAGAAGCAGGCTTCTTGCTGAGCAGGGAGGCCCACGTGGGGCTCCATCCCAGGACTCTGGGATCATGACCCGAGGTGAAGGCAGACACTTCACTGACTAAGCCACCCAGCCAACGCTATGATAGAAACTTTCTAACGTTCTGTAGCTGGTGTGCAATCCGAGTATGCGGCAAAGCCTGATGAACTGTGGGTGCAGCTAGGGAGACAGTAACCCTTGAATATTGAATGGATTTGTGTTCGCATGTCCTTGACCACATCTCTATCCTGCTTCCGACACAGCCGTCTGGCCATACCACACCCTAGCCTTGTATCATAAACTCCCCCCACAGAAACACTTACTTTCTCTGATTCTAATTTTAAAGCCTCTTCAAATGGCTACAGGTGGACTCTTCTGGAATCTGTCTTTTTGTTATTTTGAAACATTATGTGTCCAAGTACAGGCTATCTATAGCTTATTGCTTTGGCTGGTTGTGTGTTCAGAACAGAAAAGCATAGCCTATGTGGACTGACCCGGCGGTCTTTGAGGGTGGAGAGTGACTGCTTCTCTCATTTTCATCTTCTCATTTTGTCTCCCTCAGCATCCTAGTTTCACTAACAAGGGTGTAAGGCACCCAGCATGCTCCTAATAAACATTTATGAATGAATGAACAAATGAATGAATGAACGAATGAATGAATGAACGAATGAAGAAACTGGTTAATGTTGCCTTTTCCTTCCCCATCTTCCCAATGACCTGCTGACTCCTGGGGTCCCAGAGCCATCTACACATGTTTTCACCTCCAGCTGGCCCTCTCTGGCCCTGATTTTTCTCACCTCCATTCCTCTCCACATAAATTTAATGGTTTTGTGTTTCAGTAGGTCTTGCCAACTAATGGTACTGAATCTGATGATTTGCCACGTTCGGAATTTTGAAACTTCTTACTTACTCTAAGAATAATAACTCAAAGCAATGATCTCCACCTTAAATTAAACCTCATGCAAGGGTAGCTTATCAGTTCTCTCACATGTAGGAAAATATAATTTTTAAATATTCAGAATGCACTAAACGACAGAATTTTTAAAAATCCACACAAGTACACATGCACAGACACACACACACGTGAGCACACACGGAGAGAGGAAGGAGACACTATAGACTATTTTTTAAGATGATGCAGTAATCCACAGTCCAGAACTTCAACACTTAAATGCTAAAACCATAAACTGAGATATATTTTGTCTCATCGCATAAAACCCTAAGATAATATGAAAACAACAACAAAAAAAAGATGACAACTCTGAGAAGAAAGAGAAAGCAAATGCGAACTGTTGAGTTTTCTTCTTAGTCAAGGGTAATAACATGAAGACTGAAGGGTCCAGAATAAATGTAGTTAATAAAACTGAAGTCTAAAGTCAATGGGACAGGGGTGCCTGGGTGGCTCAGTTGGTTGGGCGACTGCCTTCGGCTCCAGTTGTGATCCTGGAGTCCTGGAATCGAGTCCCACATCAGGCTCCCTGCTTAGCAGGGAGTCTGCTTCTCCCGCTAATGTCTCTCCTCTTTTTCTCTCTCTCTCCCCCCACTTCAAATAAATAAATAAATAAATAAATAACAAAGTCAAGGGACAATAAGCACAATGTCAAACTAATGATGCGTTCAAACATTTGAGATCAGATGAGTTTTATCCTCTATCCTGGAAACATGAAATGGACCAGTAAACTCCTGATTATTTCAAAAGAGTTTTGGAGGACAAATATCACAATGTTTGAATAGGCTCAAGAGGTTAATTCGGAAAGTTATACCTTTAATGTCAGTCCCCTGCAACATTCTAGAATGAATTAGTAGATGGTTTCTACATCTAATAGTTTCTACATCTAATTATTAGATGGTGCCTACACAGGAAACGATAGGTTACCAACATGGAATCACTAAGAACGAATCACTATAGGAAATGTCCTTCATTTCTTCTCATGGAAGACTCATCTCACTGTTGTTAGAGAAGTGTTGCCCATCTCCTATTTCTCCATTTCAGTGAGACTGGTGATATAGATGCTCATGATGTGTTGTAAGGGGAATATATTACTGTGGCCTGAATAATTAGAAAGATGAGCAAATTTGCTGTTAAACAAATGACCCAAAAGTTAATTAGAGAATCCTGAACAGCCTGGGGCACAAGCTTCAAAGGTAGGTCATGAAGTTTTGAATTTGGTTTTGTATAAAAACTCTGGTAGAAGACCTAAAGAAAAAAAGGCATGCTTACACATTTACTAAATCCATGCATGAAAGAAAACTGGTAACGCTATCATGGAGGAAAAAGGGAGAGCAGAATTTCCAATCTGAAAGATCTCATTAGATGCTATTAATGGACTAAAATAAACTAAAATTCTCCAAAGTTAATTGGGAGAAGATGTAAAATCCCGAGTCTGAATTTGAAATTCTCCTGCAAAGGGCAAGGCACTCCTTATCGCCATGCGCTGCCTTTGGCTGGTGGCCTGTGCTCCCCTAGAAGCTTCTCTCACACCTCCGGACACCGCGTCAATTAGATCCTGACTCAAGGCATCATTTCAATTTTGAAGACAAGAATCAAAGAAGACAGAAAATTATTACGATTTTAAATACACACTGTAACACTGAGCATCTCAGTCTCCCTGACTCAGCCCTCTTGGGCAAAGACAGAAATCCTGGCAAGGAGGAAAAACAAGTTCATTCCCTTCTCAGAAGATTGGCACTGAGCCACTGGGTTACTCTTCCTGGGAGATTATAACTCACAGTAAGGGGCAGACAGGTACCCACAAAGCATGATGGAGACAGTGGTGGGCTAGGGTAGGAAGAAGAGGCAATGGTGGACGGGGAATAGGGGCCAGCTCCGGGGAAGGTATGCTGCCCCTCGTCTAAGCTCATCATCTTAGTTAGTTGTGGTTTCCATATGCTGGGAAGGGGTTTGTGAGAACAAGTCAAGTCTCTGTCTCTTAAAAACAAAAAACAAACAGCAGCAAAAGCTATCCCTCAAAGTTCATATTCCCAAATGAGAAGAAGGGAGCAAAACCTTTTGCCACTGAACAGGAAGATCGGACTGTTCTGTTTGCATCAAGTTCCCAGGGAGGAAGAAGGAGGGCTGCGGACCCGTGATAAGATCACAGCTTCCAGACTGAGTGGCTTTCCCTGACCCTCCGGTCTTGGGAGTTCTGGACCAGAATTCAGATCTCTTCTGGTTTGACAAAGCAAAAATAAAACCAAAAACAGAAAGGGAGAAAGAAAGAGAAAACTTTCCCAAGTTACTGATCTCCGTTCCCCTTCATTCCTTCTGTCTTTAGTCCATTCATCACCCCCCATAATTTGAAGGAGAAAACACCATTTCGAGAGGAGGAGGGAGTTGAGAGAAATTGGAAGGGGAGGTGAACCATGAGAGACTATGGACTCTGAAAAACAATCTGAGGGATTTGAAGGGGCGGGGGGGGGTGGGGAGGTTGGAGAAACCAGGTGGTGGGTATTGGAGAGGGCACGGATTGCATGGAGCACTGGGTGTGGTGCAAAAATAATGAATAATGTTATGCTGAAAATAAATAAAAGAAAAAAAAAAAAGAAAACACCATTTCGGTAAAATCCCTAGTATTTCCATTTCTGCAGCATCCCAGCCTTAGAGACCATCCTCAGAAAAGCACAACACCTTCATGGGATTTGTTTTGTTTGTAATTTGTTTTTGTTTTGTATTTGTTTTCAAATTATACACGTTTTTCAATGTATTCCAAATAAAAGGAATCCTGCTTAAGAATTTGACTTACTGGGCTTAAAATTAAGCCCAGGCAGAGTTCATTTTATCCAGAAAGTTCTTTTTTTTTTTTTTTTTAAGTGTACATCACGTTGGGGTTCAGTATTAGAAATGGTGAGACTGACCTCAAGTATTAGACAACAACTCCATATTTTGCCCTCTCTCCTTTTCCTCTTTCCATGTTATTTATAAACCATTTCTCCAACCAACTTATCTGCCATACCCACTACCATGTGTCTGGGCTTTTTTTAGCCATACATTTTGCACCTTCATTCAGCTTTGGCTGTAATCCCAGGCCTCTGGCTCAGATGTGCTTCATGGCCTGGCATGAAGGGCCCTTTGAGGTCAGGGGGCCTTGTCAGGAGGGGTGAAGAGCAGGGAGCCTGGAAAGACAGGCCAAAGGCACTGAAGGCCTCAGGGGACAAGCCGTTCTTAGATTCTGACTTCCATTAAGTTTCCATGAAAAATGCAGCAACTCACACCAAAGCTTGGTGAAGACAAGTGGGCTTTCCACAGTGAACTTTCCGAAAAGCATAAGTGACATTCCTTTCATGTTCAGCCTTTAGGTCCCCCAGTTCAACAGTCCTATTCTATGACTGAGTCAACTTTCATCTACCTGAACAAAGAGACCATCAATCAAAAGTTAAGCACATTTCTCAAGAAATAACTTCCTGATTCATAAAACCCGTTACTACTAGACACAGGTATACTTGGCTCTTAGAAAGTTTGGTGCCCTCCAAAGAACACAACTCTTCTTTTCTTCTAAACATTTTTTTTTTAAAGATTTTATTTATTTATTTGACAGAGAACATAAGTAGGCAGAGAGGCAGGCAGAGAGAGAGAGAGAGAGAGAAGCAGGCTCTGCACTGAGCAGAGAGCCCGATGGGATCATGACCTGGGCTGAAGGCAGAGGCTTTAGTCTGCTGAGCCACCCAGGTGCCCCTCTTCTAAACATTTTTGCTGAAAATTCTAAAGTTGTGCAGAAGAGAAATAGGAGGCAGAGGTGGAGTGGGGAAGGCAAAGGGGGCAGAGGAAAGGATCCCACCAGACCGAATGACTTCTGAGCTCGCTCTCTGTAGTTAAGGAACAATAATATCTTCTATCTATTGACCATTTTCGTGCTTAATAGGCTTGAAAGTTCTTCACACGGTTCAGATGATTTAATCCTCGCAATAAGCCTGTATGCTAGGCACCATTATCGCTTTTACATATTAAGGAAACAGAGGCACAGAGTGGTGACAGTGGTAGAGACAGGATTCAGAACTAGTCTGTTCTTGGAACCACTCTGGTTTATCGCCTCCACGTTCTATGGACGCCTATGATACTGGGCAGCTTCACACCCGCGTTCTCTCCCTTTCAACCTTACTCACTCCACGACTCCCTACTTTTCAAGTTTGTTACAAAGGTTACATTTGTACATTTATTTAGTATTTTGTTCATCAATAAAGAGATGGTGATATTCCTTAGAATCCTGAAACTTCAAATGGTCAAAATTTGGGGGATAAAGTTTTTAAAATTTTAACTTTAAACAAGTAAGCTATAACAACAGTAATAAACTGAAAAAGTGTGCACCGAAAGGGGCAGAAAGGTGTGTGGCTATAATTCTTACACCCTGCCAGCTCACCAGTCATTGAGCTGCAGGAAGGAACCACAGGAAGTTGCATGGAACATTCCAGAACGGGGGTTGGATAATGACTGACTGCCTAGAATTCATCCTTCAGCTATCAAGTCAGATGTGCCCTACACCTGAAAACTTTAACACACACACACACACACACACACACACTGAAATGAAAAACAAGATGTCATTATTTATATAGGCATTTTTGTTCCTCTAACCATGCTATGCCAGTGTAGTGCTTCTGTATAGGCTACTTATGAACCAGAAAAATCGTAAGAGAGAAAACCAGATTGAGGGAATCCTCTCACTGGAGTTCCTATCAGAAAGGAAGGCAGGCATCATGCAAGCCCATGGAAAAGCCTATCCAACCGACAGCTACTTAATTTTGATGAACACGGTTTTCATTTATCTATTCAGGGGTTTAAATGTTGCACAAAAGTGTTTAACTGAGCCATGCATATCATGTTATCCTGGGTTTACAGGGGCAACTGAGGCTTCAGTTATTGTACCTCACCAAGGCAGCAAAGCTTAAAAATGGCAGGAGGGCAGGGAACTGGAATCCAGATCCTAAGTATTATTCTTTCCAGGCTACACTGTTCATATATAGAGTACAGTGTGGGTCTAGGACTCAAAGCAAATTCTCTTATCTACATGGGTCTATGTGTTATACGGCAATATTCCAATAATAATGATCATCTACAATGGTAAGAAAAAATATCAGCCAAATGAAATCTTCTATTATTTGTGTTCCTTAAGAAAAAAACTGTATTAATAAAAGTCACTTACCAAGATATTAACAATCAAGGAATAAAGAAGAGTGAAAAACCACCATCACAAAAGGAGTAAACTCATGCTGGTCAATTAATCACGAAGGATCTCGAGGGGGATGAGATATGTGGGTACACACACACACACACACACACACACCACAGGGTATATCAGTGTTTGGCCTAGGAGTTCTGTTCTGTTGGTCTATGTAGATAACTACTTAGTTTCCTCAAAGCCTGCGGGAGAATATGGCATCTACTGTGTGATATCCAGTCTCAGCTTTGCATCAGCTTCGTGGCTTTTGCTGTTTTGCTGACCCAAACTTCCTAACCTGCCAAGTTCCTATGCTAAAGGACTCTCGATGCAAGTGTCCTAGAAAGGAGGTATGGGGATTGTGCAGAGACATGTTGATCATTAAACATTCACTAAAGAAAACCTGAATGATTTTACTATGAATATAGTAAGTGTCCACTACACTTAATGCTGAGTCCATGTCAGTGCCTTTCACCTGGTGATTGGGAGCTTCTAAACCGTCATGATTAAAAAAACAAAACAAAACACCAACTTTGATTTCTTTTAAGATTTGGAAAACCCAAAGAATGGGGGAAATAGGGATGAACCTCCTCCTTTCGCAAGAGGTGGAATTTGGGTAAATGATAGGAGAAATGGGGAGAAACAGGCAAAAACATCCCAAGGATCATCTTTCCCAGGTTGATTTCTGAAATCTGGGAAAAAACCCGTGAAGAGATGGCGGGGTCACTATAGAGCTCTTCTCTAAATGTAAGATGTGTGCAAACAGTGTCCAAACAGCTTGAGGCTTGCCTAATGATTCCTCTCATAGCTGTGGTCTGTGGACAGCCCCATAGGGAGCTGCACTGACTGATCCCTGTGAGCTCACTCACTCAGACTGGTCAACCCTGGGCGCTGGCATTGAAATATTTTGCTGCTTCTCGGCACCTCCACTAGAGGGCAGCAGGTGGAAAGAAGAGATGTCCACATGGATTAATGTGGGTGCTTGGCAGTAACAGCTGTGTGTGGGGGGGTAAGTGCTGGGGGTACAAGGGGACAAGTTAACTGAGTGGAAAAGATGAGAGCCTGGGTAATTAGTGGTTTTCCGTTTCTAAGTGAAGACAGGGATGGCAGGAGAAGGCGTTCAGCATTAGTAGGCAGCTGGAGCAAAGGTTTCCCAAACCCTAATCTTTAGGTTCATGTTCAAATTTTCCTAAAACAAACACAAACATATAACATGTAAACAAATTCCATGTCACTCCAAATCTTCTGCCTCAGAAACTCAAGGTAGGGAGCTTATGAATCTCAAACACTTCCCAGCTTATTCTGATTGGTTCCCTAAGGGTGTCTGAGGTCCCTTCCAACTCTCAGAAGACGATTTCACTAACAACAAATATGCTTACAGCAACCTTCAGAATAATGATAACCTTGTCTATCCCTCTGGTAAACTCTCTTTAGAGAAAGAAAGGGAGGAAGTAACCAGAACGGCTAGCGTGGACCACACTTACAGTGGGCAGAGCCCTGTGACAGACGCTTCTCCCTTAACCTTCGAATCCTCACAACAAGCCTGTAAACTGGAAGACTTAAAGACCCCATTTACGGTCAGGGAAACCGAGCTCCAGAGAGGCTGTCTTAGGCTGGTAAGTCTAGAAGCTGTGCCTGGCGACTACAGTTCATTCTACTTCATTATAGCAGGCAGTGCCCTGTCAGCTCCGTTCTTAACCTGGATTTGTAAACAACCTTTTCATCAAATGATTCGGTGGAGCTCTAAGAATGATGGCCAAGTCCAAGTTACATGCAGAAGAGAAACAGAGTCAAGACAGGAAGAAGAGAAAGCTGGGATGGCAGGGCCAACAGACTGCCTCTAACTGTGTCTTTTGGAGCTCCAGGAGGCGGAAGGAAAACAGTCAGTGATAATTTGCGAGCAATAAAGATGAAAGAGGGTGCATGAATCAGGGCTCCCGCTTCCACAGTTGGCCTGCCCCATGAAAGAGCAGAGTGATCTCATAAAGGTCTGGTCTCTCCCTCTGATTCGTACCTCTCAAAATCTTGCTGCTGTTGCCTTCTCTGCCATGTGGGTGCCACTCTGCATGCACCTTAAGACATGCCCAACTTTTCAGTGTTTCAAAACAGAATTTTCGAGTAGATTCCACCAACGAGGTCTAACCTATGGAGGAATGCACAAAGAAGCAGAAGCTTGGGTATTGGCCCTACTTCTGCCAGTAACTGCTGGAATCTTGGGGAAGTCGCTTATCCCTTCTGGGCCTGGGCTTCCTCACCAGTAACCAGGGGGTTGGTGCTGCAGCTTCCACACAGACCCCGAGGATAAGTTTAGTGTCGAATTATTTTGGATTGGTTTCTAACATTTAAAACCTAGGAGATTCCCATAAAATACTGAAGATCAACTTTGGTGTATACTCCTGTGAGGAACAAATGGAGTGGTTTTCCACAGCCCCTTCTAACATACTAGACAATTATTTTGTCTTACTAATTATTTTAAGTATTAAACTTAAATTACTAAAAAGTATAAAATTTATAAATTATAAAATTATAACTTATAATTTATTATATATAATAAAATTAATTTTATATTATATATATTACTATATTATATATTATATGATCTACAGTGATAAATCATATATAATAAAAATTATTAAAAGTATACAAATTACAAAAAGTATTAAACTTAAGTAACTTATTACTCTTATAGTCTATCATCTGCCTCACCCACCCTCATGCCCTCTGCAAACACACACATACCCTGTGAAGGAAAGCCCCAGGACAGAAGGAGTTTTTCTCTTTTTTGTTCACGGAGGCACTCCAAGCACCTAGAACCATGCTTGGCACATAGTAGATACTAAAAAACATTTCTCTGAATGAATTCGTAGCAACTTTATGAAAAATACAGTGTTTTCCTAGTAAGGGAAGCTGTATATAATCTGTTCAACCCAGAAATAAGACATGGATATATCCAATAAATTTGGATAATTTATTATATAAAATATTATATAAAATTTATTTTTATAACATAAAAATATTATATAAGATATAATCATAATTATAAATGATGATTTATAAATCATCATAGGGCCTGGTTTTCATGAGCTGCTAAGGACTAGCAATAATACATTTATGCTTATACGGTGTGTTTGGTTTCTTATGCATACAGCCACATTGAGATTAAAAAATAATGTTGGTGAAGTTTTCACAAGGATTCTGAATGTACCACGAGATGCACCTGCCAGCTGTTTGTCCCCCTTGTAATGCTTAGAAAAACAGCACAGCACGGGTAGTCTACAGGCATGTGACAGGCAGCTCGATTCGTGGAATGTTCCGTATCAGTGTGACCTTAAATATGAAGATTGATTTCTCTGGTGGTAAAAGGCAGGTCTTAAGACTGATGAAATCCAATCTCACACCAATTATATTAATTTCAACAGCTGGCTTTGCAGTGACCACACTCTCCCGTGCTTCTTTTAATAAACGCTCACGCATGGCCCCTTGTCCGCTCCAGCAGCCTTTCATTCTCAAAGCGGCGGAGGGAGAAGTGACAGGAAACATTTGCTGGAAGCAGTCAGATGTGACTGTGCATTCATGGGGATTTGTCAGCCGATGTTTAAGTCGTTGTGTTCCTCATAAACAAGCATGAGTGACAGTCTTTAAGGGTAATCTTCCAAAACAAATGTGACTCATAACCATTAGGGCAGCCCATGCTACAGCTAACAACTCTTGTTCCACATAACCTGTGAGTATCTCTGGAACATGAAATAGGTGTTTTTTCACAGGAGAGGTTTAGGGTAAAATGCTACACAGCCTTTAATGCAAATTTGGCCTCATCAGGCACACCAGCTTTTATATGGATTCTCGCCCACGGCTATTTAACTTAGAACACCTTCAAATAAATTTGGACATGCTGGTACTTTCGTGGTGGTCAACCCTACCTCCTTAGTACTAGCAGGACATCATTTAAGCAGATTATTTATTTTTATCTAAATATACAATGTCAGATTTAGAGTTTAAAATGGGTGTTCATGACGCTAAGAATGTTTTTGAATCAAGAGACTGAAAATGATCAACGTCTGAAGAATATACTCAGAACAGAGCTTGCTGGTGTTTTCTGGCTAGGGCTTCTGGCATCTGTGCTCTACTGAAGGAAATCTGGGTTGGAGTTTTTAGCTTTATCATTTTTGTTTGCTTGTTTGTTATCACTGGAGCAAGTTGAAAAAAAGTTGGGAAAACAGCAGGTTTCTGTGACAACTTCAGTTCTTTAATTGCTCTTTTAAGATTTCATACCAGTTTAACAGTAGCCCTAAGAAATGATAATACCTTCATCTGTGTTACATATTGACTGTCAGCAGGCATCTCAAACACTTCTGGCAAAACTGCATAAATTTATGGTATCGTGGGGTGCCTGGGTGGCTCAGTGGGTTGAGCCTCTGCCTTCAGCTCAGGTCATGATCTCTGGGTCCTAGGATCGAGCCCCATGTTGGGCTCTCTGCTCAGCGGCTCTCCCGCCGCTTGCCTCTCTGTCTACTTGTGATCTCTCTCTCTCTCTCTGTCAAATAAATAAATAAAATCTGTTTAAAAAATTTATGGTATCATATGAAAAAAAATTAGTCAATTAGCAATTACTATCACAGAGTTTCAGTTGTATAGTCCAACTCATTTTCTATGGTTTGGGTCAAAGGCAGCCCTTTCTTCCCTGGGACTCCCATAATATTTTGGGCATATTATATATATACATTCATTTTTGATGTCTCACATGACCTCTCTTTTTCTTTCAACCTCTTTGTTCACTTGACAAACCGTAAAGCCTCTCTAAGTTTATTTATTTATTGGTTTCCAGCACCTGGCCCCCCAAAAACCTTAGATGAATGAATATGGGAGCCAGTGAAAACATAAGAGATATACTATAAGCAAATGTGTAAAGATTTTATTTTTAAAATAAGGACTTCAACATGCTTTATGCAATTTGACTCCCAGAACAATCCTGGGCACTATCTGTCCAACAAGGATTCACCAGATCTGGACCAGTGGTTCCCAACTGGTGGGGGCCACGTGCCCTCCCCAGGGAATGCTTAGCCATGACTGGAGATGTTTTGGTTGTTACAGCTGAGGGTTCGAGTGCAGCTCTTACCACCTGCTGGGTAGAGGTCAGCAGAGGCTGCTAAACACTGTACAACACATAGGACGCCTCCCACTGCAAAAAAAAAGATCCGGCTTAAACCGTCAGTAGGCCGAGTTTGAAAAACCCTCATCTAGGTCCTCGGTCTCTGAAAACCAGTGTAACTCTATGATCTGTGAAGTCCTGTTCAACAATATTTTTCTGATTAAGTATATCCTGTAAGAAGTTATTCAGTACACCATATAAAACTACCTCTTGTATTCAGTCATCCTCCTTAAAACATACAAACAACGAGCCAAGAAGCACAGGACGAGCAAGTTCATGGTTTGAGTCCTAATTGTTGAGCCGGGAATATCTGGTTTGTCAGCACTGTTCTTTCAGAAAAAGCACTTAGGTGTAGTTACTACCTGGATACCCCCTTGTATTTCAAGAAGAATGAATTCAGAACATTTACAAGTTCAGCTGTTTCTTACAATCAGAGCTCCTAGGAGGTTAGCTAGAGAGGACTAGGCAGATTTAATGATTGGCTGTTTAAAGGAAACTTCAGAGTCAAAATGCTGGCAAGTGAATTCTACCTTTTGCCTTTGTGAAAACCATCCCTGAGCGCGTGGGAGTCCGCAGGAAGTGATGGTACTATTGAGAACGATGGAGGCAGCCAGAAAGCCCTTTTGTTTGTCACAGTGGAGTATCTTTCTATAACTTGCAAAAATGATTCCCTAACATAGTAGGTGTAATGGAGTAACATATTCGGATCTTTAATAACTTGGTCTCCAGCAATAAACTGTAGGTTTCAGTAAATATTAATTTCAACAATGCAGAAGACCATTGACCAGAGAGAAGAGAGGAAGCTCAGGGATCATATTACCCAGATTTTCTGCCTATTTTTATTTTTCTCATGTATTCACATGAAATCATACCTGGAAACCTACTGTGTAAAATCAAAATGATTTATTATATGAAGCTATGTTTGAACAAGAATACTGTACCAGAGTGCCTTGGCAAGTTAGCTCCAAACTCCCACATCTTAACTCCAGCCCTCTCTGACCTATTTATTCATCCCACTTTGGGATAATTACACTTGGCATAGAGTTCTTTTCTTGAACATCAACCTAATTGTCCCTGTTCTTCCCCTTTTGAAGAAAAGGTAAACAAAGAGGAGATTAGGCTTTACTGAAAACCTGAGCCTTACAGGGAACCATGCCACCTACTTAACACACTATCTTGTTTAATTCTCATGGATAATTTTATGAGCAAGGATTATTATCTTTATTTTAAGATGGGGAAACGGAAGTCCTGAGAAAATAATTTGCTGAGATTTGCAGAGTTGAAACAGGCTGAGCTGAAATTCATACATGCGTATGTTTGATTCCCAAAGTATATTACTTTGCCACGGTATAAAAACAGAACTGGTTAAAGCCCTCCTCAAGATGATAAAACCAACATCTTTCCACTGCCCCTTCCTCACTCTCAGACTGGACATCACTAGTTCCTTTCATGGGATCTCAAGAGTCTTCACCATTAAATCTGTTTTGTCCTGGTTTGTCAATATTCTTCTGACATCCTTGTGTCTGAATTCACCAGATCATTCTAGATATGTTGTGACCAGTGCAGAGTCCAGAGGACTGGTGCTTTCCTTGTTCTAGACCCTCTGTTTCCTTTTTAGATTTTTATTTGTAAATTTTTATTTATTTATTTGAGAAAGAGAATGAGAATGAGAGATCATGAGCAGGGGTCGGGGGAGGGTAGAGGGAGAAGCAGACTCCCCATGGAGCAGGGAGCCCCAAGTGGGACTCAATCCCAGGACTCTGGGATCATGACCTAAGCCAAATGCAGACACTTAATGGACTGAGCCACCCAGCTACCCAGACCCCCTGTTTCTAACAAAGCAGCCTGAACTTCCTTTGGCAGCTACATCAGAATAGATGAGTTATCTGTACTTGGAATTGAACTAAATAACCAAGTCTTTTTTACAAAGGACTTGCCATAAGCCAGGAATCTCACGTTCTTCAATCCTGAAGTTAAGTTTCTTAAACCTAGACACAGGACTTTACATTTATCCCTACCAAATTTTATCTTGGGAGTTCTGGCCCCCTACTGTAGGCTGTCAAGATGCTCTGAAGCCCAAGTCTGTCATTCAGCGCATTAGATCTCTTCAGCTTTCCTCCATCTGCAGATGCCATGAGCCTGCCTGCCTTGCCTGCACTCTAGCCACTTATGAAAAAAAAAAGTCTGGAAGAAGAAGGTCTATCACAAAAAACTGAAGGTAGGGCTTGTTAGGAGGGAATCTGTTCCAAAGTACCACATCCATATCTAAGAAATAATAGAAAACCTAATTTTGGAGTTGAAAGGGACAGATTAGATATTTTTTTCTCTGAAAGTTCTATTTATAGACAAGCAACTGAATTTAAAGAAATTAAGAGCTTTTGCCCAGAACCACAGAGCTGATTACTGATAGAACTAGATTCATGACCCGGGGTGCTGATTAATATGTGTGCGTGTGTGTGTGTGTTTTTCCCCATCACACCATTAGATGGGATCACTAGTGGCCAAGAAGACATCCTAAATTTGGTTTAAATAGTTTCTTGATACAATTTTTCTTTTCTAACACCTTGCCTTTTTCTCCTAAGAAAGAAACACAGAAAGAAATTCCAGTGAACTGAAGACTCTTGTTCCTATAAACTCAGTTTCACCACCACGGACTTACAGGGAGAAATCCTTTCAGAAACATGGCATATGAACAATGTTCACCCAACATAAATCCTATCTACAAAATAGGGCATGCTTATCCCATGAACAGCAAAACTTTGGGTAAGAAAGGGTAGATTCAGAAATAGGCAAAAATATATGGCATAATAGTGTCTCTTCTGTGTGTAGCCTAACTCCAGAAACATGTTGGTGGAGACCGGAGACAGCTTCCTTTTCACTTTTACAGCTTCTGCATTCATAGTGAATACGTGAAAACCCATGAATGACACAGAAGAGAAAACCCAGAGCTGATTTCATAAGCAGTCCTTATACCTCCCTACAATGATGAGGGGAGAGCCATGTGGATAACAGGACTGGACAGCATGAGAAGGGGTTGTTCAGTGACCCAGGAGGTACTTTTCACAGAGCTTTTTCCCAAAGGAGAAGAGGCAGTTCCTGTCCCCATAAACTTTGGCTGCTGATTTAGCCTCAGGAAGAGATGCCCATTTGCTTTGAGAAAACCACCCCCACCTCTTCAGAAGTTATATCAATTTATAAATATATAATTTATATGATATGTGAAATAATTTATATTATATATTATAAATTATAAATAAATGTATATTATATCACTTATTATATAAAAAGAGTATATAAATAATATATATTATATAAATAAGTTATATTAGATCTGAAGTAATGAGGTCCAACATCGGATGTCTAAGTACTGCATTAAGTGTAACGGCTCTGAATCTAAAGGACTTACTGAAGTAGTTCCTGGAATCGCCTCCTGCCTTTTTGACATAATATAACTATGATTTTTCCACAGGCTGATCAGGTAAACCAGCAGCTTCCAGGAAGGACATGGGATTCCCACAGAGGTATGATAGTTAGTTAGCCACTGGGAGAATCCTGGGACACGAGAGGCCGTGTAGTTTGCCCTCATTACCTCTGTAAACTAATTACGTAATTATTCTTGGTGTTCTTCCCTGAGGGTAATAATGGAACTTGCTGTTAGCATTGCTGTGAAGAGTAACTGAGGTAATACATATGAGGTACTTAAACTGGAGCCACTCGGGGCGCCTGGACGGCTCAGTCAGTTAGGCAACTGACCCTTGACTTCAGCTCAGGTCATGATCTCAGGGTGTGGGATCAAGCCCCACCCCGTGGAGCCCCAAGTCAGGCTCCGTGCTCGGCATGGAGTTTGCTTGTCCCTCTCCCTCTGCTCCTCCCTCCACTTGTGCTCTCTCTCTCCCCTTCTCTCAAATAAATTAATAAAGTCTTTAAAATATGGAGCCACTAAAATGGTTCTGTGTAATTATTGCCATGAATTTGTTTTAATTTGGTGTCTCCACATCCCTAGTTCACCGACGGACTAAACTGGGGTCCCGGCCTCACTCCCCCTGACATTGTCTGCCTCACAGCAAATGCTCAGGAAGCGCTCACTGGACTGAAGTGACTTTCCCAGTATCACCACCGGCACCAGAGCCAACTCACTAGAGACCCACCTGCTGACTTGGTCAAATTCAATTTTATTAAAAATACAAGAACTGGGGTGCCTGGGTGGCTCAGTGGGTTAAAGCCTCTGTCTTTAGCTCAGGTCATGGTCCCAGGGTCCTGGGATCGAGCCCCGCATTGGGCTCTCTGCTCGGCGGGGAGCCTGCTTCCTCCTCTCTCTCTCAGCCTGCCTCTCTGCCTACTTGTGATTTCTGTCAAATCAATAAATAAAATCCTTAATAAAAAAAAAAACAAAACAAGAACTAGAGCCCTACAGTTTTTTTTAAACAAACTTATCCTCTAAATATTCATTGTAAAAATGATCCCTATAGAAGTGTCTCATTTAATAAAAGTCTACGCTACAACATCGGTTCTGCTGTTGAAAACCCCTTAAACATTAGAATCTTCTTCTCAGCAGTTTCCTGAAGGCACTATTATAATTAGCTTCCCAAACTTTCTTGTGCAACTGCACTGCTTCTTTTAGGCACACATTGTTACTCATAAATGGCACAGCTGCATTTCAAACCCAATTCTGACAAAGTTCAAGATCAATACTCTGAAATCCCTAACCTGAACTGCTTCTTCTCATCAGGCGGGAAGAAAGACACAGGAGTCTGATACGACGGGAGGGAGACTTGCTTATTGACCCTTCCCCTCCGAGCACCTCTGCAGGCTCTCTGAGTATCAGCCAAGGCTGCCTGACCAGCCTCTTGTTTCCTCAGGGAGCTCCTTCCAGGCTCCCTCAACCCTCTCACAGTCTAAGCCTCTGGCTGGTTGTTGCTCCCTCAAGGAGGTGAGAGCCAAGGCAAGATGACAGCACCAGAGGGGCATCTTGCATAACCAAATCAAGTGCAAATCCAACTGGGTCCTACCAACTAAATAACTGAATGCCCACTGTGGGCTGGGAGGCAGCCGGTCTCATGACAGCCTGAAGTTTCAGTCTTTTCCTTCTACCTTCTGCTTTGAGGCATCGGTTGCCTTTCCCCATCTCAGAGGCTCTGACTCTGGATTCATAGCAACCCACTTCCAATGAACACGTTGGAGAAATCACCGCCTACATTCAACAGGGAAGAGTTCTGTTTTAGATACATTTCATGTTAAAGAAAGTGCTTGGTATTCTATTTTTTTCCTTAAGGTAAGTTTTTTGGACCCAGGAACCTAAGTTTTTAGCACCCATCCATGGAAATCAGACAAGACAGTCCAGGCATAAGAGGGAGTAGCTACACTTTTGCCTTTCACATCCATAATGGCTAAAATAAACATGAGTCTGCCATACAGATACAGCCTGGGTATGCTCAGAAATGAATCTGGCTCTTCTGTTCCTCGATCAGAGCTTTCCAGGAAGTCGGGCTTAATGATGACAGCAAAGGGTGGGAGAGTTAGTCCACTGTGCTCATGAAGTTCAGAGCAAACATCCAGAGAATATGGTGCTGGCACCGCTCACACGGGCAGCTGGGCACAGTCATACACCAGTTTGTGAGCCCAGCCAGGGCTGTCACAGCATGGCCCCTTGGGGACTTCAGTGCATTCTACTCCTTGCTAGATCTGGCCGAACTGCCCTGATGTGGAGCAGGGCTCTTGGACGGACTCCTGCCCATTTCCCTGTTTTCCTGCTCCCATCACAACACATTCTTCCATCATCATCTATTGTTAAGAAAAGCATGGTGCCTCTTGCTCCAACCAAGGAAGCAGCTGGGTCAGTGGCTGGGTAGAGAAGGGAGGATATGTCCTAAATGTTAACACAAAATGGTCCTTTCCTTAAAAGGTGGCCTCTTGTGTTTGGGGAGGCCAAAGTTCCCCCAAGTACAAAGTAGTCAACAACACTAATTCAATCTCCCATGATGTGAATCTGTTAATTTCTACACATAGTACATGGTTATCCAGAAGGCAAATGCTCTAAACATGATTTCTTGTTCCACAAATTTGCAAGATTTTATTAAAAAGTTAGGGAATACAGAAAACACCAGTTTTTTCATGTTCAGAGATCAAGAAACTAAGTATTTTAGCAATATCACTTTGAATTTTAACTTTGAGGGTTTCATACGTCAAGATGGGTTCTCATTGGAAAATTGAAAGACCTGATTTTTAAGGAAAGGAACTTGGAAAATTGATCCAGCTTTCCATATAATCTCTAATCAGATTTTTTGTAATCCAAAGGTCAATGTCCAAAGGGACAGAGAAAACTTGGATTTGGGATCTGCAGGATACCTCTCTATGTCTGTCAATATTTGAGGTGATTTAATCAGGTAGGTGGGGCACAGATAATGTGGTGTCAGAGGTTTGTGCGGGGTGACTGGTTCTTTCAATGTAGCATATTAGCCAGTGGCTGGTGCATGGGGTACAGAGTTCAGTTACCTGGGAAAAGACTGGCAAGACTCAGGAAGGGCATCTGGCTCTTTGGCTTCAGAGCATAGAGCAGAGTTCTGGCCTTCATGGCATGTGAGATACACAGTTGAACAACGAGATGATTCCATCCACAGAGAAAGCCTACAAATCAGGGCTGAGGCAAGGGCACAGGGATGCTTGGGGCTTCTTGAGGCCACTAGTTCTAGCTTCCACAGCTACACAGCTATTTCCAGACCTTTCCCACTGGAAGGAGGTCCTAATTCAGCCCCCACTCTGGTTAAAATGAGATAAAATGTTACAAAGAGTAACAAAGTGCTCTTTGTTACTGGAGCACTAGTAACAATTGTAGGCTATGACGGAGACATTCCAGATCAGAATTTACATTCTGATTCATTCATTCATTCCACAAATAAATCTACTGTATGTGACAGAATGCTCGAGGAGGGGGATACAGGGATGAACAAAACTTCCCTCCTAGATATTAAGGTTTAGTGAGTTTTACATCCATGATTCTTCATTAAACGAGGTACACAGGGGTCATTTGCCAGTCATTTGAAAACAATTCCATGGCCCATTTCAAGCTCCATCCAGACTTTGTCACACAGCTTGAAACACAGACGTCATTACAACCTCACTTAGAAGAGGGACACACGGCAAACAGCACTTCTCCTAGGCCCTGAGTCCACCTCCTCCTCCCACCCCCCTGTTCAGCCCGTTGGGGAGAGATCCTACTAACAACATCCTGAAACCTTTCCTCCACGGTTGGGACATCGTCATTCGCGTTCTAATACCTGCAAACCTGCCAAGCAAATGTAATGAATACACTGTCATTAGTTAAGGTAAAGGATTAAGGTCAGCGAGGTGTTGTATAAACAGAAAGAGATTCCCGACAGACGCACCTGGGGAAAGCCTGTGGATTCATTCGAACAGGTTTGAAAAATACGGACCAGAGAGAACTCTGATTTGCAGCAGACACGGTAGAAGGGCTCCAAGCCCCTGGGCCTTGCAGTCTGTGCCCTAACTGCCAGTCAGGGCACCCCAGAATCCTCTCTTTGTATGGTCATTGCATCAGATTTCAAAGTGTGTTTGTGTTACACATCATTAACACTCATGCAAGTGCTGGAAAAGAACAAATAAGAGGGCAAAAGGTGAGGCTTGTGGCTGCTGGGGTTCGCCTGATGACAAGTTAGAGGCACAGCATCTGGGTAAGCTGGCAGGTATAATGAGCAGGGGTTAGGCTTAAAAGATGCCTTCGTTGATGGCTCTGAAATGCCTAGCATTTTTTTTTTTTACCATAGAGAGATTAAAGTGAAGGTTTAAACTGAATTAACTCTGGCAAAATAACTCCTTGACTTAAATTCATAGTGAGGAGAAAACCACTAACCACAGGTTCTTCCCAAGAGGGTTTTCTAGTGAAAAGGTGCTGGGTGGTTGAGGGATGCTGGGTCCCATGTCCTGGAGGACAATCTCCCAGTCAGAGTGGACTCCTGCACAACCAAACCTGGGTTAGCTTCCGACCAGAGGCAGAAAACTCAGTGTGTCCACATGTCAGCCTCGTTCCTGTCGACACCCCATAACAAGAGCCCCAGTTTAGGCCGCTGAAGCAAAGTGACAGGGAGACATTGTGCAGAGCAGGACTGGCTCATGTCCAAAGAGTTGGGGTCCAAGGAGGAAGACTAGAAGTATCCTTTGAGGTCACTGGCATGCGTGAATTCCACACTCAAGGTCAGGCTATTCTTGGGTGGTCCTAGTCCTCTTATTTACTAATTAGCTGAGGCACAAACCTAATCACTCACCCTGCCAGCTGCTCTGCAGGGGTGAGTCACTTAGCTATGTGTAAGCCTCACCGACCTCCCAGATTCTGCCCAGCGCAAAAGCTTTGCTGCTGTCAACTTATCCTGCATATATTTTATTGAGCTCCATGAGGTAAGTACATACTCCAGTGATGATACAGGATCTGGGGGTACGTTCCAGGTCTCAGGATTGAGTCATGATTGTCCAGAGATGACACGGGAAAGGAGCCAGGCCTCTGCTCCGCTGTGGAGCCTGGGGGCACAGCAGCCTAAGCCATACCCCAGCCACACTGCAGAGGTGAGAAGACAGCCGTGGGACCCGAGCGAGGACGGGCAGGAGTTCTGGGAAATGGCCCGCGGCTACCATCCGTCTCAGCACATCGTCTCCCCGACAGAACCGCTCCCTGCAAGGCCCACTGGGCTGAACTGTGTTCTGAGACTTCGCCGTATTACAAGCGAGTCACTGCTGAGGTTGCTAACATTACCTACAAAGATGAGAATTTAGAAATGGATGAAGAAAGCTCCAATGGTTCCTGAAGTCCAAAACCCACACAGAACTGAACTCCATGTACGGATGGTTCTGTCTCAACATCCCTGTGATCTATTTTTCACAACGGTCACCTTTACATCGTCTCTTCTCTTGACCTATGATAATCCTCTCCCTCTCCAGTCATGTCTCTCAAATCCATGTTCATCCTACCACCAGGATTATTCCCCAAGTGAAAACCCAACAGTATTATTACTCTGTTTAAAACTCTGCAATAACCTAAGGGGATCAGAATTATGTTGACTTGTCTGTCTTCTTTTCTATAAACTACATGCTCTCTAAAGGTAGGAACATAAATTTAAAACCCATCCTTGAATCCAGGAAATTGCTCAATAAAAACCCAACAAAAGAACGTGTTGTGTCACCACCACCTGCAAAGGTCTGTGCTCACCCCCTCCACAGGCAGCATCCCAAAAGACAAGGCCAGGGGCTCCTCAACCTGACCGGCTATGTGTTGCTGAACTCCAGGGTCAAAGTGGTCAGCGATCCCGCAAGGATCCAGGACACAGGGTTGCTGGTGTACATGGATTCAGGCCATGGCATGAGAACAGACTGAAAGGTTTCTTCTTGCTCTTGGTGACAGTAAAGACCACAGCAATCTAAAGCTCTATGGTGGTTTTCTTCACTCTCAGTATGAAGAGAACTAGAACTATTCCTCCTTGAAAACATGCAATGGGCACACCATTGACTGTTTACCAACTATAACCATGACTCTAATACTTGCTTGATATCTATCCTCTATGTCTTGGCAACTTGTCAGGGCTCTGTGGAACCTCACTGTAAGGGGGTAAGGCTTTTTTTTTTTTTAATATAATGTTTCTTCCACTGGGTCATTATTTCCTATCTGTTAGCAATAAGAACAGAGGTGGTTCCCCCCCACCCCAAAAGTGCTGTATATATTTGCATATAAATGTTCAAAGATATAGAGACAACATTATTTTGAGGATCCAGATTCCTTTAGGACATAGCATCTTATTCCCAGTGTAAATTTTTAACTTGACTGATACAGAAGGATGTGGTAGTGCCTTTTAATCTCTGGAGTGATAAAATACTAATTATGTTCTCTGCCTGCAAACCATGCCATATATATGTGTGTGTATGATAGCCATTACACACAATACTACATATGCTATCTGTAAATATTACACACACACACACACACACACACAAATAATGTTCCATCATAAGCACTTCTGCCTGGCCTACAACTTTGGAAAGAACTATGACTTGAGGGATATGCCCCATACTTCTCTCGCTTCTCTTCCTCTCTAAATACCATCTTTCCCTCTCCAAGGCCCAGCAAGACCTGCCTTTTCCACAAAGCTTTTGTCATCTGTAGGCCCTTCTATAATTTAACTCAAATCTAGCAACCCAAGTTGACTTCCAAAGTGAGTAATTACAGATCTAGTTGCTCACGTACAACATACCCTGGCCAAATGAATCCTATGCTTTCTACAAAGTAAGCGCTCAAAAAAATATCTACCAAATGCCAAATATGTAAAATAAAGCCACTCGTTGCCTAGTACAGTGCCTGTACACAGTATAAACTCAGTAACCGAATGAGCCATTCTCTGCGTACCCCCCCTAGCTCTACCTGTGAGCTTCTGTTCATGTTATTCGACTACCACATGCGTCCTTTCTGTAGTCAACAGCTCTTCTCAGCCTTTTAAAGTCTTCACCTAGGGGCGCCTGGGTGGTTCAGTGGGTTAAGCCGCTGCCTTCGGCTCAGGTCATGATCTGGGGATCCTGGGATCGAGTCCCGCATCGGGCTCTCTGCTCAGCGGGGAGCCTGCTTCCTCCTCTCTCTCTCTGCCTGCCTCTCTGCCTACTTGTGATCTGTCAAATAAATAAATAAAATCTTAAAAAAAAAAAAAAAGTCTTCACCTATTATTCTAGGTCTGCTGAAATAACCCTGCCTTCCTTCAGGAAGTTCTCCCTGATTCACTACAGGAGAAGATGACTCTCCTCACCTCCCTCTTCCCAAACAGTGTAATTCAGGCTACTATTTTGATAGTTCATGGACACTGTCTCCTATGGTAATGCTTTGTGTAGATCCCTGATGCTTAGCTCATGCTAAATTCCTTGAGGGAAGAATCACTATTTTCCTTGTAGCCCTAAGTTGAATCTTTGAAAACAGAAAGCTCTAAAATCAATTGTTAATCAATCAATCTGTACACTGAATGTGAATTAACTATTCCAGTCCACCTTGATATATTCTTTTTCTGAGCATCATGACCACCTGTATTCATTACATAATTTAGACCTTAAAGCTACAGAGTTTCTCATTAATTTCTAGAAGTTTCTCATGTCCCAACGAGGCTGGACTTCTTCAGGGCAGGGGCCTGTGTGCTCCCATGTTAGGTTGGGAGGTCAAAGAGGATGCTCAGTTGTGGACTGATTAAAATAACAGAGGTATGACCCAATTTATAATAGGCCCTCCTCTCAAGAGCATTTATAGCTGTCTTCTCTTTATGCACATTTCTCCCTAAAATCATCATCCCAGGAGCAGTAGTTCTGATGTAACCAGCTGACAGTTTGACCCTGTGAAGCCCTCTGAAAATAAAGCATTGCTGGTCATTCCCAATTGGGGAGTAAGAACTTCTCCCTGAGACGATGTCACCAGTCACGGGAGCAGGTGTGGGGACTAACACTATGGATGGAAGACAAAGAGACAGCACCTATTACAACCCTTGGGCTGACACCATGGTGCACTGTTTGACGTTGGGTTCTCATAAATTGCCCACAGGCAATTAGGCGTATATTTATTAGGTGTATATTAATTTAATTAGGCATATATTTAATTTAATTAGGTATATATTAAATTGCCCATGGGGCAATCAGGGCCAGTATATTTCTAACGGCTTATCTGCCCCAGCAGGAAAAACCCTGCTCCAGGCTTCAAGTGCCAACCCTCCCGGAGCACACAGATCTGTCATCCTCTCCCAGCTCCCGGGGGACTCTACCAGGTCACACCTTCCAGATCCCTTATTCCACATTGTCACCTCCTTCCCCGGCCAAACTGAATTCAAATGAATGCCTGGTAAAACTACAGGAGTGTTTTGTTTTGTTTTAAATCCTTACCTATATTTTCAGTCTGCCTTATACAATGGGAGAGAACATTAAAAAAAAAAAAAATTGGCTACAGTCCGGACCTGGCAGAAAAAGGACCACAGTGCCTCTGAATGTCATCTGAGATTCAAGCCGTGTTATGTCACGTGATCACTTTGGCAGAACTCATGAGATAAATGGCCAGAACTGGTAAACACACTCATATGTGTGCACGCTCGTGTTCAAACACGTTCCTCCACCCCTTCTGATGGAAATACCAGACTCATCCTTAACCATCCCAGGCCATTTTAAGGTAGAACTCTGGAGTAGCCACATATTCCAAAAGAATTGGGTTAGCCCACTAACTTAGAAGAGAAAAAAAAGGAGGAGAAAGACATTTTTTTCCTTTGCTAAATTACTGTGTTTAAGTACTGGCCAGCTATGTGAATTGTTTGCTGTAAGCCACTGCATTTTCTTATCTCTGCTACTCCCAAAGAGACAAAGCCAACAGAACACTACCAGAAAGCAAAACAAAAAGCAAAGAGAAAACCAGTTAATGGTGTTGTTTTCTCCATTCTCCTTATGAAGTTAAAGGTTTATGTCAAAGCTAAAATGTTAAAGCAGCGAAAATAGATGCTCTTTGCAGAGCCTCTAGGTCTAAATGTAACTTGAGCTCTCATCTTGCAGCTGGGGACACATTTTTAATTTTCTATAAGATTGCCTCTGCCATACTTTTCATTTCACAGGTTTTTTAAATTCCTCAAGCCTAGCCCTTTGGAGTGAAAGCCACCTTAACGAAGAAAGTAGAGATTAAACCACCATGCCTCTGGAACAGCCGAGGATCTCAGCTGTAATTCTTTGGCTCAGAACCAGGGTCTAAAACCAGCCATGGGAAAAGTTGCTGAAATGGAGCCTGCAATTCTCTCCATGTTTCACTTGCATAATGTTGACATTATAACACCAGGGAGACCCAAAAATATTTCAAACAATTATGACTTCTTTTCTACAAATATTTTTAAATTGCTTTATAAGATAAAATAACATATTTTGCCCTTCTTATTTTATTTATTTAACTTTTTTTTTTTTTTTTGTACTCTGGTTGTCCTCAGCAGCTTACTACTACAGATTTATTTTTGGCACAAAGGTCAGGGAGGACATCTTAAGGCATTACCTCTGCTGGTTAAACTGTGTTTTCCAGCAGGAGTTGCCCAGTGAGTAGGAGAATCAGCTACTCTTAAAGCAACAACTGAATGTGGTGACACAGCACAGGAGAAATAGACTGTTTATTTCTCATGTTGATGACCGAGCAAGGAAAAAAAAAAATCAAGTACTCAAGACAATCTTTTAGGGGCACCTGGGTGGCTTGGGGGTTAAAGCCTCTGCCTTCGGCTCAGGTCATGATCCCAGGGTGCTGGGATAGAGCTCCACATAGGGCTCTCTGCTCAGCAGGGACCATGTTTCCTCCTGTCTCTCTGTCTGCCTCTCTGCCTGCTTGTGATCTCTGTCTGTCAAGTAAATAAATAAAATCTTAAAACAAAACAAAACAAAACAATCTTTTATAAAAGTCTCCCACCCCTTTAAAAGCAGTTTCCTTTCTGGACAGAAAAATCCTTCTTCTCATTCCCGTTCATTACTCTTTCCTGCTCCAGTTATTTGTGCCATGAAACATATGTTTGAATGTACTGAGACTTCTCCATGAGGAAGATGGCATAAAAAAAGGCCAGGAGAATTCAGAGACGGCCCAGGAACTCATGAGTTCTGAGCAAATTATTCAACTATTATCTGTTATGTCTTCCTTCAAACTTTGCCAAACAGTAATCACCCAGAACGTGAAAGGTGAAATTTATTTGAAATCTGCCATTTCCACTCTCAGAGACTCTGATTCCGAGACCTTAATTCTGAGCTCTGGAAACGGGGGATGATATCCTTAGTCACGGCTGAGCAGAGTGATCAGTAGGTTAATAACCAACCTTCCAGTGCCATTTTAGTGTCTCTCCCTGGACCAAGAGACCTGGCTCGCCTTCACTATAAATGCCCTCGGCATGGTTTGCAGCATTTATTTTTGATGTGCAAACATCAGATGCCGCAATTGCATTCCTCTTAAAACATCCATGGGAAAGTCCTCCTAGCTTATGATTTTAAAGCTAAGACAAGTTTCCCATGTGCTGTTACTTAAAACTCACCCCATTTAATTAAATCATCCAAAGAACTTACATTTAACAAGTAACGTTCAGTGTTACTTCAAAACACAGGGGGCGAGAATGGGAAAGCAGAACTCACCTTCACTCCCAGAAACAGCATTGCTCGAGCCTGCCACTGCCAAGGTCAACAGCACCTGCCAGAGATCCATACCTGTGGGACCTGCAAGCACACGAAAAAGAATCAGACACAGCCAACTAAAAGCAGACCATTATCGCTGCACACTATTTAAAAACTAGCTGAACACTATTTAAAAACTAGCTGAACCATGAATGAGCGGACGTGCATGCCAGTTCTTGAGGGAATCCTGGTACGTCTTTCATTGCCCCGAGTCTCATTGTGCTGTACTTCTCATGAGGGCAAACAGTAGGTTTATCATAAATTCCACTTCCACGGAAGCTTGCATTAGGAAACAGCATGGACACGATAGAGATTTTCACACCCTGGCCTACAGCCCTAGAACTACCTCACCACAGAAGACACCCCCCCCCCCGCCCCCAACACACACAACTGCTTCAATAACAGGGCCAGGTGGCTTCACTTTAACTAGATCTGGAAATAGAAAAACTCGTCAGCAGGATCACCAAGCACAGGGCCTTGAGCTGGACAAGCCATAAAAGGAAAAACACAAGACTGTACTGTAATAGTAAGGCTTCTCCAGTGCGCTTCCCCGTGGATGAAAGAGCTCCACTACTCGTCTGAAGCCTGCACTGACAAGCCATTATGGGACGGTTTAGCTAGAAGACAGCAGAAAGGAGAAGACGAGAAGCAACATACTCGGAAGCATCAGTGCTGCCTAGGTGGCCTCCTCAGGACACCTGGTGTCCTGGGTTCTCTGTTCTAGGAGGAGAGTGGTCTCTGAAAGGCCCAGGAACGTGACCACCCCAGACTCAAAGAAAGGTCGGTTCGCAGCCTTGCTAGTTATTTGGGATCGCAAGTGTGGCCACGCCTGGATCCCTTCAGTTTGATGAACAGGGGAGATATGCCTTGGCCAGCACACGCCATTACCTGGAGGAAATAAGCTTCTTTGGAACCAATAATCCAGGTGTCCACTTCTAGATCTCTGAAGAGACAAGCCTGGGCTGGTTTAAAATGAACTCAGCACCCTGTCCTTTGGGCTGCTGCTACCTCTGACAACCAATGCCAGCTCCTTTCCAGCTCAGCCGCATGATTTCCATAACATTACATGACTTCCTCATCGCTCGGGCACACCTGAACATCGCCCTGCGCTCTTCACCAGGGCCTCCCTCCGGCTTTATTTCCACTGTTACACATCCTTGACAAAAACGAAATAGCCCTTCTCGTTATCCCTAATCAGGCTAAAATGATGAACAAGAACGTTTGTTCTCATGGGTACTGGAGTGAACGGTGTAGTCCTTAGTAATGCTGAACAGGCATCAAATGTGATGTTTCTTATTTTCATTTCCAGATAGCGGAGGGCCCATCATTTTTCTGTTGTTGTTGTTCCATGTGATTTTATGTTCTTTTTTTTTTTTTTTTTAAAGATTTTATTTATTTAACAGAGACACAGCGAGAGAGGGAACAGAACACAAGCAGGGGGAGTGGGAGGCAGAGAGGGAGAAGCAGGCCTCCCGCTGAGCAGAGAGCCCAATGCGGGGCTCGATCCCAGGACCCTGGCATCACGACCTGGGCCAAAGGCAGACGCCCAACCAACTGAGCCACTCAGGCGCCCCTGATTTTATGTTCTTGAAAAAGTCTAAGAATACCCACCTCTGCATAAACTAAGCATCTCCCTGTGTCTGAACACACACGTGTGTGCTGAGTGTGTAAGGAACGGCCTCCAACACTGCCTCCTGGGGTCACAGGCAGAACCGAGCGGGACCCTGCACAGGAACACACTTGGCCAATTACGGGAGTTCATGCCAATGTGGGTTACGGTTATTGTAACATCCATGTTTTAAATTCCTCTGAGCTAATGGCCTTGAATCCTCATCAACTTTGCAAACGTGAACCTCAGAGCATCTCTCCTTAGATCCTTTATCAGTAGGTGAATAGGCCGTGTAATCCAAGTTTGACGCTTCCCGAAGAAATACGTAGAGGCTAAAAATAAATATGCTAAAGGCTGAAAATGCCATCCTGTTGGTAACTGGATATTTCCTTCTAAAACTGATTTTTAAAATATATATTTTTTTAAAGTAGGAAAAGCATGGAGGAATTGGGCTGTATGCATAGTGTTAGTTTTACTAGCAATCGCCCAATGCACGTAGTGTCAGGTAGAGAATCCTCTCTTGGCACGTGCTCTCTGGATATCAAGGTCGTAAAAGAATTCGAATTCCCAGGCAGGGTTTTTGGCCTCCCAACTGAATAAAGATATAAATATGTTTGCATTGCTCAGAAGGCTGCTTTCTCTGGTTTGGAAGTTGCCTTGTCAAATATTTCAAAGATACTTGGCAGATGCCCGACACGAGTGAATCTTGCTTCCGACGGATAGTACTTGCCTCCCTCCCATGCCCAAACTTTTGAAGGTTGCTGTCTGCAAATGAACTTCACAACTCTTCCAAATGATCACAACCTAGCTCCAAAGCACGCGATCTATCTCTTACAATGAAACAAACAAATCAGAATTTTCAAGCAAAGTCAACCAGAAATCTATTTCACACTCCCACAGCCAAAAAAGAAGGTATTTAAAACTGCCATTCTCCCACAGAGGAGCTGAGAACCAGTCACCACACTGAGAGCATCACGAACTGCCCCAACTCGAGCTCCAACTAGGGAGCAGAGAAAAGGATGGAGAGCTGGAGCGGGATTCAGGAAGAGCTCACTGCTTCATCCAAAACCGAGTTCCGCTTCCACGGCTGCTGGCTCAGTGGGGCTGACTGTGAAAGCTGTCCCCTAGTGATCTGTCCCAGGGCCAGCACACAGCCGGGCTAATGGACACTCTGTTCATTTGACTGGAACCTGCCCTCTTCCGTTTTGCAGGACTCCCTATGGCAGCTTCTAGGTAAGAGGATCCTTCTTTACTAGGTGTTCGCTGGGAGAAAACTGCCTTAGGAGAGGACAACGTGCCAAAAACACACAGTGTGAAACTTCGGGGTCATCTGTCAATAATGTGCCAGATGTGAGCAGGAGAAAGTCCCATTAGTCCCCTTCCCCAATATAAGTCTCTCTGTAGAGGCAGGTACTGTCCAGAGGAATCTACCAAAAACATACCTTGGCCAAATGGCTTTTTAAGTTTGCAATAGTTTTCTAGGAAAAACCTCTAAATTTCTGCTGATATTTATGCATTCTTGGGCGATAGTCTCATGGCAAGCTTTTTATTTGGGGTGGGGTGGTGGTTGGGTGGGGGAGACAAGCTTCCATTCTTGCATAATGGAACTCACGCCATTTCCACTTTCAAAGCCTGAGGCATTTTGCCTGACCTCCTCCACCTCCCCCCCAACTTCCTCAAGGGAGAGCCCGTTTGTTGAAAAGTTGGTGTGAGTTTTAATTCTGTAAACTGCCCAGCAGAGGAGCCTCTGAATCACAGTCAGGACTGTGATATACTGCCTCTTATTCCTGGCTATAAAACAGTACATAAACACATGAGAAGAGATGGAGATTAAACACAAGGTTTTTCCCAACATGTTATAACCAACTCCAGGCCAAGAAAGCAATTAGTTCAATTCTCTTTATTTTTAAAATTAGCAAGTATTTGTTGAACTCCTAGAATTGTACAGGGCACACTGGAGAATACCAAAGCAATCAAAATAATGGTTTTTTACCTCAAGAATTAAACAAGATAGGCAAATCAAATTGGGAAAAGAGGAAGCATACCTGAAAATGAAATAAAGAGTGGGTGGGCTGGTTGGGGGGGGCACGACAATCTGAAGGGCTTAAAATTAGATTTAAACGACAGAGAAGATTGTGATAGGTAAGGAATAGTGAGGGGTGGATGTGAACTTAACATTATGGGTAAACACTCAGATGGTACCAAAGTCCTGGGTATGGCTCTGGTCTGATTAGTTCAGAGTGGTAGCTGGAGGGGAGAGACAGAACAAGGTTTGAAATTATGAATAAAGGGGAATGAAATTGGATGGTAAGAGAGGACTAGGCCAAAATAGCAGTTCAATTCATATTTTTTTAAAAAAGATTAATTGATTAATTAATTAATTTAGCATGAGGTGAGGCGAGGAGCAGAGGGGAAGGAAGAGAAATCCCCAAGCAGACTCCCCACTGAACTTGGGAGTTCTTGGCGGGGGAGGGGGGGTGGCGGAGGCTGGATCCCACCATCCCAGTTCCCCGAGATCAGGACCTGAGCTAAAACTAAGAGTCGGATGCTCAATTGACTGCATCACTCAGGGGCCCCAGTAGTTCAACTCACATTAATCAGAAAGTCACCCGAAGTTTTAGGATAGGTAACACATGTGCAAAGTGGATTTTTCTTAGGATAAATCTGCCCCTCATACTTTCTTAACTTGGTATCACTGAGAAATACTGACAAGACTTGGAGATGAATGGATTCTGGAGATAATAAATAAAATGTGTCTATCACAAATGAATGAGTATATAGTTATATGTGTGGATGAAAGATGGTGATATTGATAGAAATCAAGATTTGGGGATCTGAGTTGCTCGGGAATGAGAAGATTAAATGACTATCTTGGGATTTTGGGTGTTAAAGTGATTTAATAGTGATTTAAAGGCTTATAGAAGTATAAGATCTGTCTGAGGGAAGTTGATGGTAGAAGACCCAAGACTGAATGAGAGAGGGAAGTCAGTACTGGATTTCAGAGATATTTACATAGAGATGATAGATATCAGATGAATTTAATATGAAGACTAGGCTATTTCAGAAGAGCCCCCCACATTAACTTTATTAAAAGTAATATTACAGGGGCACCTGGGTGGCTCAGGGGGTTAAAGCCTCTGCCTTTGGTTCAGGTCATGATCCCAGTGTCCTGGGATGGAGCTCCATACCCATTGTGCTCTCTGCTCTGCGGGGAGTCTGCTTCCCCCTCTCTCTCTGCCTGCCTCTCTGCCTACTTGTGATCTCTGTCAAATAAATAAATAAATACTTTTTAAAAAAAGTAATATTATAAAGTATATTAAGCCATATGGGGGAAAATGTGCTCCTATCTGGTTTGTAATTTGGCAAAGACAAAAAGAACCACCACCTAAAGCTACCTACACCCCCTGATTTGTATAAGGTTTTTAAAAGGAGAGTGGTCAACAGCATCTGTAGAAGAATGTCAGCATATTTATAGGTAGAAAAATGTGACAAAATGAGGAACTTGTAGTTTGCCTTAACAAAGGCAAAATACCAATATGGCAGCTGAATTGATAGAAATGATATTTCCCCAATTTTTTGTTTTACTGATCTAGCTGTCATGATACCAAAAAGGTAAGAGCTGATTAAAAAAAATCCCCACAGAAGCAGAATCATTTATATTGCAAAATCAAGACACTAGTCAGATAACATAATAAACGTGTACTTTCGATGCAGGTGTTCCTTAGTAATGAAATATTGCAAAACCGGATCTAGTTGATTTCCTGGTGAAGCTGTTTTAAGAATTCGATGTTGAAAAACAGGCGAATCCAAAATGGTATTTGAAATGACCCATTCTAATTAGTACCAGGCATGTATTTGACTAGTTTGCATTTGTTCATGTTATTACCCACTTTTTATGGTGCTGTTTATTTGAGAATTGGTCAGATCCAAACTGCCTTAGGTCAATTTCTTTCTTTCCAGTTAGGGAGAGAGAAAAAGTTCACAGACATTATTGACATACCTACTTTCACTGACATTTTTTCCTTTCTCAGGATCCATTGGGGAACAGAGGATGGGAAATTATTTTAAATGTGTAATGTATGAGGGGAAAAAAGGCCACTAGAAGTAGTATATGTAATAAATCTCCTTTTTTTATAAAACATTTAAAACATAGATCATATGTACCCAAGGTGACCAATTCAGTTATCATCAATCATCAGTGGCCACTGAGCACTGCAAATGTGGCTAATGCAACTGAAGAATTAAATAAGTTAAATTTTTATGTAATTTTAATTAAGTATTTTAATTAAGTATTTAATTAAGTATATTTGAAACAGGTTGTGATATATATCTAGTTTTTCAGCTGTGGATTAAATCCAAACAGATCAAGTATCTCTGATGCAAATTTAGAATTCAAATTAAGATGTGTTGTAAGTGTAAAACATACATGGGTTTTGAAGGCTTGGTACCAAAAAAACACATGCAAAATACCTCAACAAGGTCTATGTTTACTGTAAGTTAAACTTGTATTTTGGATTGCTGGGTTAAATAAACATATTATTGAAAACTAACAATCCCTATTTCATTTTATTTTTTTTAAACATGACCAGCAGGAAATTTAAAATTATGTATATGGCCTGCATTATATTTTGTATTTCTCTTTGACTATATGTGTGTATATATATATATATATATATATATATATATATATATATATTTATTTTAGGGTCTGTATGTCTGTACTTGCATTCAGAATCATTAAACTCCTACAGTGGGCATATATGTTTTTGTAACAAATAATAATATGAAATTTTGTACTTTTTTTTTTTAAAGATTGTATTTATTTATTTGACACAGAGAGAGCATGCACAGATAAGGGGAGTGGGAGAAAAAAATCAAAAAAATTTTTTTTGAAAAAAAATTTTTTTTTTTAATTTAAAAATCAAAACCCTGAGCAGGGAGCCCGATGCAGGGCTCCATCCCAGGACCCCGGGATCATGACCTGAGCTGAAGGCAGACACTTAACTGACTGAGCTACCCAGGCACCCCTAAAATTTTGTACTTATAATGACATAGAAAATCTTTATAGTTACATTTTAAGAGCTCATCCAGAATGCAGAATGATAGGGACTGAAGAATTAGGCATGATTATATTTGTAGGGTTTTTTTTTTGGGGGGGCATACCCAGTATGCCTCTGTTTACCTTTAGAAGGGTGACAATTCAAACTGTTTTCTCTCCTTGAGTCATAGCCAGTGGTGCACTGATAAATGTGTAACAACGGTCTCTCTGGAATTAAAGAGAGAGAAAGAGAGAGACAGAGAGAGGACCATGATTGGTATCATTTACCGGTTTCCATGGTGTAAAAACCTCCACCAAGGCTGATTTTAAGTCACCGAGTCACCGACCCTGGATTCCCTGAAGTCAATGAATGTGGATTTGCAAGCCAGTACAGACGACCCAGCACACCAGCAGCTGGGGAAGTGAATGATGCTATCTGGGCTCCATGTAGGTAAGAGGTCCAAAGATGAGGCAATCTGCTGACATTGACAGAAGATGTAAGAGACAGTACCACTGAGTGAACCCTGGACACTTGATTTCATTTGATGCCATCTGTTCCACTGTTAGCTGACCATATTTAGTTAATGATCACTGACAGACACTTTCCCAAGTCTTTAGAAATTAACATCAGCCTCTACCATAAATGCCATCCTTGATCTTCATGTACAGAGAGAGTGAGCTTGGGGTTCAGAGCATGTATTGGGGAGTCGGAGAGAGCTAGGTTCAAATCCTAGTTTTACCAAGCCTGTTTACTTTTCCTTAATATGAGAGTAAGAATATTATTACCTTTTTCATAGGAAAATCAAAAGGACATTAAATGAGATGATTTATTCAAAACACTTAGCATGCCCTCTGCATCTATCCAATAAATACGTTATTAGACTCTTTCTGATATCAGTAATAAGTAGATGATGTTTTATAATATTCCTGTGGGGTGGACAGGGAGGGGAGCCCTCATTTATATACCATGACATGGAAGCCTAGGGAGGTAGTAAAGCAATCAGCAAATGTGTTCTTGGGTAGCCACAACATGTAAGTAAGACTCCCTTCTTCAATCATGCACTTATATCACATAGGGGTCCCAGGAAAAGAAATAATCATCATAATGTAATGTGTGTGTCTCCTAGGCTAAGGCAGGAAGGTTACTCAGTTTTGCTTAGGTGTATGGGCAATTATGCACCTTCGAAACAGAGGCCCGATTGTAGGAAATAATCTAGAGGCTGACTTCACCTGTCATGATGATCCCATCTGCTTTAAGAAAAGGCTACGCTGTTGTTCCTGGGTCCAGATCATTTACTTTGTGAATCATGGATTTCTAGAGCTGAAAGCTGCGAAGATGAAATCCAGTGATAAGATGCTTGGCTTGAAGCTAGGACTCTCCCTGTGAGAATACAAAAGGCAGCTGGAATATAGGAATTTAGGTCTTCACCTCTTCCTTTCTGGAGAAGTTAAAAAACAAAAACTGACTTTTTGGCACTAAATTCTCAGTACTGCTCCCATTTTGGTGTGCACGGGTGTGTATTCTGCTGGGAGTGGTCATTTTTGGCACATGGGGCATTCTGTGGGAGTTCAGTAGGACTCAGTGGCACTCTGCAGTACCCCCGGGAGCAACCATCCTCGTGGCCGGCCACCAGACCCACCCAGCCTGATTCGCACGGCGTGCCCACCGATTCACAAGGCAAGAGTGATGATCCCGTGAAAGAGAAGTCAATAGCATCGGTGCTTCTTTGAACAGTGTGTTCCTCTTAACTGCATGCTTCACATCACGGCACCAACCAAGTCTTTTTTTTTTTTTCCCAAAACAGAATGTGAAAAAGCAAACCTCTTACTGAATTTCTGCTGTTTCTCTTTCTCAAGTGGCTCTTTTTAAAATCTATTTTTTAATTACTGTGATAAATCATATAGAACATGGGGAATATGCCTTAACCAAAGTCAAAGACATTGGAGTTTCTTTCAAACTCTCAGATGGAAGCTGGCTTTGTTCTCCCTCATTTAATAGGAAATACATAAACTGTTGAAGACATGATCTCATAGAATGAAGTCTCCAAACACCAATGTTATTATCTCGATGAGATGGTAATCTGACAATGCTTAGGACAATAACTCACAGCGCTAAAAGGAGCTACTAGCAGGCACGGATAACATACAGAGCAAGGACTGGGAGAAACTCTTCTTTCCTTTTATCAAGTCCAAAATGAACTTGTTCTTGTAAGGTAAACAAGTTGAGAAACCAAGAGTGAGGCAATGTGATCTTCTGGATGAAACATTTCTAGAGAGGGAGTCAGCCACCCCGTGCCCGGGTGCCAGCCTGCCCAACACAGCCGGACTCGGTAACTCGGGCAATCGCTTATCACTGTAGGCCTCAGTTGCCCCATCTGCACCCCATCCCATGATGATTTTGTGATAAGGCGAATCCCATGCTGTGAGGTATAATGAAAGCGGCCATTCACTGAGGATGCCCCCTTCCTGGACGCTGCCAAGTGCCTGTCCTTCTTTTCTTCCAGCTGTGAGCAACCAGGTGCAAGAGGGGGTCTCACTCATTCTCTCACTCACTGAATCCCACCAAGCAGCCTTGGGCCTGACCCAGGGTAGACGCCTACTCTAAAATCTGCCCGATGAATACGGACCCAGGGTAGACGCCTACTTTAAAATCTGCCCGATGAATATGTCGGCCAGGGTCTTACTACTCCCCTTGAAGTTTACACAGACCCTGCAAAAGACACCCTCATTTCAAACTGAAAAGTAAAAGCATAGAGGAACTTTGAGGGGTTAAGCGAATCCCCCAGACAGTTAACTGTGTTTGACATCTCCAAGGCCTGCCTTCCCCTTCCCATGCTTCGTCACACATGTGAAACTAGGCTAAGCATGTGATTAGGGGGATACCAGCGAGGCAGAAAAAGCTAGAGACAGTAAGAAAAAGAGAAGGAGTAAGGTTTACATTTGAGTTACGGACAGGGGCAGACACCACAGCTTTTTGGCGCTCTGGACCTGTCAAGCACAGGCATAATTCATAAATGCTGACACAGCAGTTTCTTTAGGAGTATCGCTCAAGGGATCTAAGATTCATCTCTAGGCCTCAGAGTCTCTAAGAGCACCTGGTCAACTTTCGGGTACATTACTTAAGAGCTATAAAGTATGCTCTTTCCATGACATGGGGAAAGTGTTTCCCCTTCCCCCACTTCCTCTAAGCCTATATGTATAAAGAGAAAGAAGTCTATTTGGCCAGACTGACTGGCTGCCAAATAGATAGTGGACATTGGGCAGATCAATGTTACATCTCAGCTCCAGGAAGTGTACATGGAGCCATTTCACTTTTCGAGACCACGGGAGGTGTCACGGCTTGGACTTGGACTGCTCCTTATTAAAAGCTTGAATAGAAAATGCCCTCTTGAACAGTGCTGTGTCACAGAAATATAATGTGAGAAGCAAGGGCCAGCCATGTATGTACTTTTAAATTTCCTAGGAACCATATTAAGAAAGAAATACAGGGGCGTCTGGGTGGCTCAGTGGGTTGAGCCTCTGCCTTCAGCTCAGGTCATGATCTCAGGGTCCTTGGATGGAACCCCGCGTCAGGCGGGGAGCCTGCTTCCCCCTCTCTCTCTGACTGCCTCTATGTCTACTTGTGATCTCTCTCTCTCTGTCAAATAAACAAATAAAATCTTAAAAAAAAAAAGAAATACATAAAATTTATTTTAATTGTATATCTTATTCAACCCAATATTATCCAAAATATGATCATTTCCTCCTACAGGTGATATGAAAGGTATTGAAGTATTTTACACTCCTTTGTTCATACGGAATCTTCGAACCTAGTGTGTATTTCACGCAGCACGTCACAACAGGCGCTAGCCAGACTTTAAGTGTTCCAGAGTCACATGCAGCCAGATGGAGACCACATGGAAGCATGCAACCCTGGGACATGGAGACACTGTGGATGTCCACGCGGCCAGCTCCCTGGCGGGGACAGACTGTATCCATGTTTGTTACTGCTTGTGAGCAGCTTCTGAGAAGGGACCTTTAAACAGTTATTTTGCAAGGTCTAATTCTTCAAGTCCTGGAAATAAATAGTCTTGCTACCCTCCCTTGCTGCTTGTGACACTCTCACATTCCTTTTGCATGTAATTACTGAGCACTGAAACCTACATCGAGTTAAATCATAAACTTTTTGTTTGGGGCACAAAGCTGGCACAGAGCACCAGCGCTGTCCCTAGTTATGAGACTTTAAGCAAATCATTTCTCACCCTTAGGCTCGGCCTCCTTATCTCCAAAACAGAAAGTTTGGAGCATATCAATAGTTCTCAGGCTTGACTGCAAATTAGAACCATGTGGGGAACTTAAAAAAACATGACCTATGGTTTATAGATAAATTAGAATCTCTGTGGTAGGGCCCGAGTATTAATCCTTTAACATTTGTTATGTGATTCCAAAGTGCAGTTAGGGCTGAGAATCACTGACCTAGTCCAAAGCAAATGTACGATGATTTTTCAGTTTGTGAAACAGTGCTCAGACGCCCCAGGGAGCCTTCCTCAGCTGAGTGGAGGGAGAGGGGGAAAAAAAAATCAATCTTTCCTATTTAGTTAACCCATAAGTGTAATTTTTGCAATAGAGGACTTTCTTTGCCAAGTGGCTGAAATACTAAATATAAAGGTAGAAAAAGAACATATTACCCCATGAAATGGCAAGATAAAAAGAATACACATGATGGATGAAATCAGCCATTCACAGATAAGATCACTCAAGGAATGACAAAACATTATTTCAAAGTGTTAATCACGAGGTCCCCTCAAAATGAGCACCCCTGATTTTTCAAACACTAAGTTAGGTACTTCTCGGAAGGAACTCTGCAAATGTAATTAAGGTTCCTAATCAACTGATTTTAAAATAGGGAGATTACCCTCGATTACTGAGGTGAGTCTATGTAATTAGCCTATAAAAGCAGAAGTAATCAGGGAGATGTGGCAAAAGAGGAAGTCAGAGAGATGAGAAATCTGAGAGGATTTGATGTGCTGTTGCTGGAGGGGGCGCCACAGAAAGCCTGAGAGGCACTGCAGGTGGACTCTGGGAGCAAAGACTGGCTCCTCCCGGACAGCGAGCTAGGAAACAGAGAAGACAGTCCTCCGACATCAAGGAATGAAATGGGTTAGCAACCTCAAGAAGCCTGGAAGCAAATTCATCCCCAGAGCCTTCAGAAGGTAATAAAGCCCTAAAAAATATTTTGATTTCAGCATTCACTAAGCAGAGAATGCAGCAGAGCCATGCACACTGGATCCGTGCATCTTACCTCAGAACTGTGAGGTAACAAATATGTGTTGTCACAAACCAATATATTTATGATAATTGGTCAGGGAAGCAAAAGAAAACTAATACAATCTCTAAAAGTCCACAACAGAGTCCAAGGTTGACTTCCTAAACATTAATCAGGAAGATTATTATCAAGTCACCATTGAGACATGTCCAACTGGAGAAGGGCTTTTTAACAGAGCATAGAAATTTGTGACTTGACATCAAGACAGTATGGTACTGGCACAAAAGAGACACAGAGATCAATGGAACAGAATAGAAAATCCAGAAATGGACCCACATCTGTATGGCCAATTAATCTTTAACAAAACAGAAAAGAATATCCAGTGGAAAAAATAGTCTCTTCAACAAATTCTGTTGGAAAAAACTGGACAGCCACATGCAGAAGAATGAAACTAGACCACTTCCTCACACCATAGACAAAAATAAATACAAAATGGATGAAAGACCTAAATGTGACACAGGAAATCATTAAACACGGGCAGCAACCTCTGTGACCTCGGCAGCAGCAACTTCTTGTTAGACATGTCTCCAATGACAAGGAAAACAAAAGCAAAAATGAACTATTGTGATTTCATCAAGATAAAAAGTTTCTGCACAGAAAAGGAAACAATTAATAAAACTAAAAGACAGCCTACAGAATGGGAGAAGATATTTATAAATGACATATCTGATAAAGGGTTAGTATCCAAAATCTATAAAGAACTTACCAAACTCAACACCCAAAACACAAATAATCCAGTTGAGAAATGGGCAGAAGACATGAATAGACATTTCTCCAAAGAAGTCATCTAGATGACTAATGGGCATATGAAAAGATGCTCAACATCACTCATCATCAGGGAAATACAAATCAAAACCATGATGAGATACCACCTCATTCCCATCAGAATGGCTAAAATGAACAAGACAGAGGCAGAGAAAAGGGAACCCTCTTATACTGTTGGTGGGAATGCAAACTTGTGCAGCCACTCTGGAAAACAGTATGGAGGTTCCTTAAAATATTAAAAATAGAACTACCCTATGACCCAGCAATTGCACTACTATGTATTTACTCAAAGGATATAAAAACACAGATTCAAAGGGATACAGGAACCCCAATGTTTATAGCAGCATTATCAAGCAGAGGCAAACTATGGAAAAAGCCCGTGTCTATCAACTGATGAATGGATAAAGAAGATGTGATACACACACACACACCCCACACACATAGGACTATTACCTAGTCATGAAAAGGAACAAACTCTTGCTATTTGCAACAACATGGGTAGAACTAGAGTGTATTATAATAAGCAAAATAAGCCATCCAGAGAAAGACAAATACCATATAATCTCACTCATATGTAGAATTTAGGGAACAAAACAAATGAACATATGGGAAGGGAAAAAAAGAGAGAGAGGGAAGCAAACCAGAAGAGATTCTTAATGATAGAGAATAAAGTAAGGGTTGATGGAGAGAGGTGGGTGGGGGTGGGCTAGATGAGGTATGGGGTTTAAGAGGGCACTTGTGTTCACTGGGTGTTATATTTAAGTGACGAAACACTAAATTCTAATCTGAAACCAGTATTATGCTATATGTTAACTAACTCAAATTTAAATAAAAATCTGGGGAAAAAATAATTATAGGCAAAAAAAAAAAATTGTGACTTGAGAGGCAATCTAGTCCAATCAACTAATGATGGATAAGGGATGCTAAAAAAAATTTAACTACCCCTGGCCAAGACTGCTTTAATCAGCCCATAAGAACGTCACAGTACAGGGGCGCCTGGGTGGCTCAGTGGGTTAAAGCCTCTGCCTTCAGCTCAGGTCATGAACCCAGTGTCCTGGGATCGAGCCCCGCATCGGGCTCGCTGCTCAGTGGGGAGCCTGCTTCCTCCTCTCTCTCTGCCTGCCTCTCTGCCTACTTGTGATCTGTCTGTCAAGTAAATAAATAAAATCTTTAAAAAAAAAAAAAAAAAAAGAACGTCACAGTACAGAAACACCTACAATAATCTCTCCGAGTTTGGTGATGTTCTCACCTGAAGTCATTCTAAAAAACTAATACAATAACCAGCTGAAATGAAATTGCTTGACAGTGGAAATGGAGAATCAATGAATGAATAGGTATTCTGGTATATTGGCTCATCTCCTAAGTTTGGCTGGTATAAACTGGGCCCCTAGAGTCTGATCACCTCTCAGTCAACTGATGCAACTTATTTTTTGAACACATAAACCTGGACGTGAGATGATCTCAAGGAAAGTGAGAAAGACTGAGAGAGCCTGTCTTAATCAGTTTGCTGGTCTCGCTTCTCATCTCAACCTCAGATCTAACCAGGGAATTAAAGAACAGATGATGTGTCAATGAGAAGGTAAACAAAGACCAGGGTAAAACTGTACAACAGAATTGAATGTGGGAAGAGAAGGACAAGCAGCATGTGTTTTATGGAGGAAAAGGTGGTGTGGAAGGGGGAAGTAGAGTCTATTTTTGTAACATGTCCTCATATCTAACATCTTGCCTCAGGAGAGCTTATTTTAATCCTTTGAATTAAACATTCAACTTCCAGGAGCCTTCTGTTTACTACCCGATGGGACCACCACAGCGTAACTCAGGAAACGAAGTTCAATGGCCTGGCCGTGTTTCTCCTCAATCATTCGGCTGGTGGATGATGCCTGGAACGAGCAGGCTAAGCCAAACTGTGAACCATTTCCCAGAGACTGTCCACCTACCACAACATCAAAGAAACAAACACCTCAGTACCTTTTACTGTAATCTGTTGCGGAAATTTCAATGATTTCACATCTTGTAGAACAGCAATACAACATTCATCTTTCAAACTGAGAAGGAATTCAGATGAATGTTACCAATGAAAACTTTACTTCCCAATGAGGAAGGAAAGTTCCGGGGAATCCCCAGGGCGGCAGTTTACATGGTGCCTCATGTGAACACTGAAGAACTAGAGAGGAGCAGGTTTCTCAGGCACAGGGAATGATACCTTAGGGTGCCCGTAAGCAACTAAAGTATCTGCTGTCCGAAGTGAAGTCAGAGTCTCCTACCTGCCCCCAATCCGAGCCTCAAGAACACACAGCCTCATTCTTCACAGTTCTTTATCTTGCTTGATAAAAGGAGGGTTTTGCAGCTACCTGAACTAGACGCTTTGGTTACACCATCCCTTCTCACAGGTAACTTGAGGCTGTGAGAGAGTGATTCTGCCTCAGAATTCTCTGTGGAACACAGCCCCTCAGGCCTTAATCCCCAATCTTAACCCCACTGCCTCTTCTCTGCCTTTTCTTTCTTTTCTTTTCTTTTTTTTTTCACTTGAAACAGCCTCCCTCATAGTGTATCTTCCCTTACTTTCAAGGCTGCTGCCAGACAAATCACAAATCCACTTACACTTAAAAATGTGCTCCAACATCCTCGCCTCCCCTGAAACGTAAGCGTTCACCCTCCTGTGCCTCCACACTTCTGCCATAAATCATGTCACAGTATCGACATCACAAGAGGACGAATGATTTGTGGAATAAATGAGTTTTCAGCCTTTTAATCAAAGTTCACAAGAACGGCACACTGACCAACAGTCCGGCTGATATTCCGGAAATGGAAGCTGGATTTTCGTATGGTTTCCTCCGGGCTCTACAGCAAGAAGTGTTTAAATTTCCTTTTTCATTCAGACCGTATTACACTAATTTGGTTAAAATCTGTCGGAGAAGGTGGGGTTGAAGGTGGAATATGGTGAATTTCCTGGTCACGGCTTGGCGTGTCTTAATGCTTAGCTTCTCAGTCTTGCTGCTTTCACTTACATACGATGGCAAAACCCTCCCCAAATCAGTTATATTCTCTCCTGCTCTCTCTCTCTCTCACACACACACATACACATGCACACACACACCCCTGGTACCAAAAGAGTAGATGAAAGGACACAACTCATTGCCTCACAGAACAATCCCCACCCGGATCGAACTTTGCCCAGAACTTCTTTGAGTTCTGCCAACTGCAGGGAAGGCCAGGCTGGGCTGGAGCCCCGTGGGACCCATCACACCATCAGCACAGAGCCAGCCAGCCGGACCAGAGGCGAAGGCAGCCAAACGTTAGAATTTGACAAAGACTATGAGTTGGACAGGCTGAAGAGAATGACTGGTGTATCCACCTCTTACCCCATGGCCTCTCTCAGGAGCGCCGGAATGACAGCTCTCGGAGGCAGAGGCGTCCATCCGCTGTTTCCACTCACAGTGCACGGAAGCCTCCCAAGTGCCCGGGCTGTAGACTTTGAATATTTGTTAAATCCAGGATGAATGAATTCCAAAACCTTAGTGCCCATTGGAAATCTTAACATGTTAACTGTAAATGTTTAACCATAGTATCAGCGGTGCAAAGCAGTAGACTAGAAAATGGTCAGTACTGCCTACATACTAACTGGATATTTATCTCATGAATAGGATATTTTGGTTGACTGGACAGGAGGATGCAACACTTGGATCACGTGTTTTTTTTCTTTTTAATTAGCTTCTAATAAAGGGAAGTAGGTGTTTCTATAAAAAAATCACGAGTCGACAAAAGGAGAAAAACATTAAACATTTAGTGAATGATGTACACAGCACAAGAAACAAAACGACTGCTTTCTCATTCTAGAGCTTTCCGTATTTTTTGCTGCTCCTCACATGGTTAGAGCAATCCCGATGACTGTCAGCACTGAGGGTGGGCTGAGTCATGGTAAACACAAGGCTAGGTGACCAACATTCCTGTGTGAGGCCAACAGCCCTGGCCATACTCTCCACATAGGAAGGCTGCTCCTGATTTACTGCCACAGCCAGAATCAGCAAGACCTTTTGTTGGTTAAGGCCCCCTTTGCCCGGCTGGCTTTCCTGTGACATGTCACCCACACAAAGCCCTGGAATAGAAGAAACCCTCACCGGGGAACATTCATTTGAATAGGTTCATTAACAGTGACTAGATAGGAGTCTCCCTGATTGTGAGGTGGAGTTTAATTTATTTTGAAATCCTATTTGGACAAGCAAAAACAGCCTGATCGAGGTCTCTAAAGCACATTTCCGAAGCTGAATTCAGGGCTCCAGAAACACTTCATTCCTCAACCTGGTGCTTCGGCGGCATGTGTGCCACAGGCCAGAATCCCAGGAGCCCCCTGGCTGTCCACTGCCCTGGCCCCCATTACAATCTGTCAGCATGACCTCTTCAGCAACCTTTGAATCCATTTCACCCCCTTTATCCTCTTACTGCTATCCCCAAGTCCCAGCCATTTCGTCTCACTTGGACTGGAATGTCATCTTAGCACCCACGAAGCTCCCTCCAATCTATTTTTCACACAAAAATTGTGTTTTGAGACACAATTACGATTACGACACCCTTCTGAATAAAACTCAAATGACTTCCCTTGTCCACAGGATTCATTCCACAGTCTATAAGGTGATCTCATAGTTACTAGTTGTGCTCAACAGTCACTCACTCTTTCAATTAGTAACAGAATCCAGTGCAAGAAGACAGGTCACAGCCAAGCTTGCAGCGAATTCTGGTCACGTGACTCAGTTCTGGCTGGAAGGATGTGAGCGGGAGTGGCCAGCGCTTCCTTCAGGGAAACACAGTCCCCTCTGCTTCCCCTTCTCCACTCTGCTGGCTTGGATATGGATGTGCTGGGTCACCAAATACACACATGAGAGCTACCTAGATCTGGGGAACACTTCTGGAACTCACTGTGAAGCTGGATCACAGATAATGTGGGTTTGAACACTGGCCAAGGATCAACTAGCTAGTGGTTTTCTGACCAGCTCATGTTCACCTATTTTTTTTAGGTTCAACTGTTAGAGTAGAGTTGGAAAGAGTAATCACACAGGACTTGTATCAAAACACAAGCTGGAATTTTATCCTTAATAGCTACAAAGAAAGAAAATTTACATGAATGCTTAACATTCTGATAGGGCTTTTTTACAAGTCTGAAGAACTAGGCCCTCCTTTTTTCCCCCTCTTTTCTTTTAAGTGAGTTATAAATCTTATTAGTGTGCTGGAACCAGAAGCATTTTTATACTTTAGAACTTGTGAATGGTTTTATCTGGGGAGTGATTAAGGCCATCTAAATGGCCATCCCAGCCAGACCAAAATATTTTGATCTAATAAGAAAACAGGGGAGGAGCGTCTGGGTGGCTCAGTGGGTTAAAGCCTCTGTCTTCAGCTCAGGTCATGATCTCAGGGTCCTGGGATCAAGCCCCGCATTGGGCTCTCTTGCTTGGCGGGGAGTCTGCTTCCTCCTCTCTCTCTGCCTGCCTCTCTGCCTACCTGTGATCTCTCTCTGTGTTAAATAAATAAATAAAATCTTAAAAAAAAAGAAAAGAAAAGAAAAGAAAACAGGGGATACTCTATCCCACACTATCCCACACTATCCCAAACCAAATTTTCATACCACAAGTTAATAAAAAGAGATAATAAATACTGGTTATACAAAGAAGAGCAGGGAAGGGTAGGAAATTAGGAAAAGGAGGCTGGCCTATTAGTGGGTTATATTTTTCCAAGTTTTGGCACCTCCCCCAAACCAAACTGTACACTGAATTCTGAAATGGTGCTACTGGGACAAGCATTAGGCTTTCTGCTTCCAACACAATTTTATTCACAGACACTTCATATTTGTACCAAGAAGGTGAGCTAAATCAAGAGTAGGAGTACACGAGGCTGGTGTGCACAATGACTGTTTTCCCCGAAGCCAACTTTATTCTTCTGATTATAAATGCACAATATTTCTTTCCAATAGAATATCTAAAGACAGTTGAAAACAAACCCTATACAAAAAGCTGTCTCTGTTTTTGTTTTTTCTTTTTTCCATTTAATGTTAGTGTCTTTTAAGTAGGTAATACAGGTTTTAGCAATTCTGTGTGGATTCAAATGAAATCAACCTGCCTTAGCTAATATGCACTGATTAGATTGAGAAGAAGGTCCTAATACCAATGGCTGACCAACAGGAAATACCTGACATTAAATGTTGGGGGACCTGAACAGATTTTATCAGCTTGGAGAAGCTGAACTAAGAGGATAAGGAGCTTGAGGACATTATAAAAGAACCCATGAAGGGACCATGATGTATTGAGAGATACCCGAGAATGGCTATGCACAGCAAAAGAGATCTGATGCCATTACAGTAAATCCCCACTACATACAGTAAATCCCCACTACTCTTACTTCCTGGCTAAAGGAGCATAATACCCCCTGCCCAGCCCCCCCCCAAATATCCCACAAAAACTGTGAATATAAAATTTAACGGCTGCACTAACTAATACTCCCTCATATTCCTATTACTGGCCATTCAATTCAGTGTTTTTCAAACTATGAGTCGCGACCCATTACACTGCAGGATCATTTTAGTGGGTCAAACCCAG